>NC_090375.1:115330256-115630256 GCF_036365525.1 Heterodontus francisci | reverse complement strand
GTCAGGAGAAATCATGGAGAATGAGGAAATGGCAAAGACATTGAACAAATATTGTGTGTCTGTCTTCACAGTAGAAGGCACAAATTACATATCAGAAATAGAGAAGTTAAAAAGAGTGAGAAAATTAAGGTAGTTAATATCAGCAGAGAAAAAGCATTGGAGAAGCTTGAAGGACTAAAAGCCTACAAATCCCTGGGACCAGATGGCTGACACCCTAGGGATCTAAAAAAGATAGCTGCAGAGATAGTGGATGAGCTGGTTATGATTTTCCAAAATTCCCTAGACTCCGGAATGGTCCCAGCAGATTGGAAGTTCGTAAATGTAACACTGCTATTCAAGAAAGGAGGGAAAGAGAAACCAGGGAATTATAGGCCAGTTGGCCTGACATCAGTCAGGAAAGTGCTGGAATCTAATATTAAGGAAGTCTTACTAATGCACTTAGAAAATCATAGTATGATCAGACAAAGTCAACATGGTTTTACAAAAGGGAAATAGCGTTTGACAAATTTATTGTAGTTTTTAGAGGATGTAACTTGTAGGGTAGATAAAGGGGAGCCAGTAGATGTAGTATACTTGGATTTCCAAAAGACATTCCATAAGGTGCCACACAAAAGGTAATATGCAAGGGCTCGTCGAGTTGGGGGTAATATATTAGCATCGATGAGAATTGGTTAACGGACAGCAAGCAAAGAGTCGGGATAAATGGGGCATTTTCAAGTTGGCAGGCTCGGACTAGTGGAGTGCCGCTAGGATCAGTGCTGGGGCCTCAGCTATTTACAATCTATATTAATGACTTAGGCAGAGAGTAATGGATCTAAGTTTGTTAACAGTACAAATCTAGGTGGGAACGTAAGCTGCGAGATGCAAAGAGGCTGCAAAGAGATATAGACAGGTAAAGTGATTAAGCATCAAGGTGGCAGATGGAGTATAATGCGGGAAAATGTGAGGTTATTCATTTTGGTCATAAAAATAGAAAAGCGGAATACTTTTTTTTAATAAAAAGGCATGAAACTTGTAAATGATGTTCAGAGGGACTTAGGTGTACTCATACAAGGAACACTGTTAGTGTGCAAGTACAGCAAGCAATTCAGAAGGCAAATTGCATGTTGGCCTTTATTCCAAGAGGATTGGAGTACAAGAATAAAGAAATCTTGCTACAATTGTACAGAGCTTTGGTGAGACCATTCCTGGCATACAATTTGCAGTTTTGGTTTCCATATTTAAGCAAGGATATACTTGCCTTGGAGGCAGTACAGCAAAGGTTCACTAGATTGGTCCCTGGGACAAGAGGGTTGTCCTATAATGAGAGGCTGAGTAAATTGGGTCTATATTCTCTGGCGTTTGGAAGAATGAGGGGTGATCTCATTGAAATATACAAGATTCTGAAGGGACTACTGGGCAGACACAGAAGTTGTCTCCCCTGCCTGGGAATCAAGAACCCGGAAGTACAGTCTCAGGATAAGAGGACGATCATTTAGGACTGAGATGAGGAGAAATTTCTTCACTCAAAGGGTTGTGCATCTTTGGAATGCTCTACCGGCGAATATACTTACTGATGAGACACAAATTTTTGGTCTCAGGGAATCAAGGGATATGGGGAGCGAGCAGGAAAGTGGCATTGAAGCCAAAGGTCAGCGATGATCATATTGAATGGCGGAGCAGGCCCAATGGGCTATATAGTCTACTCCTGCTCCTATTTCTTATGTTCTTAAGACAACAGATATTAGACTAACTGGTCTCTAATTCCCTGGATTCTCTCTCTCTCCTTTTCTAAATTGGGGAGGGGACGGGGAGGTGGGGCTGGGGCAGGAGAGAGGGAGCAGGGGGAGGGGCAAGGGATAAATAAGAGATAGAGATTATACACACAGAGTTGAGTAAAAATGTATTGAAAATCTGAAGCGTGCAGCTAATATCAAGTGTGACAGTGAAGTTCAAACTGTTAGAACGAAAAAAAATTGGACTGTTTAATCACACACTCAGGGCATCCCAAGGTGCTTCACAACAAATTTTGAAATACCTCCACTGCAGATAGCATGCCAGTTTTTCTTCAGTAATGTCCTGCAAATAAAAAAATCAGATAAATAACAAGTCATTCAGATTTTGATGGCTTTGGCTGAGATAGACATGTTCACCAGGACAGCAGAAATAATGAATAGGGCCACTGAACATGCAGCGGAGCTGGCAGATAGAGACTTACTTTAATGTTGTATCCAAAACACAGCACTTCAATTTTCCCTCAGCATTGCACTGAAGCAGGATCTTAAATAAAAAGCAATCAAAGCAACGGAGGATTTTGAGAGGGGGAGAAGAAGTGAGACACCTTGGAGTGCATGTCCACAGGTCCCTAAAGAACAAAGAACAAAGAAAATTACAGCACAGGAACAGGCCCTTCGGCCCTCCAAGCCTGCGCCGATCCAGATCCTCTATCTAAACCTGTCGCCTATTTTCTAAGGGTCTGTATCTCTTTGCTTCCTGCCCATTCATGTATCTGTCTAGATACATCTTAAAAGACGCTATCGTGCCCGCGTCTACCACCTCCGCTGGCAACGCATTCCAGGCACCCACCACCCTCTGCGTAAAGAACTTTCCACGCATATCCCCCCTAAACTTTTCCCCTCTCACTTTGAACTCGTGACCCCGAGTAATTGAATCCCCCACTCTGGGAAAAAGCTTCTTGCTATCCACCCTGTCTATACCTCTCATGATTTTGTACACCTCAATCAGGTCCCCCCTCAACCTCCATCTTTCTAATGAAAATAATCCTAATCTACTCAACCTCTCTTCATAGCTAGCGCCCTCCATACCAGGCAACATCCTGCTGAACCTCCTCTGCACCCTCTCCAAGGCATCTACATCCTTTTGGTAATGTGGCGACCAGAACTGCACGCAGTATTCCAAATGTGGCCGAACCCAAGTCTTATACAACTGTAACATGACCTGCCAACTCTTGTACTCAATACCCGGTCCGATGAAGGAAAGCATGCCGTATGCCTTCTTGACCACTCTATTGACCTGCGTTGCCACCTTCAGGGAACAATGGACCTGAACACCAAAATCTCTCTGTACATAAATTTTCCCCAGGACTTTTCCATTTATTGTATACTTCACTCTTGAATTGGATCTTCCAAAATGCATCACCTCGCATTTGCCCGGATCGAACTCCATCTGCCATTTCTCTGCCCAACTCTCCAATCTATCTATATTCTGCTGTATTCTCTGACAGTCCCCTTCACTATCTGCTACTCCACCAATCTTAGTGTCGTCTGCAAACTTGCTAATCAGACCACCTATACTTTCCTCCAAATCATTTATGTATATCAAACAACAGTGGTCCCAGCACGGATCCCTGTGGAACACCACTGGCCACACGTCTCCATTTTGAGAAACTCCCTTCCACTGCTACTCTGTCTCCTGTTGCCCAGCCAGTTCTTTATCCATCTAGCTAGTACACCCTGGACCCCATGCGACTTCACTTTCTCCATCAGCCTACCATGGGGAACCATATCAAACGCCTTACTGAAGTCCATGTATATGACGTCGACAGCCCTTCCCTCATCAATCAACTTTGTCACTTCCTCAAAGAATTCTATTAAGTTGGTAAGACATGACCTTCCCTGCACAAAACCATGTTGCCTATCACTGATAAGCCCATTTTCTTCCAAATGGGAATAGATCCTATCCCTCAGTATCTTCTCCAGCAGCTTCCCTACCACTGACGTCAGGCTCACCGGTCTATAATTACCTGGATTATCCCTGCTACCCTTCTTAAACAAGGGGACAACATTAGCAATGCTCCAGTCCTCCGGGACCTCACCCGTGTTTAAGGATGCTGCAAAGATATCTGTTAAGGCCCCAGCTATTTCCTCTCTCGCTTCCCTCAGTAACCTGGGATAGATCCCATCCGGACCTGGGGACTTGTCCAGCTTAATGCCTTTTAGAATACCCAACACTTCCTCCCTCTTTATGCCGACTTGACCTAGAGTAATCAAACATCTATCCCTAACCTCAACATCCGTCATGTCCCTCTCCTCGGTGAATACCAATGCAAAGTACTCATTTAGAATCTCACCCATTTTCTCTGACTCCACGCATAATTTTCCTCCTTTGTCCTTGAGTGGGCCAATCCTTTCTCTAGTTACCCTCTTGCTCCTTATGTATGAATAAAAGGCTTTGGGATTTTCCTTAACCCTGTTTGCTAAAGATATTTCATGACCCCTTTTAGCCCTCTTAGTTCCTCGTTTCAGATTGGTCCTACATTCCCGATATTCTTCCAAAGCTTCGTCTTTCTTCAGCTGCCTAGACCTTATGTATGCTTCCTTTTTCCTCTTAGCTTGTCTCACAATTTCACCTATCATCCATGGTACCCTAATCTTGCCATTTCTATCCCTCATTTTCACAGGAACATGTCTCTCCTACACGCTAATCAACCTCTCTTTAAAAGCCTCCCACATATCAAATGTGGATTTATCTTCAAACAGCTGCTCCCATTCTACATTCCCCAGCTCCTGCCGAATTTTGGTATAGTTGGCCTTCCCCCAATTTAGCACTCTTCCTTTAGGACCACTCTCGTCTTTGTCCATGAGTATTCTAAAACTTACGGAATTGTGATCACTATTCCCAAAGTAGTCCCCTACTGAAACTTCAACCACCTGGCCGGGCTCATTCCCCAACACCAGGTCCAGTATGGCCCCTTCCCGAGTTGGACTATTTACATACTGCTCGAGAAAACCCTCCAGGATGCCCCTTACAAATTCTGCTCCATCTAGATCTCTAACACTAAGTGAATCCCAGTCAATGTTGGGAAAATTAAAATCTTCTATCACCACCACCCTGTTGCTCCTACATCTTTCCATAATCTGTTTAGATATTTGTACCTCTATCTCACGCTCGCTGTTGGGAGGCCTGTAGTACAGCCCCAACATTGTTACCGCACCCTTCCTATTTCTGAGTTCTGCCCATATTGCCTTACTGCTCGAGTCCCCCATAGTGCCCTCCTTCAGCACAGCTGTGATATCCTCTTTGACCAGTAATGCAACTCCTCCACCCCTTTTACCTCCCTCTCTATCCCGCCTGAAGCATCGATATCCTGGGATATTTAGTTGCCAATCGTGCCCTTCCCTCAACCAAGTCTCAGTAATAGCAATATCATACTCCCAGGTACTAATCCAAGCCCTAAGTTCATCTGCCTTACCAACTACACTTCTTGCATTAAAACAAATGCACCTCAGACCACCAGTCCCTTTGCGTTCATCATCTGCTCCCTGCCTACTCTTCCCCTTAGTCACTCTGACTTCATTATCTAGTTCCTTCCAGGCTTTAGTTACTACCTCCTTACTGTCCACTGACCTCCTCATTTGGTTCCCATCCCCATGCCACATTAGTTTAAACCCTCCCCAACAGCGTTAGCAAAAGCACCCCCAAGGACATTGGTTCCAGTCCGGCCCAGGTGTAGACCGTCCAAATTTGTAATAGTCCCACCTCCCCCCAGAACAGGTCCCAATGTCCCAAAAATCTGAACCCCTCCCTCCTGCACCATCTCTCAAGCCACGCATTCATCCTGACTATTCTTTCATTTCTACTCTGACTATCACGTGGCACTGGTAGCAATCCTGAGATTACTACCTCTGAGGTCCTACTTTTTAACTTGGCTCCTAACTCCCTAAATTCTGCTTGTAGGACCTCATCCCGTTTTTTACCTATATCATTGGTGCCTATGTGCACAACGACAACTGGCTGTTCACCCTCCCCCTTCAGAATGTTCTGCAGCCGATCTGAGACATCCCTGACCTGTGCACCTGGGAGGCAACATACCATTCGGGAGTCTCGTTTTCGACCACAGAACCGCCTATCTACTCCCCTTACAATCGAATCCCCTATGACTATAGCCCTTCCACTCTTTTTCCCGCCCTTCTGAACAGCAGAGCCAGCCACAGTGCTATGAACCTGGCTACTGCTGCCTTCCCCTGGTGAGCCATCTCCCTCAACACTATACAAAACGGTATACCTGTTTTGGAGGGAGATGACCGCAGGGGACACCTGCACTGCCTTCCTGCTCTTTCTCTGCCTTTTGGTCACCCATTCCCTTTCTCCCTCAGCAATCCTCATCTGCGGTGTGATCAATTCGCTAAACGTGCTATCCACGACCTCCTCAGCATCGCGGATGCTCCAAAGGTGGCAGGACAGGTAGATAAAGCGGTGAGGAAGGCATATGGAATGCTTTCCTTTATTGGCCGAGGTATAGAATACAAAAGCAGGGATGTGATGCTGGAACTGTATAAAATGCTGGTTAGGCCACAGCTGGAGAATTGTGTACAGTTCTGGTCACCACATTACAGCAAGGACATAATTGCTCTGGAGAGAGCACAGAGGAGATTTACAAGAATGTTGCCAGGGCTTGAAGGTTGCAGCTATGAGGAAAGATTGGATCGGCAAGGGTTGTTTTCCTTAGAACAGAGGAGGCTGAGGGGTGACTTAATTGAGGTGTACAGATTTATGAGGGGCCTAGATAGAGTAGACAGGAAGGACCGGTTTCCCCTAGCGGAGAGGTCAATTACCAGGGGGCACAGATTTAATGTGATTGGTAGAAGGATTAGAGGGGACATGTGGAAAAACTTTTTCACCCAGAGGGTAGTGGGTGCCTGGAATTCATTGCCCAGATGGGTGGTGGAGGCAGAAACCCTCAACTCTTTTAAAAGGTACCTGGACCCGCACCTGAAGTGCTGTAACCTGCAAGATGCTGGAAAGCGGGATTAGATTAGGTGGATAATTTTTTTGGCTGGTGCAGACACGATGGACTGACTGGCCACTTTCTGTGCTGTAACTTTCCAATGGTTCTAAATCATGTGCTCAAATCCTGGAATGAGGCTTGAAAACACAACCTTCTGGCTCAAAGTTAAGATTACTACAACTAACATAACTGCGAGTAACTTCAGGGGATGAATTAAGCACATTACACAACATTAGAAATATTGGATTAGGTGTAATTTAACCTGTAGAATATTGGGACTGACAACAACTAAACCAAAAATCTAACAGCAAGCTCACATTATAGGGTCAGGCTCCCTGCCATATCGCAGCCTTGAAAACAGGAGATGTGAATGACATTGGGCCTTAAGTTGTGGCAGGGCACCTAATGGTATAAGCTGTTAGACTTGCATATTTATGTTTTTACATTTTTTGTGCAAGTTGCTGAAAGTGCAAGCCGATAATGTCACAGCGGAGGAAGCAAGGAATATGGGATTTAAGTGAACAGGACAAGCAACTGAGTATTTCTTTAATCAATCAGATTGAAGGAATATGAAATTAGCAGCTCAAGGACAGAGAAGGAAGTGTAAATTATATTGGATGAATTCAATGCCAAGTCAGGTAAAGCCACAGGGAAAGAAAGATTGGATTGAAAGAGAAAAAAAAAGGAAAAGTAAAAGAAAATTAAATTTTACATTTTTAAAATCTCGCACAATTAAAACTTGAAAGAATGAGACTCCACACTTCATTTTCAGTAGCAGCGAGGTTGTTTGGCAGCAATTAACACTCATCTCAAAAACAGAAAAATAACTTGTATCTAAATAGCATATTTAACATAGTAAAATGTCCCAAGGTGCTTCGCAGCAGCAAAGAAAATGCGACACTGAGCCACGAGATATTAAAGCTTAGTAAAAAAATTAGGTTTTAAGGTGCATCTTAAAGGAGGAGAGAGGAGGTGAGGCAGAGAGACTGAGGGAGGAAAATCCAGAGTTTAGGGTCTTAGCAGAAGGTACTGCCACCAATGGTGAAGCAATTAAAATCGGTGATGTTCAACAGACCACAATTAGAGGACAGCAGGTATCTCAGAGGATTGCGGGGCTGGAAGATCACAGAGGTAGGGAGGGTGTGGTCACAGAGGGATTTGAAAAAAATGGATGAGAATTTTAAAGTCAAACCATCGTTTAACCATGAGCCAATGTAGGTCAGCCAGTACAGGGGTGATGAGTGGATGGGACTCAGTGCAAGTAGTACACAGGCAGCACAGTTTTGGATGATCTCAGGTTTTCTGTGGGTAAAATGTGGGAGGCCACCCAGGAATGCATTGGAATACTCAAGTCTAAAGGTAACAAAAGCACAGATGAGGGTTTCAGCAGCAGATAAGCTGAAGCAGGGGTGCAGTTGGGTGACATCCGAGGTGGAAATATGTGATCTTTGTGACGGCGCAGATGTGGTCAGAAGCTCATCTCGGCGTCAAATATGACATCAAGCTTGCGAACAGTCTGGTTCAGCTTCAAGACAGTTGCCAGGAAGAGGGATGGAATCAGTGGCTAGAGAGCGGACATTGTGTCAAGGATCAAAGTTCCCTGTAATTTATTTTGCATACGCAACCAATTTCTTTATAGGTGCGTCCCTTTAAATTTTTTTGCATAGCCACGCACACACAATAACTTAAAGCAGCCAACTTGTGTGCGGTCAGCATGGGGACTTGCGGGTAGCTGCGTAGCCTGGGGGAACACTGGCAGGGGCTGAAGACAATGGCTTCAGTCTTCCCAACATTTAATTGGAGAAAATTTCTGCTCATCCAGTACTGGATGTTGGACAAGCAGTCTAACAACTTAGACACAGTAGAGGAGTCAAGACGTCATGATGATGTAGAGCTGGGTGTCGTCAACATACATGTGGAAATTTGCAGTGATTTCGGATGATATTATCGCATAGATAAAAAACAGGAGGGAGCTAAAGATAGATCCTTGGGGAACACCGGAGGCAAAAATGCAGGAGTGAGAAGAAAAGCCACTGCTCCAACAGTGTAGCTCTCCCCCAGTACTGGGAGAGCATAGATTATGTGCTTGTTTCTCCAGTGGGGCTTAAACCTAATGCAGAGACAAGCGTACTAACATGGAGGCAAGGCTGATACTTGTACCCAAAACAATAACTGTCCTTCTCAATTTACAGTACAATCTAGCCTGTGTATTTACAGCATTTACAGTTGTTACAATATATCCGATTACTAGAAGTTAAAACAAGTCAAAAGGCTGGAAACATGCAAGACTTGACTAGAACAATTTTGTACATTTTCCATTTCCTTCTTCTCATCAATCACTTCACATTATATCCATCATCAAGACTGTTGCCTCCACGTACCTCATCCCCATTGACATCAAAACCTTTATCCATGCCTTTCTGACCTCTAGAAACAATTTTTCCAGCATCCTCCTCGCTAACTTCCCATCCTCCTAAAATTCCAACTTGTCCAAAACTCAGCCACCTGTCCTACAGAGTCCAGCTTGCGCATCAATTCTTGACCACACTGGCTCTCTGGCATCTAGAACTCTCTCCCCCAATAGGCTGTGGACGCTGGGTGGATTGGAGCTTTCCAAACTAATTATTGTTTAGTTAAGGGCATCAAGGACAATGGAGGTACAGCAGGTAAATGGAGTTGAGGTACCTATCAGCCATGATTGAAATGAATAGCAGAATTGGCTCAAGGAGTTGAATGTCCCACTCCTGTTCCAATGTTGCTATGACCCCCAATCTTTCCATGGTCTTGCCACACCTCATTTCTGCAACCACCTTCAGCAATATCACTTCTCTTCATTCTCCAACTATGGCCTTGTATGTATCCTATCCTCATTTCACCACACCACTGGCGGCAGAACCTACCTTAATCCCATGGCAGCCCCTTCTTCAACTCGTCGACTACTCTCTCTCCTTTAAAATCATCTTCCACGCAAACTTTCAGTCACCTCTATCACTTACTCCATGGCACAATCCACTTGCAAAGCACTTAAAAACATTTTCTACATTAAAGCACTATAAAAATACCTTTATGTAAAACCTCAAAATAAAAACAGGTAATTTTCCATCAAGAAAGAGAAATGGAAAATAACCTGGCTCCACAGAATGGCGCACTCGTTGTCAGGCAACTTTGGTACACAAATTTGGTATTGAAACCAATCCTCAGACAACCTGCGATCAGTCTCGGAGCAGGATGTTACCGCAAAATGCACTCAACGCAAAAGGAAATTATTTTTTAAGCGGCCATTCAGTGACGGCTACAAAGCCTAAACGTGCAGCTCGACAGTTGTCAAGGCGATGAAACACGCACAGGGACTGGACTCGACGTTCCGGGGCTGAAACAGTGTAATTGGCAACGCGCACCACTGTTCCACAACATCGGCAGTGGCAGGGCACAGAGATATACAGTAAACTCCACAGTAAACGACCACAGCTGCCGGATAACACGGGGTCATCAACTAAAAAACACGGAGAGAAATGGGGCGGGCGCTAGATAAACGGTAAAAATCGTGAAAGCACAGAACAAGGAACGAACAACTCAATGGACTCGGGTCCTGCTCATTCTGGCAAAGGCCCTGAGCAGAATATCCGCTGGTAAAGCAGAGCTAAGTTTGCCGCCGGCTGCTTACACTCTGGGTCGCCCCTCACACTCTGCACTGAAGATTTAAACCAGTCTGCACGAGAGCCACACGCTTCTCCCACCAACCGTCCGCTGATTCCTCCGGCCCTAACTCCTCAGGCCCATCATGCATCACGGCCGCACAGAGCCAATAAACCTTGTTTTTCCAGTCTCAGACTGTGGCTTTAGCAAATGGGAGAGCCAAGAGTCATTGTGGAGACACCCGTCATCGTGTCTGCATGTCAGCCCCTACTGGGCTGGAGGCTTCAAGCTGAATAAGTTTACGATTAAACAGCTCAATCTCTCTTTTTTGTTTTTCCTCAGTCACATCTCATTCATTTTTATACCTCGTCCCGTGTTCCTTATTTTTTATTTTCCACAGTCATTTTATGTTTATTTTCGAGTTTCGTGGTTTATTCTCTAGTTTAGTTTAGTTTTAGTTTTTCCAATTGATCACTTCTTAATTGATTTATTTCCCCA
Source organism: Heterodontus francisci (assembly GCF_036365525.1). Classification (NCBI taxonomy): domain Eukaryota; kingdom Metazoa; phylum Chordata; class Chondrichthyes; order Heterodontiformes; family Heterodontidae; genus Heterodontus; species Heterodontus francisci. The sequence continues at coordinate 115,619,395 of NC_090375.1, read as the reverse complement.
TGATCTTTTACAAGTGACACCACTCAATGTTGTTCCAGCTCTAATCCGGACCATAATCTCGGATAGCACTTAAGTGCGGTATTTAAGGGGTGCTGGAAATGCTCAGCAGTTCTGGCGGCATCTACAGAGTTAAGGGGCTGAATTTTTCAAGCAGGTAAGAAGGTAATATCCTGGCACGACAAAATCAAAGGCAGAGCTCGCAAGTGTGTTGGCACTAATCAAACAGAGGCGGCTTTGGTGGATCGGACACATCTGCAGGATAAAAGACAGTCGCATACCCAAGGACCTTCTGTATCGTGAAGTAGCCACGGCCAGACGATCAGTGGGGTGCCCAAAGTCGAGGCCTGCTTTAGGTCGGGAAAAAGAACCTGACCCAAACCCGACTGAACTACAGCAGACCAGAGCTCGACCCGGCCCAAGTCCCTCCGATTTTGCCCCGAGCCCGACCCGACCCGGCCCAAACCCGCCACTACTCGACCCAACCCAAGCCCGACTATCTGTTTACTTACCTTCCTGACACTGGACCTGCTGGAAGCTGCAGCACATGCATGATGACATCATAGTGACGCTAGTCGCTCTGTGCAGACTCCGTTTCATCTCAGACTCCCAACTCAGGTAAGTTTTTTTAAATTCCAGCAGAGCACTTACCGTGTGTGTCCGCCCGGCACAGCCCGACCCGACCTGACTCAAACTGGACTCGGCCCGACCCGACCCGACCCGACCCGAGCCCGAAAGCTGGCCCCGGAAGATGGGCCCGACCCGAACCGAACCCGACACATGTCGTCGGGTTCGGGTCGGGTAGCAGGCCTCTAGCCCAAAGCTCCACTTCAAGGATGCTTGCAAGCGTGACATGATAGCCCTAAATGTCAACTATCACACTTGGGAGTCACTAGCTGGCGAAAGAGGGAAATGGCGACACATCCTGTGGACTGGTGGGCACTGCCATGATGACCAGTTGCTACTGCAGCTTGGCAACAGGCGCCAACATCAAAAACAACAACTTGCAACGTCACTTGGTAGCTTCAGGTGCAGCACTTGTGCAGAACCTGCCTCTCAAGGATTGGCCTTCACAACCAGCAGCAAAGGTGCACCAAGAGAAGACACCCCACCTAAATGGATTGTTTGCTCTGTGTCCATCATCTTTCGTAGATGGAAGGATGCCAACCCAGAAGTCCCATTGTCAGGACCGAAAGCAGAACCCGACCCTGACCGGGACCCCGGGGGTGGCATTTGACTGCCATTTGCCAATTAAGAGGCCACCAGGCCTGCTGTCCATTCGGGAACAGTGGCCCATCTCCCAGAGCTGATGGCCCAATCAGAGGACCGCCAGCTCAGCAGCACCACTGGTAGAAGTGGTCAATACTGAGGCTTCATGATGAAGGAGAGGGCACCTCCATGGCAAGGTGCCTATGAAGCCAAGATAAGTTTTATTTTTAAGCATACCAGGGCCAGGCTGGCAGGCCCGGTTATTGTGCGGGAGGGGGATAACCTTGCATCAGTAGCGCCATAGCCGTGGGGGTGACTATTGCCAACGGGGACAGGGGGACGGCCCTTCCATGGACCATCGAGCAGTCATAAAGTCGGGACCACACCACCCTGGGAAGCCACTGGGAGGCCGCCAGGGTTTAACTGACTGTCTCCCCACGCTGCAGCGGTCCCTCCCTATGTCGGTAAAATGCCAGTGGGAGCGGGATGTAGTGGGTGGCCACGCCGCTGAGGTGCCCCCAGCTGGTCATATGTCGTGGTGGTTGGGAAGACGTCGCGGTCCCCTCCTGATGCCTTCTGCTGCCATTTACCAGCCCTCCCACCTCCCAGCCTGTCTCCAAAGGGCTGGTAAATTCCAGCTCAAGGTTTCAGGTTGATGACCTTTCATCAGAACTGGGAAAAGGTAGAGATGTAATAGGTTTTAAACAAGTGAAAGGTGAAGGTCTGTGATGGAGTGGAAGGCAGGAGAGATTGCCACATGCATGCTCATGACCTCTCTTCAGTAGCAGCAACTCAGTAGCTGCAGTAGCGGCACAGTGGCGCAGATGTTAGCATTGCAGCTCCAGCGACCCGGGTTGGGTTCTGGGCACTGCCTGTGTGGAGTTTGCAAGTTCTCCTGGGTTTCTCCTGGTGCTCCAGTTTCCTCCCACATGCCAAAGACTTGCAGTTTCATAGGTAAATTGGCCATTGTAAAAAAAAAATTGCCCCTAGTGTAGGTAGGTGGTAGGAGAATTGAGGGAAGGTGGGGATGTGAGAGGGAAAATGGGATTAATGTAGGATTAGTGTAAATGAGTGGTTGATGGTCAGCGCGGACTCGGTGGGCCGAAGGGCCTGTTTCGGTGCTGTATCTCTCTATGACTCTAACTAAAAGCTGTCCTGGTCTGCAGTTTCATTTCATCATTTGCCTCACCCACTATTCTAACAAAAAACTTTTTTTCATCCTTTCAAGTGCAAAGGATCACAACTTCAACAACTCATGATACCAACCTCCTTCAGATCCTTCTTCCCCTTCACTTTCCTCTGACCCCATCCCTTCTTCCAATCTCACCCCTTTCCATATATTCATGATACCCTCCAACTTTCCCTTCTCTGTCCTTAGTAAAGGTCTCAGCTTCATCCCCTTACACTGTCCCATGTCAATCAATTTCAAACTCAGCAAGACACTGCAATCTTCTTCCATCACCTTCGCTTCTGCACTCACTTCTTTGGCCAGCAGTCTTCCCCCTGCAGAGAGGACTCTTATCCATTTTCAGAATTCTTTCTCTACTTGGACCCCTCCGTCTCGCCCCTTACCTTCTCCAGAACTTTTCATTGAGAACTGCTGGGTGGCATCGGCCATCACAATTTCTCTGCTCCTCTCACTAAGTCTAACCTATCTTCCTCTGAACTTGCAGCACTCTATTCTCTTAGGTGCAACACTGACATTGTCATCAAACCTGCTGACAAGGGTGGTGCTGTTGTTGTTTGTCATACCGACCTCTACCAAGCAGAGGCCAAATGCCAGCTCTCTGACATTTCCTCCTACCTCCCCCAACCATGACCCAACCACAGAAAGTCAAGCCATTGTTTCTCAGGCTGTCCCTGACCTCTTTTACTCAGGACATCTTCCCTCAACAAACTGCAACCTCATAGTCGCCCAACCCCAAACAGCCCACTGCTACTCCCTTCTACCAAGAGGTAGAAGCCGACCCGTGAAGGATAGAAGTGGATCCAATCTTTACACATCTTCATAAACTTCTATTTACAGAGATACACATTATACACATGTACCTCCTAACCCAACAATCCCAGTTTGTCTGTTTTTATTTGTAGGAGTACAAGTGAAACCGCAGGTAATGACCACCACCTGCATACAATTAAAGACAACATATAACTAACAGATTTCCATCTCTTTCCTTAAAAAAAAAGGGAGACTTTGTACGTACAAGCAAAATTTTAAAACAAATTAAATCAAAGACTTCTATATTCTGTACAAAGCATTACGTTGCAAATCACCCCTCCTCTAGGACCCCTAACAATTTCTTTGTACATGTATTTCTCTTTGTAACACTATCTAACAGTTGATGGCTTACATCCACCCATTTCATTGTAAAGATTTCCTTCCCCCACAGCATTTGCTTCAAGCCAGCAAGGTGAATCCATAAGCTTTTCTCACTCATACTATTCGTAGAGTGTACATTATCCCACAATGAACGATTATCTACATAACATTCAATGGGTATACTATCTTCAGTACGTCCATTGTAAAGAATGGCATTTGAAATTTTTGACAAATAGATTCCCATACCCAATGCCTCCACAAGAGCCAGTGTTTCAGCAGCCAAATTATTTTTAATAACCCTTTTCATTTTCTTTGCTTCCCAAGCCAGTGGATAACATTATAACATTTTCTATTCTGAGAAACTAGTTTAACTGGCCAATCAAGCTTCACAATTGCTCTGTCTTTTCTTTAGGTATAATATAATCTTTCTGTGATAACCCAGTACAATAACCAGGATGGGAGTAACACTTTCTAAATAAGATTGTTGATTTAAAGTTCTTCCAGACCTACTTTGCTTAATATCTAAACTAATATATTTAAAATCTCCACAAGTCTGACTCCCAATTTTAAATTCTACTCTAATCTTATCAATAACATATTTCTCAAATTCCGCAGTGCCATCCTATAAGGAATCATCAACATGCATCATGAGGATGCCTGAAGTTTTCCTTTATGATGCTAATAAAATCTTGTGGGATCTACTTTTAATTGAACACAGCCTATTTTCAGCAAATTATATCTTACTAAAAAATACCATACCCTGGAAGCATCAGTCATAGATGCATTTGTTTAGTTTCCATAGTTTTCCTTCTGCATCTGCTGCCTCTTTGGGCAGTTTCAAAAAGACTTCTCTCTGAAAGGTATTGCCCTGCAGAAATGTTGCTTTTATGTCGATTTGTTTTTCATTTGTTCATGGGCACCGCTGGCTAAGCCAGCATTTATCGCTTATCCCTAATTGCTCTTGAGAAGGTGGTGGTGAGCTGCCTTCTTGAACTGCTGCACTCCTTGGGGTGTAGGTACACCAACAGTGCTGTTAGGAAGAGAGTTCCAGGATTTTGACCCAGTGATAGTGAAGGAACAGCGATATAGTTCCAAGTCAGCATGGTGTGTGGTTTGGAGGGGAACTTGCAGGTGATGGTGTTCCCATGCATCTGCTGCCTTTGTCCTTCTAGGTGGTAGAGGTTGCAGGTTTGGAAGGTGCTGTTGAAGGAGCCTTCTTGAGTTGCTGCAGTACGTCTTGTAGATGGTACACACGGCTGCCACTATGCGTTGGTGGTGGAGGGAGTGAATCTTGAAGGTTGTGGATGGGGTGCCAATCAAGTGGGCTGCTTTGTCCTGGTTGATGTCGAGCTTCTTGAGTCTTGTTGGAGCTGCACCCATCCAGGCAAGTGAAGAGTATTCCATCACACTTCCGACTTGTGCTTTGTAGATGGTGGATTGGCACTGGGGAGACAGGATGTGAGTTACTCGCTGCGGAATTCCCAGACTCTGACCTTCTATTGTAGCCACAGCATCTATGTGGCTGGTCCAGTTCAGTTTCTAGTCAGTAGTAAATCCCAGGATGTTGACAGTGGGGATTCAGCGATGGTAATGCCATTGAATGTCATGGGGAGATGGTTAGATTCTTTCTTGTTGAAGATGGTCATTGCCTGGCACTTGTGTGACACGAATGTTATTGCCACTTATCAGCCCAAGCCTGATGTTGTCCAGGTCTTGCTGCATATGGATATGGACTGCTTCAGTATCTGAGGAGTCGTGAAAGGTGCTGTACATTGTGCAATCATCAGCGAACATCCACATTTCTTTCCTTATGTTGGAGGGAAGGTCATTGATAAAGCAGCTGAAGATGGTTAGGCCTAGGACACTACCTTGAGGAACTCCTGCAGTAATGTCCTGGGACTGAGATGATTGACCTTCAACAACCACAACCATCTTCCTTTGCACTAGGTATGATTCCAACCAGCGGAGAGTTTTCCCCCGATTCCCATTGACTCCAGTTTTGTTAGGGTTCCTTGATGCCATACTCTGTCAAATGCTGCCTTGATGTCAAAGGCAGTCACTCTCACCTGGCCTTTGAAGTTCAGCTGTTTTGTTCGTGTTTGCCTTTGGAGTTCAGCTCTTTTGTCCATGTTTGGACCAAGGCTGTAATGAGGTCAGGAGCTGAGTGGCCCTGGCGGAACCCAAACTGAGTGTCAGTGAGCAGGTTATTGCTGAGCAAGTGCCACTTGATAGCACTGTCAACAGCTTCCATCACTTTGCTGATGATCGCAAGTAGTCTCATAGGGCGGTAATTGGCTGCGTTGAATTTGTCCTGCTTTTTGTGTACAGGACATACCTAGGCAATTTTCAACATTGCCGGGTAGATGCCAGTGTTGTAGCTTTACTGGAACAGCTTGGCGTGGGACGCGGCCCGTTCTGGAGCACAAGTCTTCAGTACTACTGCCAGAATGTTGTCAGGGCTCATAGCCTTTGCAGTATCAAGTGCCTTCAGCCGTTTCTTGATATCACGTGGAGTGAATCGAATTGGCTGAAGACTGGCATCTGTGATGCTGGGTACCTCAGGAAGAGGCCGAGATGGATCATCCACTCCGTACTTCTGGCTAAAGATGGATGCAAATGCTTCAGTCTTATCTTTTGCACTGATGTGCTGGGCTCCCCCATCGTTAAGGATGGGGATGTTTGTGGAGCCTCTTCCTCCTGTCAGATGTTTTAATTGTCCACCACCATTCATGACTGGATGTGGCAGGACTGCAGAGCTTAGATCTGATCTGTTGGTTGTGGGATCGCTTAGCCCAGTCTATTGCATGCTGCTTCCACTGTTTGGCATGCAAGTAATCCTGTGTTGTCGCTTCACCAGGCTGACACTTCATTTTTCGATCTGCCTGCTACTGCTCCTGGCATGCCCTCCTGCACTTTTCATTGAACCTTTATAAAGCTCTGGTTAGGCCTCAACTAGAGTATTGTATCCAGTTCTGGTCACCACACTTTAGGAAGGATGTGAGTGTCCTTGAGAGGGTTGTCACGCTTACAAAACATATGACGATGAAAAAATACAGCATCAAACTGAAGAGTTATAAAAATTGACTTTAACTTTAAAAGAAAATGGATGATGCTGCAAAAGATGCATCTGTATTCAAACATTGCCACACTGTAAAGGATGTCTAACCAGGTTGAGAGGTGTCAATTACACCCATCCTGAAACATTCCTGAATTGAATGAGTTCTACTGGAACAAAGAAGGTGTGAAGTGCAAACATCATAATCAGATTATTCTCACTCTGGGCTACTGTGTGATCACCATGGGGGAAAGACCAAACTGTCTCCTACCAGCATCTGATTTGACAAACCTTTTACCTTAAAAAGGCAGCGTTTGAGGCAGAGAGAGAGACTCAGAAAGAAGCATCAAAAAAGCTTGTCCAGCTGCAAGCTCATAGAAAATCCAACAAGCCAAGAAGGAATGCACCCTGCTGTAAATTCTACATTTTCAACTTGTACAGCCGTGAATTGGAAGTGATTCTCTGTCTTCAAACTGAACTTTCAACCAACAGAGAAATCTACAAACACATCAGGCCTGCAACCAACAAAAACCTGCCTTCTGAGAGAATTCAACAGGTTTACCATGAACCACAAATCCCTACCTCACTTGAAAACCATTTACCCCTTTTCCTCTCTTGTGTGTGTGTGTGTCAGTGTGTGCGCGCGCGCAGTCGAGTGAATGCCTGTGTGGATGCGGTTGCGACAATTTCGGAATAAGGCATATTTCTCCACAAATAATATATCCTCTGTTTTAAACCTACAAGAAAACCTGTCGCTGCCTGTTTATTTGAAAAATAAAACACAAAGGGGTTAAACCTTAATAACAAAAAACACTTGCTGCAGTCAGGTGGGAGTTGAACAGTGGGAACCATCCATAACCCTCACCATATGGCCATAACAGGGTGTAGAGGAGATTTACCTGAATGGTTCCAGGGAACGGGGATTTTAGTTACAAGGTTAGGTTGGAAAAGCTGGTGTTGTTCTCTGTGAAGCAAAGGAAATTGAGGGGAAATTTGGTATGGGTTTGCAAGAAGATTATGACAGGCTTAGATAAGTTAGGCAAGGAAAAACTGTTCCCACTAACAGACGGTAAAAAGACTGGGGGATACAGATTGAAGGTTTGGGGAAAGAGACGCAGGGGGAATGTGAGGAAGAACTTTTTTATGCAGCAAGTAGTAATGACCTGGAGCTCACTGCCCACGGGGGCGGAGATAATCAATGATTTCAAAAGGAAATCTCTGCAGTTGAGGCAGATAAGGGGACCCAGAGGACAGGAGTGCAGGAGCCTCAGCCATTGCGATTGTCCAACAGGTCTGAGATGCTTTCAGCTTGTTTGGATGAGAGTGGGGTCTGCAGGGTGGATGAGCCAACCTGACCATGGCACCATGGTACAGGAAGCCATTCAAGTGGAGGGAGAAAAAAGGAACGTAGTGGTAGTAGGGGACAGTATAGTTAGGGGGATTGACACTGTTCTCTGCAGAAAAGAGCGAGAGTGCAGACGGCTGGGTTGCCTGCCCAGTGCCAGGTTTCGGGACATCTGCTCAGGACTGGCGAGGAACTTACAGTGGGAGGGGAAAGATCCAGGCCTCGTGGTCCATGTAGCTACCATAGGCAGGACAAGGAAGAAAGTTCTGCATCATCAGTATGATGAACAAGGCACCAAATTAAGAAGCAGAACCTCAAAGGTAATAACCTCTGGATTATTCCATGAGCCACATGCAAATTGGCATAGGCAAATAAGATTAGAAAAATTAATGCATGGCTCAAAGACTGGTGTGGTAGAAGTGGGCTCCAGTTCGTGGGGCACTGGCACCAGTACTGGGGAAAGTAGTGCTGTACCGTTGGGACGGTCTACACCTGAACCGTGCTGGGGCCGGTGTTCTAGCGAGCTGCATAACTAGGGAAGTAGAGAGGGTTTTAAACTGAATAGTGGGGGCGAGGGATCAAATTTGGGAAGATATAGTAAATTGAAGTAGAGACAAGGCAAGAGAGAAAGGTATTAATATGGAAAATGATAGACTGTGACAGGAAGGGACAGAGCAAACAAATCTAAGATTAAATCAACAGATAAGGCTAGAGGTTACAAAAATAATAAAAGGACAAAACTAAAGGCTCTGTATCTGAATACACGTAGCATTCAAAACAAACCAGATGAACTGAGAGCGCAAATAGAAATAAATACATATGATCTGATAGCCATTACAGAGACATGGCTGCAGGATGACATAGATTGGGACCTGAATATTGAAGGATACGTGGCATTTAGGATGGACAGGAAGCTAGGAAAAGGTGGAGGGGTAGCTCTGTTAATTAATGATGGTATTAGCACAATAGAGAGGGGTGACCTAAGTTCAGAAGACCAGGATGTGGAAGCAGTTTGGGTAGAGATGAGAAATCATAAAGGAAAGAAGTTACTTGTGGGAGTGGTGTACAGGCTACCTAACATTAACCACACTATAGGACAGGGTACAAAGGAAGAAATAATGGTAGCTTGTGAGAAAGGTACAGTGATAATTATAGGGGATTTTAACCTACATATGGACTGGAAAAATCAGATGGGCAGAGGTAGCTTAGATGAGGAGTGCATAGAATGTTTTTGGGATAATTTCTTGGAACAATACATTCTGGAGCCAACCAGAGAGCAGACTATACTAGACCTGGTATTTTGCAACGAGGTACAATTAATGAATGACCTCATAGTTAGGGCGCCCCGAGGTAGTAGCGATCATAATATGATTGAATTTTACATTCAGTTTGAGGGAGAGAAGAGTGGGTCCAAGACTAGTATTTTAAACTTAAATAAGAACAATTATGAGGGCATGAAAGCAGAGCCAGCTAAAGTGAACTGAAAAATCAGGTTAAGGAATGGGTCAACAGAGATACAGTGGCAGACATTTAAAGGGATATTTCAGAATACACAGAATAGATACATTTCAACAAGAAAGAAAAATTCAAAGGGTGGGATCTGTGGATAACTAAAACATCTGTGGATAACTAAAACAGTTAAAGATAGTATCAAACTTAAAGAAAAATCCTATATTTGCACAAAGATGGGAGGCAGGTCAGAAGATTGGACAGAATATAAAAAAACAGCAAAGAATGACTAAAAGATTGATAAAGAAGGTAAAATTAGAGCACAAGAGAAAGCTAGCTAGAAATATAAAGACAGTAAGAGTTTCTATAGATATTTAATAAATAAAAGAGTTATTAAAAGTGAACATTGGTCCTATAGAAAGTAGGTCTGGGGAATTAGTAATGGATAATAAGGAGATGGCAGATGAATTGAACAGATATTTTGTATCAGTCTTCAATATTGAGGATACAAGTCAGGAAATGGAAGGGAGGGAGGAACTCAAGGAAATTACAATCACCAAGGAAGTGGTCATAGAGTCATAGAGTTATACAGCACAGAAACAGAACCTTCGGCCCATCGTGTCTGTGCCGGCCATCAAGCACCTAACTATTCTAATCCCATTTTCCAGTACTGAACAAATTGTTGGAGCTGTGGACTGACAAGTCCCCAGGTCCTGATGGACTTCATCCTATGGTGTTAAATTGAGATTGTTGATGTGATAGTTTTAATTTTCCAAAATTTCCTAGATTTGGGAAGGTTCCATTAGATTGCAAAATAGCGAATGCAACTCCTTTAATCAAAAAGGGAAGGGGGACAGAAAGCAGGAAACTACAGGCCAGTTAGCTTAACATCTGTCTTAGGGAAAATGTTAGAAGCTATTATTAAAGACGTTATAGCAGGGCATTTCGAAAAATTGAAGGTAATCAGGCAGAGTCAACATGGATTTGTGAAATGGAAATCATGTTTAACCAATTTATTGGAGTTCTTTGAAGAAGTAACATGCTGTGGATAAAGGGGAACTGGTGGATGTATTGTACTTAGATTTCCAGAAGGCATTTGATAAGGTGCCACATTAAAGGTTTTTGCAGAAAATAAAAGCTCATGGTGTAGGGGGTAACGTATTGGCATGGATAGAAGATTGGCTAGCTAAAGGAAACAGAGTGTATTCATAAATGGGTCATTTTCTGGTTGGCAAGATGTAACGAGTGGTATGCCACAGGGATCTGTGCTGGGGCCTCTACTTTTTACAATTTATATAAATGACTTAGATGAAGGGACCAAAGGTCTTCTTCTTCTTCTTCTTCTTCTTTGGCTTCCTTATCGTGAGAGACAATGGGTAAGCGCCTGGAGGTGGTCAGTGGTTTGTGAAGCAGTGCCTGGAGTGGCAATAAAGGCCAATTCTAGAGTGACAGACTCTTCCACAGGTGCTGCAGATAAAATTGATTGTCGGGCTGTTACACAGTTGGCTCTCCCCTTACACTTCTGTCTTTTTTCCTGCCAACAGCTAAGTCTCTTCGACTAGCCTTTAGCCCCGCCTTTATGGCTGTCTGCCAGCTCTGGCGATCACTGGCAACTGACTCCCACGACTTGTGATCAATGTCACAGGACTTCATGTCACGTTTGCAGACGTCTTTAAAGCGGAGACATGGACGGCCGGTGGGTCTGATACCAGTGACGAGCTCGCCTACTGTGTTAAATTCCCTGTCCCAAGCCCAAGGAATATACCTGCTCAGCTAGTTCACAACCAAAACATGACTCAGAAATATGGAAATAATAGAACAGATAACAGACTCATGCTTTCAACATTAAAGCCAGACTACAAAGGGTTAACGAGTGTTCGCTCTACAGAATACAAGTTACACAGATACGGACATTCATTCATAGAAGCTTCCAACATTCATACAGATGTGAAAAAAGACACTGTAACTTGCTTTTATTCACTTTGAATTTCACTAAAAGCATCTTATTTACGTTGTCCCTCTTTCCTCGACCTAATAACTATCACTTTCCCACTCTGGCTCACCCCAATCTACGTTTCCACCCTATCCTCGTAGGAGGCCGGGACAATGCCTCCCAAGGTTACTGCAGACAGAATTGCCCGTTGTCCCCCCAATCTTCCTTGAAGTTTCAAATCTTTTCTTAAACACTCATTCTCCTCCTTCTGTTGTTTCAACTGACATTTAGCTTTCTGAGTATCAATCACAGCTGCGCCAGCGTTCAGGTTAGAGACATGCTGCTGTTGTAAAAGAGCAGTCGTACACTTGTGGCACAGCTCCAAATCTCGAACCCACTGGTTCAGTCGCTCAACCTCTTTATCTCCCTGGGTAGTGGCCTCTCAGATCTGCTGAATGCTATAAGCCAGAAGGTTTTTTGCCTTCTCTACTTTTAACTTCTTCTGGCCTATCTTAGCTTGAATAAACTCTATAACTTCCCTGTATTTCTGCTCGAAGACCTGTTTAACATCTTTCGATGACATGACTTTATTTATTCTCTTTATATATTCTGAAATAAGTCCCTTTGATCACTGGTGGGTCCGTTAAGATCTCCACACTCCCCAAAAGGGTTTCCCTCCCAAGATGCCTTTGGCCCCACTCACGAACTCGAGATTCTTCCTTTCTTCCAAAATGCGTTCACAACGCGCCTAGTCCAATCTAGGGTGCCAGATTGTAAGATTGTATAATATAGGGGTGGTTTATGCCCCCTTCTAAGGTGGGAACAGACTTGGCAGTACAAAGCTTGTTGTGAATCGACTTTATTGAGATAAAGGTAAGGACACGTTTAATAAGTTTTCAGATAAACTATAGTCACAAACTCAGGCAGTGATTAACAGTCTAACGTAGATACTACCCATACTAGAGACTAGCGGCAGAGCACATGACTCTTTCTCTTGCAGCTTTTGGTTTTCAAGTTTTTTCGGTGTCTCTCTCTTGACTCTTGTTGTTGTTCGAAAATTCTCTGCCGTACAGGGACACAGTCAAAGCTTCTTTAATCCTGGCTGCTATCAATTAACTCTCCCTTTCCCCAATCATTGATTAGTCTTGTGTTAAAGGATGCCTTTGTTAGCCAATCAAGGATAATTCTGGGCTATTGCTAACTTTTTGGATTTATGTAGGTAATACCCCTTTGTGTCGACCAATGTATTCCAGGCTTTTACATTCCGAGGTTCCTTATCTAATTACAAGACAAATCTACATTTTGTTCTCACAGAAACTGTTTTTACTGTCTGCTCTCAAGATCTCACCCTTTTACTGCAAGTAAGCATTTTCAAACTTGACATAATCTCCCAGAATCCCTCTACCTTGACATCTTGCCTATACTCTGCCCTATTTCCTAAGTTTTCCGACTTACCACACTACAAAGAAGGGTTCTAATAAAGTTAAATGTTAATTTAAATAATGTCAGTTATTAGTTTATAATAGCTAAATTTTAACAATTAGTTTTCTGATTAGTAACCTTTTAGTAACCTAATAATGTTACACTATGGCTCTATTAAATTTCATCTGCCACATGTCCACCCATTCCACCAGCCCGTCTATGTCCTCTTGAAGTCTACCGCTATCCTCCTCACAGTTTACAATACTTCCAAGTTCTGCGTCATCTGCAAATTTTGAAATTGTGCCCTGTGCTCCCAAGGCTAGATCATTAATATATAGCAAGAAAAGCAGTGGTCCTAGTACGGACCGTGGGGAACATGACTGTATACCTTCATCCAATCTGAAAAACAACCGTTCAGCACTACAATCTGTTTTCCAACACTGAACCATGCTGCCAATGTCCTTTTTTATTCCACGGGCTTCCTGGCAAGTCTATTATCTGGCACTTTATCAAAGGCCTTTTGAAAGTTCATATACAGCACATCAACTGCATTACCCTCATCAACACCTTCTGTTCCCTCATCAAAACATCTGCCACAATTTCCAGCCTAACTCCTTCAGCATCCTTGTAGCATCCCATCAGGTCCTGGTGACTTAACAACTTTAAGTGCAGCCAGCCTTTTTAAAACCTCTTTATCATTTTTTAGCCCATCCAGTATCTCAACTACCTCCTCTTTCACTATGAATTCTTCCTTGGTACAGACAGATGCAAAGTACTCTGACGTGCTAGGCCCCCACCTGCCAAGAATGAGGCACATTAATTTTGTCATGAACATTGCTTTTAAACTGTTACTGAGTGAAGAAAGGACTTGTTAAACAGATCAGCCATGGCTGGAAAAACATTTGCATATTAACAGACAGTGTTTGGAGGGACAAAGCGCCATTCCCTGACACATTCAACCCAAAATGGACCTTGATCACCAGGTATTGTGTGTAAGATGAGTATTCCAGAGTCTGCTAAGGTGATACAATCCAAGACCAGTGTGTCACATGACTAACCTGCTTGGCAACCTGGGGTTTTCTGAATTGTACAAACAGTTTGAACTCAGAGAGTGTCTGTTTGCTCCTAGACTGAGAGGATCTCTCCTGTCTGCTCCCATCTCTCTCTCACAAGCCTCTGAATCCACTGAAGACACATGAACCCCAAGAGAGAAGTCTCCTACAGCGAACAAGGTTTAAGAAGAATACTGGGGCGCAATGAAAAGCAAGATCTACCTCCAATCAAGGACTCTAACGTGAGCTCGAAGAACTGTAACAAAAACTCTTCAGATATTGCCTCAAACCTTTCCACTTTATTTTTCTTCTGCTGTTTTCTGTCTCTATTTGCATGTGGGTATCACGTATGCATGCCAGCATAGGCACATCGTGTATCCATAGGCGTCTTTCAACTTTTCTTCTTTAAACCTAAAAAAGCCTGTTTGTGCTGGTTTCTTTGCCTTATAATTGGAAAGCGGTGAACAAGGATTCACCAAGGGGGAGTTAAAAACACAGTGTGTTTAAAAACAAAACCCTGTTTCGGTAAGACCAGGTGAAGGCTGAGAAGGGCCCCTAGACACCTTTCCCACCTTGTCGTAACAGAAAATTTGGGTGCTACAGTCTGGAGTTTTAACCACAGATAAATGAGAGAAATTGGAAGTGGGAAGCTAAATTGTTCCCAATCAAAAAAGAGCAAGATTTCAATGCAGGTTTTCTTGTGGTTCTGTGTGCTTGAATACGAACATGTCTGTGACTGAAGCTAGTACCCGCCCCCCCCCACACCCCTCAAGCCAGGGTGAAGTAACTTGGGATAAGTTAAAAGCACTGTCTATGGAGGAGTTGAGGGAAATGGCTGAGCAGTGTGGGATCACTGTACGTGGCAAGGCTAGGAAGTCTGAACTCCGAAGACTGGTGGTTAACCATTTTTCTCTTGAATCTGAGGAAGCAGAAACATGGTTAGAAGTCAATCCCAACAGGGTATTGCTAGTAATGCTACATTTGGAACAGAGGAAACTTGAATTAGAGGAGAGAGAAAGAGAGAGACAGGAGAGGGAGAAAGAGCCTTCCAGAAGGAATGTGAAGTAAAAGAGAGAGAGGAGAAAGAAAGCAAGCGAGGAGAGAAAAAGACTAAGAACCTTCCAGAAATAATGCGGAGACTGGAGGGCGACAGTGTAACCCCAGTGAAAGCGTCGCCAATATGGAGGAGCATAACTCAGGATTGGGTACAGAATTGTTGAAACGAGCTCAACTAATTCCAAAATTCAATGAGAAAAATGTAGAAGATTTTTTGTGCCCTTTGAGAAACTGGCAAAACAGCTAAAATTGCCAGCTGAGACCTGGCCGCTTTTAGTACAAAGCAAGCTAACTGCAAAAACACATGAGGTTTATTCCCTGTTGCCAGATGAGAGTTCATCAGATTATGAACTGACCAAAAATGCTACCCTTGGGGCATATGAATTAGTACCCAAAGCCTATCGCCAAATGTTTAGAACCCTCAAGAAGCAAACTAATCAAACTTACCTGGAGTTTGAAAGAAGTAAGCAGCTGGCTTTTGACCAGTTGCTGTGGGCTCTTAAAGTACAGCTCAGCTAGGAGAATCTCAGAGAAGTAATTCTGTTTGAGGAATTTAAACACTCTCTCCCACTCTCCATAAAGACCCACTTAGAGGAGGAGCAGGTCCAGAGAGCCCGGCAAGCAACCGTTCTGGTCAATGAGTTTGCTTTAATTTATAAGTCAGTTTCCCAGGGGAGAACCTTTCCTAGTCACCCCACAAATCCGAAAGGGATAAAGGGTGGGAAGGTGATAAGAGTCCAAGCAGTCCTGGGAGAGAAAGGAAAGCAGGAGACACAGTGAGCCCTCCTCTAGCCAAAAAGGAAGTTGCTGTGAGCAAGAGTGAGACCCGGAGACCTGTGTGCTTCCATTCTAATAAAGCAGGGCATTTAAAAGCTGCTGGAAACTAAAGGAAAACCCTGTAGGGTTAATCAGGGCACACCTGCTCAGTGAAGAAGCAAACCTGATGGAAAGCACAGAACAACAAACTGTGTCTCTTACTGCAGTAAGACTGAGACCCAGAAAGCTTACGGCTGCAAGTGCAGGAAAATTTAATAGGATTCCTGAAGATTTTGTGTCTGAAGGGAATGTAACCCCATACCCCTCGAGTGGAGCAAGCAAGCCCATAGTGATTCTCAGGGACACAGGGGTCACTAGATCCCTTTTACTGGGAAAAGGCCTGACCTTTCCCCCGGAGAGTGCAGTGAACACCAGAATGGTGGTGAATGGTATTGGAGGGCAGTGTATGCCTGTACCTGTACACCAGTGACCGTAGGGATTGTCCTCAGTTTGCCTGTGAATGGGGTTAACCTGCTTCTAGGTAATGATCTGGTGGGAGTGAAGTTTGTAGCCCCCCAGTAGTGAAAGAAAGACCGCAGGAGGTCAGAGAGACAGGGCAGTGGCAGGAGACGGACCCCTGCAGTTTCCCTGAATGTGTAGTGGATCAGACAATGATCAAACCAGCTCCCCCAGAGGAGACTGAATTGGCACCGCAGGCAGATGACCAGGTCTGCCTGTCTGACCTTTCTTTGGAAAGTTAGGAGACTCAGGGAATGAATTAAATGTATTTTCCCTAGGTGAGGCTCAGCGAGCCAACGCAGTATTATAAGAGCACAGGCTGCCCAGTCTGAAAGTGAAGCACAGCTGTCCCTGATTGCTGCTATTTAAAGAATGAGGTACTGATGAGAAAGTGGAGTTCTCCTCACAGACCTGAGAGCAAGGAGTGGGCAGTAGCTCACCAGTTAGTGATGCCGCAGAGATACCGAAGAGAAATATTAAGAAGGGCGCACAAAACTACAGTGGCTGTACATGCCGGTATACGAAAGCCCGTATAAGACAGCGGTTTGACTGGCCAAAACTCCACAAAGATGTGGTGGAGTAATGCAGGAGTTGCCACATGTGCCAGGTTGAGGGGAAACCCCAACCTACAGTAAAGCCTGCACCCCTAAGTCCTGTACCGTGATTAGGAGGACCCTCCAGCAGAGGGCTGGTTTAAACTTACCTCTGAACCAGAAGAAGAAAGCATGGAATCAGAGACTGAAGAAATAATTCTAGCTAGAATAAAGTTGCAGATGAAAAGGGAGGAAATACAGTTGGAGCTGAAACGAGAGGAGATGCAGTTTCAGAAGGAAAAAGGGGAAAGCAAGGCAAAACAGATAGAGTTAGCAAGGCTGAAAACCCAAAATGAAAATGCCACCAGCCACTCAAACGTTATCCCCAATGCAGAGCAAAACTTTGGTGTACTGAGACACTCATGGTTAGTGCCAAAATGTAATGAGGAGGAGGTTGAGTCATATTTTATCTCCTTTGAGAAAATAGCTATCAGGCTAAAATGGCTGAAAGAATTGTGGATTCTCCTCTTACAAGGCAAGGTCGTGGGTAGGGCTTGTGAAGCTTTTTCCCTGTTAACAGAAGAGAGTTCCTCTGACTATGAACAAACTAAAACTGCAATTCTAAATACATTTGAGTTAGTGCCTGAAGCATATAGACAGAAATTCAGACACACCAGGAAAAGACCCGCACATGCTTACATTGAATTCAAAAGAATTAAACGTATGGCTTCCGATTGCTAGAATCCTCATATGAAAATTTGACAGAAGTGATGTTGCTGGAAAAATTTAAAAATAGCATCCCAGTTAGTATAAAGACCTACATTGAAGAACAAAGAGTGACAAGGAAATGAGAAGCAGCAAAAATGGCCGACAATTATGAGTTAATACACAAATCCCTAACTCAGAATAAATTTGGGTCCAGTAACTCTTACAGGCTCGGGAGAGATAGCAGGGATGCAGATGAAGCAGAAATGGGCTTGAAAGAAAAGAAGAGTAGGGGAGGAAAACCAGATCAGTCTCCAACTTTTAAAAGAAGGAACCCAGGTGATAAACCGTTAGGGGCCTGCCCGATGTGCTTCCAGTGTGGGAATCTGGGCATGTCCAGGCAAATTGTTGGTATTCCAAAAAACAACAGGGAGGTGCTGCAGTCAAACCAGTGTCTGTGGCTATGAAATAAAAACAGAAAGTGCTTGAAATACTCAGCATGTCTGGTAGCATCTGTGAAGAGAGAAAGAGAGTTAATGCTTCAGGTCTGTGACCTTTCATCAGAACTCAACATTATGATCAAACCTGCTGACAAGGGTGGTGCTGTTGTTGTCTGGTGTACCGACCTCTACCTTGCAGTGGCAGAGTATCAGCTCTCAGATACTTCTACCTACCTCCCCCGGACCATAACCTCACCGTCGAACATTAAGCCACTGTCTCCAGGACTGTCACTGACCTCATCTCCTCTGGAGATCATCCCTCTACAGCTTCCAACATCATAGTCCCGCAACTTATACCTGAGAGAACTACATGCAGCAAGTTCAGAGGGAGACAGGTTAGAGTGAGTGGGGGGAGCAGAGAAATTAAGATGGCTGATGTCACGCCAACAGTTCTCGATGAAATGATCAAGAACGGGTAAGAGGCCAAAGGGAGGGGTCCAGGTGGAGGGAGAATACTGGAGATGGGTGAATGAGTCCGCTGGTCAGGGGGAGAATTCCTGGCCAAAGAAGTGAGCCCAGAGGTGAAGGTGATGGAACAAGAGCTCAATGTCATGCCAAGTGCCAAAATCATTGAGGTGGGGGCGTAAGCAGATAAAGCTGTGTCTTTTGTTAAGTACAGGTCGTTCAGCATGAGAGATGGGAAGGTCAGAAGGTATTGTGAATAAATGACATTGGGTGAGATTAGGAGAAGGGATGAGGTCAGAGGGAAGTGAAGGGGAAGAAAGATCTGGAGAGGCATTGGTCCCGTGAACTGCTGGAGCTTGTGTCCTTTAAGACCTGAAAGGAAGAGAAAAAGTTTTATATTAATGCGCCAGATAAGGTGAAGGGTGAAATGAAACTGCGGAGCAGAACAGCTTTGTGATAAGGTGAGTCAGTGCTTCTGGAGGGAGAGGTTGAGTGTATACATGTGTCAGCATATGGCACTGAGTGTGGCTTTCAGGATGTGGCAAGAACAGCAGTCCGAAGAACGTTGTATGTCTCAGTGATACCTGTAATCCTGGGTGGATTTGAAACATGAAGGATGAAATTTCAGTTGGAATTCACGTGGAATAGGAATATAGGAGCAGGAGTAGGCCATTCAGCCCATCTAGCCTGCTGCACCATTCAATTAGATCTTGGCCTCAAGGCCACTTTCCCACACTATCCCCATTTCCCTTGATGTCATTAGTATCTAGATATCTGTCCTTTTGTGTCTTGAACATGTTCAATGATTGAGCTTCCACAGCCCTCTGGGGTAGAGAATTCCAAAGATTCACCACTCTCTGAGTGAAGAAATTCCACCTTTATCTCAGTCTTAAATGGCCTACTAATTATTCTGAGACTATGTCCCCTGGTTCTAGACTCACCAGCCAGGGGAAACATCCAATCTACATCCACTCTATCACACTCTGTAAGAATTTTGTAAGTTTCAATTAGATCACCTCTCATTCTTCGAACCTCTGGAAAATACAGGCCCAGTTTCCTCAATCTCTCCTCATAAGACAATTCTGCCACTCCAGGGATTAGTCTGGTAAACCACTGTTGCACTCCTTCTATGGCAAGTATATTCTTCCTTAGATGAGGAGACCAAAACTGTACACAAAACTCCAAGTGCGATCTCACCAAGGCTCTGCACAATTGCAGCAAGACTTTACTCCTGTACTCAAAACCCCTTGCGATGAAGGCCAACATACCATTTGCCTTCCTAATTTTTTTCTGCACCTGCATACTAGCTTTTAGTAACTCATGAACAAGGACATCCAGATCACTTTGGACATCAACACTTCCCAACCTCTCACCATTTAAGAAGTACTCTGTCTTTCTGTTTTTTTCTACCCAAGTGGATAACTTCACACTTATTCACATTATATTCCATCTGCCATGTTCCTGCCCATTCACTTAGCCTGTCCAAGTCTCCTTGAAGCCTCCTTGCATCTTCCTCACAACTTACATTCCCACCTAGTTTTGTGTCATCAGAAAATTTGGAAATATTACATTTGGCCCCCACATCCAAGTCATTTATATAGATTGTGAACAGCTATGGTCCCAGCACTGATCCTTGCAGTACTCCACTAGTAACAGGCCGCCATCCTGAGAATGATCCGTTTATTCCTACTGTCATGAACACATGCTACGCCGCATGATGATTTTTAAAAATCCATCGGTTTGAAACCTGAATTAAACTTTAATAAGAAAGCAAGAGACAAAAAACTTATAAAACGATCCCTGCTAGCAGCTAAAATGGCCACTGAAATTTGCATCTAAATACCTCACATGCCAAGGTATCGAGATGGAGATGAATGTCTGGTTAATCTTCAACCAGAACAATGGCTTGTTAGTTTTAAATGAGCTACCTGCCTTACCTTCATTAACAAGATATTTAAGGCAACCTTGTAACATTAACACTGGTGGAGACAAACCATTCAAAGGGTAATTACTGAAACAATGGGACCTGAGAGAGTTTGGAATTCTTAGACGTGATTTAATTAAGATTCAAAAGAGGGAATACACTGGGCCATCATGTGAAAAATTGCAGTTTCTTCTCTCTACAGCAGACAAGCACCTGAGTTTGACCAGTGCAGGACCCAGGTGGGGGTGTTTCTGTCTGTCTGTCTGTCTCTCTCTCGTTCAGGCCACCCTACAAGTCTGAACCCTGTCTGCTATAAAACATCCAAATCTATCATTGCTGCAGACAGAGATCCTGGGAAGAAAACCATCTGCATCACTGTCTCCAAGAAAACCCTGAACCAGTTGGCCACCCTACCGGCCAGAAACCTCAGGACCATGAGTTCAGCCAGAAGACAATTGAATTACCAGACTCCATAGACTGTTTATTCTTTTTTTATTGATTTGGACTCTAATCCAATCAAACTATTCTTCTTCACTCTGAACCTATTTGTGTGTGTGATTCTTGTGTGTGTGTGTGTGTGCGCACACGCGTGAAATTTGGAGCATAGTTTATTATTTTACTTTGATTGGATTTTGGTTTTAAGTACAATAAACTAACCTCTTTCTTGTTTGAACTTAAGAAAGCCTGTTCGATTGGTTCTTTTATGATCATAGCGCATTAAGGGTTAAACACTCACTGAATTGGTAAGCATATCCACTGTTTGAAAGAAATAAACCCGGTTGTGGCCAAACAAGGAGAGGGACAAGAGGGCAACCTTTCAACCCCTCCTCACCTGATCGTAACACTACTCTCTCTTTTCTATCTGTTAACCAATTCTCAATCCATACCAGTATATTACCCCCAATCCCATGTGCTCTAATTTTGTTTACTAACCTCCTGTATGGGACTTTATCAATAGCCTTTTGAAAATCCAAATACATCACATCCACTGATTCACAAGTAATATCCTCAAAAAACTCCCAACAGGTTTACCAAACATGATTTCCCTTTCATAAATTCATGTTGACTCTGCCCAATCATATCATTATTTTCCAAGTGTCCATTTATCTCATCCTTTATTTTAGAATCTAACATTTTCTCTACGACTGATGTTAAATTAACAAGTCTGTAGTTCTCCGTTTTCTCTCTCGCTCCCTTCTTAAATAGTGGGGTTACATTTGCTACTTTCCAGTCTGCAGGAACCTTTTCAGAATCTATAGAATTTTGAAAGATAACCGCCATTGTATCCACTACCTCTATAGCCACCTCGTTCAATACTCTGGGATGTAGCTCATCTGGTCCAGGGGATTTATCAACTTTTAATCCAATTAATTCTTCAAGTATTACCTCTTTATTGATACAAATTTCTTTCAGTTCCTCATTTTTACAAGAAGGACAAGGGCATTAACTCCCCATTTTCTCTCTCCAGAGGACAAACACTCACTTTACTATTCTTTTCCTTTTTAAATACCAGTAGAAACTCTTGCTATCTGTTTTTACATTTCTAGCTAGCTTCCTCTCATACTCTAATTTTTTTTCTCCTGATTAACCTTTTAGTCATTCTCTGCCTTTAAAATATTTATCGACTGTGATTTAACCATTAGTTCATGTTTAAATTATGGTGGTTTTATAAAAGTGAAATCTTGTCCATTTGGTGTTTGGTTTCCTAAATTGTGGTCAGTCAGTGGATTTGATTCTTTTCATTTGGTGGTGGTCTCCACGGGGATCATAACAAAATATAGAAACATCTCCAAGAGAAAGCTATCAATTTACTATTCTTAACTGTGCTTTTCTGACTTTCACTAGATATATTGCATTGAATTGCATTCAGGTGATTTTTCCCATTCCCATTGGGAATCTGACTTTCCTGTCTCTATTTTCTATTTTAAGTTTCTTCCTTTTATTTTATTTTACACATCCCATCAATTACTATATTCTATCTCATTCATGATCCCTAGAGGATCTTTACTGTCCAATGCGATATTCTGATAGTATCTTTGTTAATTGTATGTCTTCTTTGGCCTCCTAGTCGCGAGAGACAATGGGTAAGCACCTAGAGGTGGTCAGTGGTTTGTGAAGCTGCGCCTGGAGTGGCTATAAAGGCCAATACTAGAGTGACAGACTCTTCCACAGGCGCTGCAGATAAAATCGGTTGTCGGGCTGTTACACAGTTGGCTCTCTCCTTACGCCTTCTGTCTTTTTTCCTGCCAACTGCTAAGTCTCCGACTCGCCACTTTTCAGCCCCGCCTTTATGGCTGTCCGCCAGCTCTGGGGCGATCACTGGCAACTGACTCCCACGACTTGTGGTCAATGTCACAGGACTTCATGTCGCGTTTGCAGACGTCTTTAAAGCAGAGACATGGACGGCCGGTGGGTCTGATACCAGTGACGAGCTCGCTGTACAATGCGTCCTTGGGATCTTCCATCTTCCATGCGGCTCAAATGGCCAAGCCATTTCAAGCGCCGCTGGCTCAATAAGGTATATATGCTGGAGATGTTGGCCGCCTCGAGGACTTCTGCGATGGTGATACGGTCCTGCCACCTGATGCCAAGGAGGGAGACGGAATGAGTTGAGACGTCGCTCTTGACTGACCTACGTTGTCCAGGCCTCGCTGCCATAGAGCAAGGTTTGTATATCAGTTGTGTTTAATTATATGCAGGTGGAGGGCATTAATTGAGGTTTCACTTAAACACATATAAAGAGACACTTACTGAAATTGTGGTGTGCTTGAGTTAGGAGATGTATGCTTGTAATGTTTCACTCTGAAAATAAATGTTAGACTGAATAAATATAGGCTCCAGTACTATCCTTGACCAACTGGCTTTCTGCAGCACAACAATCTTTAAAACACAAATCAATCATTCCCATGTGGTCCCATTTATTAACGCATTTTTCTTCTTTATTCTTAATTTTATGTGACCTTTTCCCCCAAGCCTCCATTATATTGTGCCTGACATATTACAATTTCAAAATTATCCAAATTCAAATAGCAGTATTGCTGTACTGACTGGTTTGTTAATATTCAATTTCATTTCCCCTAAACTTTCCTCCTCGATACTCAGGAACCACCTAGACTAATTTCCATCAGTTTCTTTCAATGAAATGCATAGCTTCGTGAAGAGCCGGCATGGACTCAATGGGCCAAATGGCCTCCTTCTGTGCCATAAATGACTATATGACTCTCTGAAAATTTGATTCACCCCTTAAATCTCAGGTACATTTTCCATTTAAGTGTTTGAAATAGCAACTAATATCAATTTATCTTATCAATTCCAATTTCAGAAACAATGATACCCAGGCTTGGTGGCTTTACATGGTGTTTTTACATCAGATCTAAAAGTGCTTGGAAGTAACTTCCATAACTCCCCTTGTCAAGCACTTTGTCTTGGAAGATAACAAATTACCTGAATGGGTTATGGCCAAGTCTTTGAAAAGCGAAGGCTTTTAGTCCAAATCATCATTATGCTGTGACATTTGATGTCTGCAGATATGTTCTTAAATTCGCAAAAAACTGCCAGATTTCTTGCTGCACCATCAGTATTCAAGCAGACCTGAAAACCATCATCACCTGTTTAAAAACAAAACAGAAAAAACATTGTGGCTCCCTTAAGCTCCTTAGGGGTTAATGTGTCATATTCTAATTTCTTCCTTTCAATTTAGAAATGTAAAATTTGATAATGGCTTACATATATTTATATTTGTAATACAAAAGTTGTTGCATGGTGAATAAAACAAAAAGCTGTAAGCAAAAAGAGTTAACTGCTCTGCTTGTTTGTAAGAAGGCAGAGTGAAACATTTCCAGGTATACGCAACTGCATCACTTCACTTTTTTTTTTAAACTTTCCCAATCGAAAAAGAACCAAACTCCATTTTAATTTTTTTTCCCAAGTCTTGGTATCTTTATTAAAAACTTGCACAATTTTTTTCTCCTTTCATTGAAAATTCATTAAAATAGTGGAAATCATTAGTAACATTATTATTAACTTTAAATAGAACATTCTCATGAGGGAAGACAGCATTATAGATTAAACTCCATTTCCAAACTATTTAGCATTTTAAGAGGTTTCAAGCTCAAGATTTTCTAGTACAACCAAGATGATTAAACAATCCGAATCACCTCTAAAGTCCCAAATTCCAATTGATAGCATCAAACATTAAAAAAATTCAAAACTGCCAATTTTTATATGTGGAAGTTTTGTGTCAGAAACTAAAAACCTTCACATAAGTTACAATTTAGAACAATAACCAGAATTTCACTGTGGTTGCAAAGAACTCCTGGTTTTCACAATATAACAGATTAATTAACATCAATAATACCAATGTAATTCAGGCCAACATTTATTAACTAAATACACAACACAAAATAGCACGTGCTTACAAAGAAAATAAATTACTTCATTTTTCCTGTTCTTTCTTCAGGTGCCTTTCCAAATGTCTGCAACATAACTAAAAGAAAAGTTAGCTTTCAGAGTCATAGAATGGTTACAGCACAGAAGGAGGCCATTTGGCCCATTGTGTCCATGCCAGCTCTCTGCAAGAGCAACTCACCTAGTCCCACTCTCTCGCCTTTTCTCTGTAGCCCTGATCTTCTGATAATTATCCAATTCTCTTTTGAAGGCCTCGATTGAATCTCCTCCACCACACTCTCAGACAGTGCATTCTAGATCCGAACCACTTGCTGCATAAAAAAAGTTTTTCTTCAAGTCATCATTGCTTCTTTTGCCAATCACCTTAAATCAGAGTCCTTTGGTTCTGGATTCTTCTGCCATTCCTCCACCAAAGTGTTAAAACGGATGGAGCTTCCTACAGCCATGGGCTCCAAACATTTCATAAAGGCATTTGTAAAAAGACGAGATTGCAATCTTGCAGCCTTTAACAGAATCTTTCCCTTTTATTCCATCATTTATTAATTTATTCTTTATCTTGATTTCTACCGATTTTTCAATTTCTGATGTTTGCTACCTAACCTCATTTAGAGAAACAGTCAATAAGATCACGTGTCTTTAATTTAAACTGTAATAGAATAGAATAGGAATAGAAGTCTTTTAAACTCTAGTCCAATTAAAGCAAAGTATTCTAAGAGTTAAAATTGACAAACTAGTGTAACTTCAAGGCTGAAGCTTATTTTTTTAAAAACAAACTCATTGGTGCCTTTAATCAAAATAAATCCATACCAGCTTCTTTAATTTAAAATGTAATTCAGGTTTTTTTAAAAATCTCAATTCTGGGTGCACAATCTTACATTGAAATGAGCAGACCTGATAATCACATTCAGACTTTCACACTTCTATGCAACTTAGAAATATTGATCCCAGTAATGGATTATAACAGGTTTGAATGCCTCCTTCAGTTCAGTATATGACTTCACCAAGTTCACCTTCAATCCAATATGCAACACCCCTAAGGCTTGAACCGTCTCTCTGCTCATGAGCGGTTCTGCTTTCTCTTCCATGAACATAAAATCTGCATCTATCTTTTCATCACCTACTTGCACCACAGCTTTGAAACATCCCACAGTTTGAAACGGTATTGTGGATGTGTATCGTTACAACTTCATCACACATTTCCATGATGGGCACTTGATTCTCTTCTTCTACAATTCTTCCCACAATGTCCTATCTATCACTGCCGGAATCCACAGTGATGTCCACCTTCACCCCACCAATCAAAACTGGAACTTTTCCATGTTTCCCATCATTAACTGCAAACATGTATCCCTCATCACATTCACCATCATTCTTGCAATCCTCTACTCAGCATACATTTCTGCCCTTGTTCATTCTTCTGTTCCGTTTCTCTTTTCAAACTTTTGTCTCTTCTCAGTTTTGCTTCTGCACTTCCCAGCAAAGCGATCCTTTCCTCACAATTTCTGCAGGTCTTGCCTTTAGCAGGGTAGCAAGAATCCTTCCCAAAATGTCCCAAATTTCCACATTTGAAACACTCTCAGTCTTACTTGGGCTATTCCTACCTTGCCCTCTGGAGGATCTAAGCTTATTCACTTGGTTTGAGTTTAATCCAGGATATTCCTGAAGCTGAAGTGTCTGCATCCAACTTCAGCAACTGGAATTGAGTTTCCCCAGTTTCAAACAAAGCTCTCACCCTCAATGTTTCCGCCAAAGTTAATACATCCCCTTCCTCAAGCAACTTGCGCTTCAAGTAGTTCAACCGGCAAATTTGTATGACTTGATTCCTGATCTGACTATCCAAATCATTTCCATAATTACATATCGTAGATGCTTGGCGCAATCTAGTGACAAATTGCACAAAAGTTTCCTCATCTGTCTACTTCATCTGTCGAAAAACATCTCACTGAAATGTTGCATTTATCTTCACCATATAATGTTTGTTTAATGCAGCCACAGCCTTGTTATAATCATCACAGTATTGGTAGGAGTGACCACTGCACAATCCTTGTGAAAATGAAGCCCACCTTGACACTGAGGATACCTTCAATTGTGTTGTGTGGCATTAGTTTAGTTTAGTTTAGAGATACAGCACTGAAACAGGCCCTTCGGCCCACCGTGTCTGTGCCGACCATCAACCACCCATTTATACTAATCCTACACTAATTCCATATTCCTACCTCATCCCCACCTGTCCCTATATTTCCCTACCACCTACCTATACTAGGGGCAATTGCTAATGGCCAATTTACCTATCAACCTGCAAGTCTTTGGCATGTGGGAGGAAACCCACGCAGACACAGGGAGAACTTGCAAACTCCACACAGGCAGTACCCAGAATTGAACCCGGGTTGCTGGAGCTGTGAGGCTGCAGTGCTAACCACTGCGCCACTGTACCACAGTACTAAATGGGATAGATTCAGAACAGATCTGGAGCTCAAAACTGGGCATCCATGAGGCACTGTGGACATGAGCAGCAGCAGAATTGCAGTCAACCACAATCTGTAAACTCATGACCCGGCATATCCCTCACTCTGCCATTACCATCAAGCCAAGGCATCAATGCTGGTTCAACAAAGCGTGCAATAAAGCCAGGAGCAGCACCAGGCATACCTAAAAATGAGGTGTCAACCTGGCGAAGCTACAACACAGGACTACTTGCATGCCAAACAGCGGAAGCAGCATGCAGTGGACCGAGCTAAGTGATCCCACAACCAATGGATCAGATCAAAGCTTTGCATTCCTGTCACATCCAGTTGTGGAGGAGGAGGCTCCACAAATAGCACCATCCTCACTGATGGAGGAGCCCAGCACATCAAAGCAAAAGATAAGGCTGAAGCATTTGTGATCATCTTCAGCCAGAGGTGCCGAGTGGATCTTGGCCTCCTCCTCAGATCCCCGATATCACAGATGCTAGTCTTCAGCCAATTTGATTCGCTCCACATGATATCAAGACAGGGCTGAAAGCACTGGAAGCTGCAAAGGCTAGGGGTCCTGACAACTTCCGGCTGTAGTACTGAAGACTTGTGCTGTAGCTAGCCAAGCTGTTCCAGTACAGCTACAACACTGGCATCTACCTGGCAATGTGGAAAATTGCCCAGGTATGTCGTGTCCACAAAAAGCAGGACAAATCCAATCGAGCCAATTACCGCCCCATCAGTCTACTCTCGATCATCAGCAAAATGTCATCAACAGTGCTATCAAGCGCCACTTAAACAGCAACAACCTGCTACTGATGTTCAGTTTGAGTTCCGCCAGGGCCACTGGACAAACGAGCTGAACTCAGGAGGTGAGATGAGAGTGACTGCCTTTGACATCAAGGCAGCATTTGGCAAGAGTATGGCATCAAGGAACCCTAACAAAACTGGAGTCAATGGGAATCAGGGGGAAAACTCTCCGCTGGTTGGAATCATACCTAGTGCAAAGGAAGATGGTTGTGGTTGTTGAAAGTCAATCATCTCAGTCCCAGGACATTACTGCAGGTGTTCCTCGAGGTACTGTTCCAGGCCTAACCATCTTCAGCTGCTTTATCAATGACCGTTCCTCCATCATAAGGTCAGAAGTGGGGATGTTCGCTGCTGATTGCACAATGTTCAGCACCATTCTTGACTCCTCAGATACTGAAGTAGCCCATGTCCATATGCAGCAAGACCTGGACAACATCCAGACTTGGGCTGATAAGTGGCAAGTAACATTCGTGTCACACAAGTGCCAGGCAATGACTATCTCAAACAAGAGAGATTGTAATCATCTTCCCTTGACTTTCAATTGCATTATCATTGCTGAATCCCCCACTATCAACATCCTGGGAGTCACCCTTGACCAGAAACTGAACTGGACCAGCCATATAAATGCTGTGGCTACAAGAGCAGGTCAGAGGCTGGGAATTCTGCAGCGAGTAACTCACCTCCTGTCTCCCTATGCCTCTCCACCATCTACAAAGCACAAGTCAGGATTGTGATGGAATATTGTCCACTTGCCTGGATGAGTGCAGCTCCAACAAGACTCAAGAAGCTCAACACCATCCAGGACAAAGCAGCCCACTTGATTGTCATCCCATCCACCACCTTCAAGATTCACTCCCTCCACCACCAACACACAGTGGCAGCAGTGTGTACCATAAGATGCATTGCAGCAAAGCACCATGTGTCCTTCGACAGCAATTTCCAAATCTGCGACCCCTTCTACCTAGAAGGAGAAGAGCAGATGTGTGGGAAACCATCTGTAAGTTCCCCTCCAAGCCACACACCATCCTGATTTGGAAATATATCACTGTTCCTTCACTGTCGCTGGATCTAGATCCTGGAACACCCTCCCTAACAGCATTATGGGTGTACCCGCACCAGATGGACTGCGGTGGTTCAAGGCACAGTTGCGCAGTGGTTTGCACCGCAGCCTCACAGCTCCAGCGATCTGGGTTCAATTCTGGGTACTGCCTGTGTGGAGTTTGCAAGTTCTCCCTGTGACCGTGTGGGTTTCTGCTGGGTGCTCTGGTTTCCTCCCACAGCCAAAGACTTGCAGGTTGATAGGTAAATTGGCCATTGTAAATTGCCCCTCGTGTAGGTAGGTGGTAGGAGAATGGTGGGGATATGGTAGGGAACATGGGATTAATGTAGGATTAGTATAAATGGGTGGTTGTTGGTCAGCACAGACTTGGTGGGCCGAAGGGCCTGTTTCAGTGCTGTATCTCTAAAAAAAAAGGCAGCTCCCCACCACCTTCTCAAGGGCAAAGGGATGGACTACAAATGCTGGCCTTGCCAGTGACGCCCACATCCCATGAAACGAGTAAAAAAAATCCCGTTCTCCTGTGCCATTGAGTGTTTTATTGTCGCTCTCACCGATGCCCCAGCAACGCTAGAAAGCAACAAAGCCCTCCGTGCGTTAGCTGCATCAACATTGCCCCATTGTAAAACAGATCCCCGCTGTCTGCGTAAGGCTCAAATTCTTCCAGCCATGCAACCGATCGCACACTTGTTACACTGGTTTCACCATCGGGATCAAACGAATTTACTCCTCTAATCCCAACAGATTCCGAGCTGCCAAAAGCCATATCCAACTTCAACCTTTCAGTAACCTAATCTAATATTGTCACCACTGCCAGATTCTCTAGTAATGGCACTTAACAAGACTTGCTTCACAGACTGTTTTTAGCCATCTTCACTCTACACATACAGTCCTTCAAAATGTGCTATCTGACCTTTGAACTCCCAGGTTAGCTGACCTCCTAACTCGTACAGCAAATACCGTATTGTATCTAATATGTAAATCCACATAACACTCAGTTATCATCATGACAATGGTCACAGTTACATTTCTTCTTGGTGCCCAATGGGCTCCAGCCATTGTAAAGCCCAATTGCCCTGCCTGCCGGTTATTCCACTCTCCTCCTAGAGGGTGCAGCACAGTCGGACGGCTCGAGAGGCCTCACAATAAGAGTTTGTCATGATATTGCCTCCTGTCAAATTAAGTAAGCAAAATGAAATAGGAACACAAGGTTTTACGAATCTATTGGAAACGACATTTATAATTTATCTGGCTTGTTTTTACTTTGTGAATAATTTTGCTCCCCCCCCCCGCCGCTCTGTTGGAGTGGGCGGTTCCAGACCGGGGCTGGAACAGAGGCTGACCCTGAGTTCAGCTGAGGCTGTTTGCTGACGGTTCGGTTGTAATTTTATTTTCTTAATATTAGAATTGATGAGGAGGTGTGACGCTGAACGTTAGAAGCAGTTGGCACGGTGTGGGGTGAAGGGGATATTACGGTGGAAGAAAATGGCTGGTGTGAGTGGTAACATCGCCCAGAAGACCTGGGAGCTGGCGAACAACATGCAGGAGGTTCAGAGCATCGATGAAATCTACAAATACGACAAAAAACAGCAGCAGGAGATCCTTGCTGCTAAACCCTGGACTAAAGAGTAAGTCAGCATGTTTGAATCGTTGTTTTTACTCCTGGTAGGATCTGTATTTGAAAAGGAGCAGTTATCAAGACGTCTGGTAGGCCCGACCGTTGTTACATCATTATAAAGACTTGTATATGTCAAGAAAAACAGCCCCAGTAAAGGCAACTTATTCAGTCAAATATTTTGGACAAAACTTTTTGGGGAAAGGGAAAATGTGATTTTATTACAACCACGACATGCAAGTGATAGTGCGTCTTGTTTTGTTCGATTATTTATATGTAAGCTAAATTTCCTAAGCTTTACCTAAAGACTGTTTTAATGTTGCAGTACCGACTTTGCAAATGGCAGATTACTTTTATTAGCCGGTAACAGAAATATGCAGAAGACGAGCAGAAGTAGACTATACGCTCGAGCCTGCTCTGTCGTTCCATAAGATCATGGCTGCATTTTTGCATCAACTCCACTTTCATGTCCTCATCGAGTCATAACGGCGCAGAAGGAGGCCATTCGCCCCATCGAATCCATACCAGCTCACTGTCGATCCCAACCCCTCCCCTGCTTCGCATCTAACGATATTTTAGTTTACAATAAAAATGATCATCTTGGTTTATTATAATTAAACACACCAGAAAACAAAGTGTTTCTACCTGTCCATGGCAGTTTTTCCTGGAGACCAGCAGTACTATTACATCTAACTGCTGGATCCCAACTCCTCCAAGCCAGTCCCTTCAAGAGCCATGTCAACTGGAAACTCTCGAGGTCAGTGTGTCTGATCTGACAGTTCATCTGGGTGCGAAGGTCTTCCCTGTACAGGATATTGATGGGGCAGTCTTTGCTGAATCAGGAAATCCAAGAAGCTGATCTTTTTCAGCCATTACTGCTCATAAAAGGGATGAACATTTCCACTTGATACAATATAAATAATCTCTTATTTCCATATCCCTTCATTGCACACAAATCTATCCGTCTCAGCCTTGAATATACTCATTAAATGAGCATCCACATTCCTCTGGGTAGAAAATTCCAAAGATTCACAATCCTGAGTGAAGAAATTTGATTTCATGTTAGTCCTAAATAGTGAATCCTTTGTCCTGAGACGATGCCCTCAAGTTCTAGTCTCTCCAGCCAAGGCAAACAGCCTGTCGCAATCAATCTATACCGTGGCTACAAGAACAGGTCAGAGGCTAGGAATCAATCGAGTGAATCTTTGCACCCCCTCCAAGGAAAGTATATCCTTCCTTGGGTAAGGAGACCAAAACTCTCGGTACTCCCGGTGTGGTCTCACCAAAATCCTTCTGTAATTGCAATATCACTTCCTTACTCTTAAACTTCATTGCAAGGGGTTGACGTATAACACCATTTTTTTTTTATTTGTTCAAGGGATGTGGGCGCTGCTGGCTAAGCCAGCATTTATTGCCCACCCTTAATTGTCCTTTAGAAGGTGGTGGTGAGCCGCTGCCTTGAACCGCTGCAGTCCATGTTGGGTAGGTACACCCACAGTGCTGTAAGGAAGGAAGTTCCAGGATTTTGACCCAGCGACAGTGAAGGAACAGCAATATAGTTCCAAGTCAGGATGGTGTGTGACTTGGAGGGGAACCTGCAGGTGATGGTGTTCCCTTGCATCTGCTGCCCTTGTCCTTCTAGGTGGTAGAGGTCGTGGGTTTGGAAGATGCTGTCTGGGGAACCTTGGTGAGCTGCTGCAGTGCATCTTATAGATGGTACACACTGCTGTCACTGTGCGTCGGTGGTGGAGGGGGTGAATGTTTGTGGATGTGGTGCCCATCAAGCGGGCTGCTTTGTCCTGGATGGTGTCGAGCTTCTTGAGTGTTGTTGGAGTTGCACCCATCTAGGCGAGTGGAGAGTATTCCATCACACTCCTGACTTGTGCCTTGTAGATGGTGGACAGGCTTTGGGGAGTCAGGAGGTGAGTTACTCGCCGCAGGGTTCCTAGCCTCTGACCTGTTCTTGTAGCCACGGTATTTATCTGGCCACTCCAGTTCAATTTCTGATTAATGTTAACCCCCAGGATGTTGATAGTGGGGGATTCAGCGATTGTAAAGCCGTTGAATGTCAAGGGGAGATGGTTAGATTCTCTCTTGTTGGAGATAGTCATTGCCTGGCACTTGTGTGGCGCGAATGTTACTTGCCACTTATCAGCCCAAGCCTGGATATTGTCCAGGTCTTGCTGCATTTCTACACTGCCTGCTTCAGTATCTGAGGAGTCGCGAATGATGCTGAACATTGAGGTCATTAGCAACCATCCCCACTTCTGACCTTGATCATTGAAGGAAGGTTATTGATAAAGCAGCTGAAGATGGTTGGGCCTAGGACAGTAGTACCCTGAGGAACTACTGCAGTGATGTCCTGGGACTGAGGTCATTGACCCCCAACAACCATAACCTTCTTCCTTTGTGCTAGGTACGACTCCAACCAGTAGAGAGTTTTCCCCCTGATTTCCATTGACTCCAGTTTTGCTAGGGCTCCTTGATGCCATACTCGGTCAAATGCAGCTTTGATTTCAAGAGCAGTCACTCTCAGCTCTTTTGTCCATGTTTGAACCAAGGCTATAATGAGGTCAGGGGCTGAGTGGCCCTGGCAGAACCCAGACTGAGCAGCACTGAGCAGGTTATCGCTAAGCAAGTGTCGCTTGATAGCACTGTCGGCGACTCCTTCCATCCCTCTACTGATGATCAAGAGTAGACTGATGGGGCGGTCATTGGCCGGTTGGACTTGTCCTGCTTTTTGTGTACAGGACATACCTGGGCAATTTTCCACATTGCTGGGTAAATGCCAGTGTTGTAGCTGTAGTGGTACAGCTTGGGTAGGGATATGGCTAGTTCTGGAGCACAGGTCTTCAGAATGTTGTCAGGACCCATAGTCTTTGCAGTATCCAGTGCCTTCAGTAGTTTCTGCTTATCACGCAGAGTGAATCGAATTGGCTGTAGTCTGGCATCTGTGTTGCTGGGGACTTCAGGAGGAGGCCAAGATGGATCATCCACTCGGCACTCTGGCTGAAGATGGGTGCAAGTGCTTCAGCCTTATCTTTTACACTGCCTTCCTGATTGCTTGCTGTACCTGCATGTTTACTTTCCGATTTGTGTGCGAGGACCTCTAAATTCCTATGAATACCAAGCCTTACTGGTCTCTCAATTTTTATTAAAGTCTATCTTTCCATTCTTCTTACCTAGATGGATATTTCCACATTTCTCCTTGTACTCCCATCTGCCACCTTCTTTTCCAGCCACTTAACCAGCACAGCACTGTTGGTGTACCTACACCTCAAGGACTGCAGCAGTTCAAGAAGGCAGCTCACCATCACCTTTTCAAGGGCAATTAGGGGAGGGCAATAAATGCTTGCCTAGCCCGTGACACCGCATCCCCCCGAACGAATAAAAAGGATTCATCCGTCTTGTTATGAATGCTTTAATTTTAACTGCCTTAAATTTTAACTTAGTTTTTTTTGCTATTATGGCCTTAGTAATTAGTGCCCTATTACTATTATTTAACTCTGTCCCTTCCTGAAAGAATCTGCTTGATTTTTACCCAAAATACTACTTTCCTCTACAACCTTGATTTTACCCTGACCTGAAACCTCTCTTTCCCCCCCCCCATTAAGTTAATGGCCTACCTACCACCCTAGTTATTCGATTTATCTGGGCAGTGGTCCCAGCCCGGTTTAAGTGGAGCCAATCCCAATGGAACAGCTCCTTTTTTCTCCAGTTCTGGTACCAGTGCTCCATGAATTGAAACCCCTGCCTCCCACACTACTCCTTTCAGCCATGCATTTGACCTCTAGTCTGTTTGACCCTATGCCAATTTGCACATGGCTCAGGTAATACTGAGGTTACTTCTGCGATTCTACTTGCTAATTTGTACCCTGGCTCCTCAAACTCCCTCCGCACCTCATTCTTAGTTCTATCTATGTCATTGGTTCCTGCGTGGACCACAACAAATGGATTGTTTCCTCCTCCTCCCCCCCCCCCCCCCCCCCCCCAACGCAGCCTTTGGAACTCACAGTCACAGCTGTAGAAAACAGTATCTGTCTCCCTGCCTATACTGTCTCCTATCAGTACCATGTTCCCTTTTGCTCCCTAAACTTGAGTGGCCTCCTGTACTACAGTGCTGTGCTCAATTTGCCCATCCTCTCTGCAGTCTTCTCATCCACACCAGTAGAAAATACCTCGTGCTTGTTGAACAAAGGCAAAGACTGAGGCCCCTCCTCCACCACTGCATCTGCAGTCCCCTCACCTGCCTGAGTCTCAGTCACATTCTCCTGACCCTGGCCATCAGTCACCTCTAAACCACGACCTAACCTAAGGGCTGTAACAGATGCCTGGTCCAGGTAACACTTTCACCCTCCCTGATGCATCACCATATCTGCACCTTTGACTTCAGCTCAACAATCAGCCAAAATTTCTTGAATTGCAGACAGGAACTGCAGATGTGGTTACCTGGGGCCAACTGCTCTCCATGAGTTCTCACATCTGGTAAAAATGGCCCACCTCCTCCACTGCTATTTCTATCTAATCTTATTTTAGAAAATCAAAGAATGGTTCCAACACAGAAAGAGGCCAGTTGGGCCATCGTGGCCGTGCCAGCTTTCTATCCAATTCCCTTTTGAAAGCTACGATGGAATCTGCTTCCATAGTGCATTCCAGATCCAAAACATTCGCTGCATAAAAATATTCCTCATATCGTCGTTGCTTCTTTTGCCAATCACCTTAAATCCGTGCCCTCTGGTTCTTACCCTTCTACCAACGAGAACAGTTTCTGCCATCTACTCTGTCTAGACCCCTCACGATTCTTAAGGCCGCTATTAAATCTCCTGTCGATCACCTCTTTTCCAAGGACAACCACCTCCGCTATCCACGTAACTGAAGACCCTTATCCCTGGAACCATTCTCGTAAATCTTTTCAGCTCCCTCTCAAGTCTTCACACTGCTCCTGAAGTGTGGTGCCCAGAATTGTACACAATACTCCAATTGAGGCCTAACCAGTGTTTTATTAGGGTTCATCATAACTTCTTTGCATTTGTACTTTATGCTTCTATTTATAAAGCCCAGGATCCCATATGCCTTAATAACCACTTTCTCAACCTGCCCTGCCACCTTCAAGGATTTGTGCACATGTACCTCCAGGTCTCTCTGTTCTTGCACCCTCTTTAGAATTGTTCCCCTTGATTTTGTATTACCTCTCCTCGTTCTTCCTGCCAACATGTATCACATTGCACTTCTCTGCATTAAATTTCATCTGCTACATGTCTGTTCATTCCACCAGCCTGTCCATGTCCTCTTAAAACCTATCACCTTCCTCCTCATAGTTCACAATACTTCAAGATTTTGTGTCATCCATGAATTTTGAAATTGTGCCCTGTACATCCAAGTCTATGTCATTAATATATATCGAAAAGCAGTGGTTCTAGTACTGACCCTTGGGGAACCCCACTGTATATCTTCCTCCAGTCGGAAAAACAGCCGTTCAACACTACTCTCTGTCTCCTGTCACTCGGCTAGCTTTGTATCCGTGCTGCCACTGTCTCTTTTATTTTATGGGCTTTAACTTTGCTGGCAAGCCTACTACGTAGAGCAGAGCACGGCTACTGGACCCAAACCCGACCGGGCCGATGACATGGTTCGGGTTGGGTTGCTTTTCCAGGTCCGGCATTCAGGCTCGGGTCATGTCGGACACAGTGACAGCCAGGGCGTCAAGGTGGAAACGTGCATTTGGACTCAGCACTAGTCTGCAGTGAGCTATTCCATCCAAGGTAGAGCACAATCTCTTTATTAAAGTTGATTATATTCTGGTGGTCGGGTCGGGCACGGAAAAAAGTCAGAGGACTCTGGTTGGGTCGGGCTCGCGTCGGAAGTGGTTCTGGCGGGCTCGGGTCGGATTTCATCTGCAGACCCGAGCAGGTCTTTAATGTAGAGCTTCATCAAAAGCCTTTTGAAAGTCTGTGTATGTACTTCAACCGCATTACCCTTATCAAACCTCTTGATTACCTCATCAAAAAACTCAACCAAGCTAGCTGAACATAAATTTTTTTTTATTCATTCATGGGATGTGGGCGTGGCTGGCCAGGCCAGCATTTATTGCCCATCCTTAATTGCCCGTGAGAAGGTGATGGTGAGCTGCCTTCTTGAACCGCTGCAGTCCATTTGGGGTAGGTATACCCACAGTGCTGTTAGGAAGGGAGTTCCAGGATCTTGACCCAGCGACAGTGAAGGAACGGCGATATAGTTCCAAGTCAGGATGGTGTGTGACTTGGAGGGGAACTTGCAGGTGGTGGCATTCCCATGTATTTGCTGCTCTTGTCCTTCTAGTTGGTAGAGGTCGCGGGTTTGGAAGGTGCTGTCTAAGGAGCCTTGGTGCCGAGGTCGATGCCGGGTGGTCCATCCGGTTTCATTCCTTTTTATTGACTTCATAGCAGTTAGATACAACTGAGTGGCTTGCTAGGCCATTTCAGAGGGCATGTAAGAGTAAACCACATTACTGTGGGTCTGGAGTCACGTGTCGGCCAGACCAGGTAAGGACAGCAGATTTCCTTCCCTAAAGGACATTAGTGAATTGCCGTCAACAAATTGTGCTAGCTTTCCTTAATTAATCCACACTTTTCGAAGTGACTGCTAATTTTGCCTCAGTTTATTGTTTCTAAAAGCTTTCCCACTAATGAGGTAAAAGTCACTGGCCTGTAGTTGCTGTGCTTTTTTAAATCGTTCATGGCATGTGGGAATCGCTGGCTAGCATTTATTGCTCATCCCTAATTGTCCTTGAGAAGGTGGTGGTGAGCTGCCTTCTTGAACTGCAGCAGCCCATGTGCGGTAAGTATGCTCTTACTGCTCTTAGGAAGGGAGTTCCAGGATTTTAACCCAGTGACAGTGAAGTAACGGTGATATAGTTCCAAGTCAGGATGGTGTGTGGCTTGGAGGGGAACTTGCAGGTAGTGGTGTTCCCTTGCATCTGCTGTCCGTGTCCTTCTAGGTGGTAGAGGTCGCGGGTTTGGAAGGTGCTGTCTAAGGAGTCTTGGTACATTGCTGCAGTGCATCTTGTAGATGGTACACACTGCTGCTACTGTCGGTTGTGGAGGGAGTGAATGTTTGTGGATAGAGTGCCAATCAAGTGGGCTGCCTTGTCCTGGATGGTGTCGAGTTTCTTGACTGTTGTTGGAGCTGCACCCATACAGGCAAGTGGAGAGTATTCCATCACACTCCTGACTTGTGCCTTGTAGGTGGTGGACAGGCTTTGAGGAGTCAGGAGGTGAGTTACTTGCCGCAGGATTCCTAGCTTCTGACCTGCTCTTGTAGCCACGGTATTTTTATGGCTACTCCAGTTCAGTTTCTGGTCAATGGTAACTCCCAGGATGTTAGTGGGGGATTCAGCGATGGTAATGCCATTGAATGTCAAGGACCAATGGTTTGAGATAGTCATTGCCTGGCACTTGTGTGGCACGAATGTTACGTGCCACTTATCAACCCAAACCCGGATATTGTCCAGGCATTGCTGCATTTTTACATGGACTGCTTCAGTATCTGAGGAGTTGCAAATGGTGCTGAACATTGTGCAATCAACAGCGAACATCCCCACTTCTGACCTTATGATTGAAGGAAGGTCATTGATGAAGCAGCTGAAGATGGTTGGGCCTAGGACACTACATTGAGGAACTCCTGCAGTGATGTCCTGGAGCTCAGATGATTGACCTCCAACAACCACAGCCATCTTCCTTTGCACTAGGTATGCCTCCAACCAGTGGAGAAGTTTCCCCTTGATTCGCATTGACT
Organism: Heterodontus francisci; assembly: GCF_036365525.1. NCBI lineage: Eukaryota > Metazoa > Chordata > Chondrichthyes > Heterodontiformes > Heterodontidae > Heterodontus > Heterodontus francisci. Next base: position 115,581,100 of record NC_090375.1, on the reverse strand, counting down.
CCAGTTTTGCTAGGGCTCCTTCATGCCATATTCAGTCAAATGCTGCCTTGATGTCAAGGGCAGTCACTCTCGCCTCACCTCTTGAGTTCAGCTCTTCTTTCCATGTTTGAACCAAGGCTGTAATGATACAGGAACGGAGTGGCCCTGGCAGCTCCAAACTGAGCGTCAGTGAACAGGTTATTGCTAAGCAAGTGACGCTTGATAGTATTGTCGACGACACCTTCCATCACTTTACTGATGATCGAGAGTAGACTGATGGGGCAGTAATTGGTCGGGTTGGATTTGTCTTGCTTTTTGTTTACAGGACGTACCTGGGCAATTTTCCACATTGCTGGGTAGATGCCAGTGTTGCAGCTGTCTTGGTTAGGGGCGTGGCAAGTTCTGGAGCACAAGACATCAGTACTATTGCTGGAAGGGCCCATAGCCTTTGTAGTATCCAGTGTCTTCATTTGTTTCTTAATATCACGCAAAGTGAATCAAGCTGGCTGAAGACTGGCATCTGTGATGCTAGGGACTTCAGGAGGAGGCTGAGATAGATCATCCACTCAGCACTTCTGGCTGAAGATGGAGCAAATGCTTCAGCCTTATCTTTTTGCGCTGATGTGCTAGGCTTCCCCATCATTAAAGATGGGGATATTTGTGGAGCCACCACCTCCTGTTAGTTGTTTAATTGTCCACCACCATTCACGACTGGGTGTGGCAGGACTGAGAGCTTAGATCTGATCCGTTGGTTGTGGGATCGCTTGGCTGTGTCTATCGCATGCTGCTTCCACTGTTTGGCACGCAAGTACTCCTGGGTTGTCGCTTCACCAGGTTGACGCCTTATTTTGAGGTATGCCAGCTCCTGCTCCTGGCATGCCCTCCTGCACTCTTCTTTGAACCAGGGTTCATCCCCTGACTTGATGGTAATGGTAGAGTGGGTTATATGCCAGGTCATGAGGTTACAGATTGTGGTTGAGTACAATTCTGTTGCTGTTGATGGCCCACAGCACCTCATGGATGCCCAGTTTTGTGTTACTAGATTTGTTCGAAATCTTTCCCATTTCGCACAGTGGTAGTGCTGCACAACACTATGAAGGGTATCCTCAATGTGAAGATGGGACTTTGTCTCCACAAGGATTGTGCAGTGGTCACTCCTACCAATACTGTCATGGACAGATGCATCTGTGGCAGGCAGATTGGTGAGGACGAGGTCAAGTATATTTTTCCCTTTTGTTGGTGCCCTAGTCACCTGCCGGGAGTAATGCACTGTTAATTCAGTCCCACTATTCCACAGGTCACAGCATATTCATAAAGTTTCTCACCTATCAGAAATTAGCTAAATTAAACACTTTATTTATCCCCCAGAATAAAGCACTCTAAACCAGGTTTCTTCAAATAACAACAAAACTAACTATTCATTATTAAGCTAAGTTTTAAACATTAATGAGAGAAATCTACATGTATGAACAGATTTTATAACTCCTTATTCTTTCTAACCCTCATGCACACATCTATACATTTTAAACGATTGGCTAACTGGGGGAAAAAGGGTGTTTTGAGTTGTAACTGTTTGTTAGGAACAGTAAAATAATTGTTTGTCAGAGTCTGGTCGGATATTTTCGGATTGGTGAAGTGTCCCAGAGTCGAATAGTCGGATGCCACTCGATTTCTCTCCAGGTGGGTTTGATAAACAGTCTGTGATGGATAGGCGCTCAAGGCAATTCGTCCGCAGCAGGCGTCACACAGATCTTTCAGCTTCAGGTGTAGCAACAGATCTACTTAAATATTAAAGTAGCTGTCTAGCAGTAGAAACATTCTTGAGGTTTCAGGATCTTCCAAAAAAACACAAAAGGCAACAGAACTCACTCTTGAGGCAGAGATTTACCAGAGACTGGAGACAATAGGGATTTGCAGGCTTCCTCTCTGCAAATAAGCCTTTCACCACAGAGAGAAGCAATTCTTTCTCTGGATCTTTTCCTTTTCAGGGGTCTTTTCTCTCTCTTCAGGCAGGTCAAAACCATACCTTAAATGTAGCACTTCTTTCCATGAAATGTAAATATTATTTTCAGAGAGAATAGGTCTCTTTTTTTTTTTAGAGATACAGCACTGAAACAGGCCCTTCGGCCCACTGAGTCTGTGCCGACCATCAACCACCCATTTATACTGATCCTACACTAATTCCATATTCCTACCACATCCCCACCTGTCCCTATATTTCCCTACCACCTACCTACCTATACTAGGGGCAATTTATAATGGCCAATTTACCTATCAACCCGCAAGTCTTTGGCATGTGGGAGGAAACCGGAGCACCCGGAGGAAACCCACGCAGACACAGGGAGAACTTGCAAACTCTGCACAGGCAGTACCCAGAATTGAACCCGGGTCGCTGGAGCTGTGAGGCTGCGGTGCTAACCACTGCGCCACTGTGCCGTCTTTTCTCTGGTCAATGAGCAAATCACAGCTCCAGTTCACTGCTCGCTGGTCTCTCTCACTGCAGAACCAAAAACTAAAAGCTTTTCAACAGTGAAGTCACAAGATAGTTGTTAAACTTTCTGGTTGCTTGGATAAGAGTTCTGCAGCCTGCAGTGCAAACACCAAATGTCAGCATTCAGTGCTCACAGGAAAACCCCCTTCTCTCAGCTCTTAAAGACACATAGACAGTTTAAAAAAACAAAACTCTTATGACAACCTACCAATACTGTCATGGACAGATGCATTTGCAGCAGGTAGATTGATGAGGACAAGGTCAAGTATGTTTTTCCCCCACTTGGTTCCCTCACCACCCGCTGCAGACCCAGTCTAGCAGCTATGTTCTTTAGGACTCGTCCAGCTCGGTCAGTAGTGGTGCTACCGAGCCAGTCTTGGTGATGGATATTGAAGTCCCCCACCCAGAGTACATTCTGCACCCTTGCCACCTTCAGTGCTTCCTCCAAGTGCTGCTCAACATGGAGGAATACTAATTCATCAGCTGAAGGGGATGGGGGTGGTAGGTGGTAATCAGCAGGAGGTTTCCTTGTCCATGTTTGACCTGATGCCTTGAAACGTCATGGGGTCCGGAGTCGATTTTGAGGACTCCCAGGGCAGCTCCCTTCCAACTGCATTCCGCTGTGCCGCCACCTCTGCAGGGTCTGTCCTGCCGTTGGGACAGGACATAGCCGGGGATGGTGGGGCAGTGTCTGGGACATTGTAAGGTATGATTTGGTGAATATGACTGTCAGGCTGTTGCTTGACTAGTCTGTGGGAAAGCTCTCCAACTTTGGCACAAGTACCCAGATTTTAGTAAGGAAGACTTTGCTTACACTTTTTTTTTTGAACAAGTTTTGTAATGTTTGAAATTCTCCAGTGCTCTGGCATCACCCCTATATTTAAAGAGGATTGGAAGCTTATGGCCAGTACCTCCACAATTTCCACCTTCACTTCCTTCATCCACTGATGCATTCCATCTGGTCCTGGTAACTTATCAGTCATATATTTAAAGTCTTGTGTAATTAATTTGGTTTATTTTTAGTTTTTTAAACTAATTTAACAAGTCTAAATTATTAATTTAATGAAATATTAGTTATAGGTTCATAGTTTTAAATATTTATTGCCTCAAGCTTGTACAAACCACCATAAGAGTTAAAGGCAAAAATGACCACCTATGTTCCCCTTGCACCAAATTCTCACTGTCACCAGTTTCTCACCTTCCTATTCTGTTTGCAATGTACTCAGTTAATGTGATCTGTGGTTAGGATCTGTTCCTATTTAAAGCTTTTCCACAAAATTTGAATGTTGAAGTTTGAAGCCTAATGAGAAAATAGGTTTGTCTTTTAGTAAGTCACTGGTTAAACATGAAAATGTAGGTACTTGTATGAAGATCTATAATAGGGATGTCCAAGCATCAACGATCTGGCACACGCAAATCAGTCCTATTTGCACTTGTATTTCTTCCTGGCTTGTTTTTGAAATTTGTAGGCCGAGAAATTTACAAAGGACAGTTCTTAGCACTTTTGCCTAATTGGATAAATCCTAAATCAGAACACTAATATTTCTGTTAGTGTCAGCAACTTGAAATCTTTGCAAAATAAGTCAAAATAATTGAAATGGTACACGTCGCTCCAAATTGTGCATTTAAGTGCCTCACAAAGACACAAAACTTAAGACACACCTAATCCAGTTGCAAAGCATATCGTGTTTTGTACCATTTATTGGAAGGTGACTAAATTTGCGAAGATCAGACCATTGCAGCAGTGACCCAGTATAATCCTTTATCACAAACCTTGGCAGTCTCCCCACGCTGGTTAAACTGGCGTCGGGAAACCAGCATGCTGGCTGGCTCTGGTATTTTCGACTTCCACCTTCCCCATTCCCGCCCCAGCAGGACTTGAAAATCCAGCTCACTGTATCTATCATACAAGAAAATGCAAGTTAAAGATCACCCTCCATTTGGGAATAACATTTTATAATAAAAAATTTGCTCCTCTGCTTTTGCAATTTCCCTTCCACAAAGAGGATGAAAAATAACAACAGATTTTCCCAGTGGGTTCCAGCGTATGCGGGGAGGGAAATCCCAGACACTGATGTCCGGAAGTCATCCCGCTCTCTGCAGACTTTGCCTGGGGTGGGATTAAACACAAGCTGGGAGACCGCTTGGATATGTCCGGTCAATAATTGAGTGGTTAAGGTTTTATACAGCGAGTAGTTAGAATCTGGAATGTACAACCTGGATTGTGGTGGAGGCAGATACAATCGGAGCTTTCAAAGGGGAATTGGATAAGCACCTGAGAGAATTTACAGGGCTATGGGGAAAGGGCAGGGCAGAGGGACTGGCTAAGCTGCTGTTGCAGAGAGCTGGCACAACACAGTGGGCCGAATGACCACCTCCTGTAAGACATGGTGTTTATTTCCTACAAAAAATTGAAAAGTGATATTTGTAAAAAGATTTCTTGCATTTTGTCATTCCTCTTATTTGTGTCCATAGTGCACATTTGATATTGCTGCACTTGTTTCTTTTCGGAACTTTCCATTTTACTGCTGTATCTCCTGTTGCATATCGTTTCCCAGCCAAAAAATTACACTGTTTAACTACGTGGACTAATTTTAATTTTAAAAAAACTTTCATATACTCACAACACAGGTAAATGTACTTAACATGTATGTTTACATAACAAATATCAACCATCATTCAGCAACCAAGAAAATAAATCCTTCAATCATACAAGACTTGCACATGCTACTTTTCAGCTTGCCAGTATACTAACAAATGTACAGCAGTTATACATACATGAATTTGAAGATTGAGATAATGAGTAGAAATTTATGAGCGCTCTGCCTTTCGCGGCTGCATGATCCGATATCGCTGGTCTTCTGGCGCGGATATGCCGTCGCTGAGACCCAGCGATATTTTGCGTGGAGGCTCATTTAAATGAAGGGGGCAGAGTGGCCACCCCCAATGGCGTAAAGGGGGCAGCCACAGTGCCCCCAGCTACAGCGCCGTTTTTTAAAAGGTTTCAAGCCCTTAGAGGAAATTTTAATTTTTAAAATGACATTTTTATAAATGTGAACTAAAAATTTTAATAAAAGCTGGAGGCCCTTTCAACCGCCCCCACCACCCCCTTGTCTGTTTTAGGGCTACTGACCCTAAATAAACATGATTGCCAACGCGAACTCCCCTCTTTCCCCCCCCCCCCCCCAAAAACCCCGCTCGCCCCAACCTCATAATATTTGCCCTTCAACCCCTTCCCACTATCCCCACAGCCAATAAAAAGCATTTTCCCCACTCCTCCTCTTTCTCCCACCCCCGACCTGATAATTTCATTCCCTCCACCACCCCACCAGTGTCATGCCTCAGAACAGGCCACCAGGACAAGGTAAGTTAATTTGCATTTATTTTACTTCATTTTAATATTTAAATGAAGGCCCCGCACTTGGTGGCGGGCGTGCTGCACCAAGGCCTCACCGCCACTGGTAAAATGCGGCAGGGGCTTTTTGGTGTTGGGGCTCGTGGCGGACCTCTTCCGGAAGAATTTCCCGGGCCCCTCCACCATGATCCAAAATCCACCCCAATGTGTCTGATTAGTGTCAGTTACTCATTTGTTTTATTTGCAAATCAGAAGTGCAATTAGAATGAAAAAACTTGCATTCATATGATGACTTTCATAACAGGATTTCCCAAAATACTCTACAGCCAATGAAGTACTTTTTGAAGTGTTATCATTATAATGCAACAAACTCTGCTGCCACTTCGTGCAAGGTCACACAAACAGCAATGAGATAAGTGACCAGGTAATCTGTTTTTGTGATGTTGGTTGAGGGATAAATATTATTAGGATTACTTTTCTGTTCTTCAGTAGTACCATGGGATCATTTATGCCCACCTGAGAGGGCAAACAGGCCGCAGTTTAAAGCCTCATCTCCAACAGTGGCACTCTCTTTGTATCGCACTGAAGTGTCAGTCTGGATTATGTGCTCAGTATCTGTTGTGGGACTTGAACACAATTTTTTGACTCTGGCAAGAGTGTTACCACTGAGCCACGGCTGGTGCATCTGTATTCCTAATTAGCTGGTAACGGCTGGCATATTGAACAACACTTTTGTAGGCTCACGCCCCCGTGTGGACGAGCGCAGAATCTCAGCTAGTGCAGTGCTGAGAGAGTGCTGCATTTTTAGAGTTAGTCTCTTTCAGATGAGATGTTAACTGATGGCCTATCTGTCTGCTAGGGTGGGTGTAAATGATCTCACAGCATTAAGAAAGAAGAGCAGTGAGCTCTCTCAATTGTAATTAAAATTCTTCCCTTAACCAGAACCACCAAAAACTGACCATCTCCCTGTAATTTGCTGTTTGTGGAACCTTGTCATATGTAAATTAATGGCCATGTTTACCTACATGACAAAAATGCAGTCACTCATTATTTCTGCTCTGGTGTTTAGCTTTCATTTTGGCATTGACTTTTATATATTGAATAATATAGAATACTAGTGAGATACCTGACATTGTTTTTGCTTGCACAAGTAGTCAATGTCTGCCCACACGCTTCATCTACTATTCCAGACAGGTGTCCATCTGACAGAGAGTGATCTTGATCGCTCGCTCTCTGTGTGTCTGTGTATATTTGTCTATTCAAGACTTTGTTTTATTTTCCATTCATTGACATATGCATTTTTGTAACTAGTACTGAGCACTATTTTGTAAGATTTTAGTGAGCAATGCAGGAAATTTGTTTTTTGATTGTCAACAAAATGAGCACTGCCTTTTTCTAATTATGGTAACTTTATTTCTTCCAGTCATCATTACTTCAAGTATTGTAAAATCTCAGCTCTTGCACTTTTGAAGATGGTGATGCATGCCAGGTCAGGTGGAAATCTGGAAGTGATGGGCTTAATGCTAGGTAAAGTGGATGGAGAAACAATGATCATAATGGACAGTTTTGCTCTCCCAGTGGAAGGGACAGAAACAAGAGTCAATGCTCAGGCTGCTGCTTATGAATACATGGCTGCTTATATTGAGAATGCTAAACAGGTATGGTTGAAATAACTTTACAGATTCTTCCATCTTCTGAAATTATTTATTTTAAAGTACTGATATTCAAGTGGCAAATTTCTGATTTGTAAATCCAGTTTAAAGCTTTGAATAGTACATTGCTAACGTATACAAATTATTTCCAGGTCTTCGTAAACTACTTTTTGTAACTCATATCTATCTATAGCTTAGTATAAATCTTGCATCTGTCTGCACGGTCTCCTATTATTATGTTGTTGGCATGATATTTGCCAACTTTTTCCCATTCTAAATTCCTCTGCCACATTTTCTTTGCATTAATAATGGGATTTGTCTATGTAAGTCCACCCCACATTCAATCTGGTCACTTGACTCTCACAAATCACTCACAATGGTTTTTAAAAAAATACTTTTTTTCTCCTCAGTAACTGAAATTTCTATTGTCAAAGTAAGGCTTTAAACAAAAGAAAAAAATACAGCATGATTACATTTATCCATTGAAATATCTTCAATCACTGTATTGAACTGTTTATTTGAAGATCTCCATCTTAAAGGTCTGTACATGGATTTCATATTTTTGCCAAGAGCTGTGATATTGTGGGTTCAACTTGGATTGTATAATCTGAACATATGCAGAGTGCATTATTTCCCAGGATTCATCAGTACCAGTCAGCTGCATGGAAGAAATACTTTTCTTCAGCTTCGCATTCTGCCCTGCAGCTTTCCTCCAAATAATTTTGGAAAGACTATAAGACAAATTTCTAAAGCTTAATTGAGGTAACACTTGTGCGTGTTTTTTTTAAACAAGGCTTTAGCTGTGTGTGAGAATGATGGTTACAATGACATGTTGTGAGGTAGGGCTGGAGATGTACGGTCTTCATAATGAATGTGGGTTGGATTGAAGCTTAGCTTGTGGTCACATGCAACCTTTGATTCAGCCTGGCCAGGTGAGGTGGATTCAGTGGTGAGGATATAGAGTTTTTGGAGAGGCTGAAGACAATGGTTTCAATCTTCCTATATTTAGTTGGAGGAAATTCCAATTCATCCAAAATTGGATGCAAGTTAAGTAGTCTGAAATATAGAGGCAGCAGAGGAGATGAGAAAAGTGGTTGCGAGCTGGACTCTGGTGTTATCAGTGTACATGTGGAAGCTGATTCCATGTCTCTAGATGATGTCGCCAACAAAAAGAATGTAGCAGAAGGAGTGGGGCCAAGGAATAGATCCTTGGGGGAGCCCCCATGCTGATGTGGAGGTGGGAAAAGAGGCCATTAGTAGAGAGAATCTGGTTATATAAGACCTCACTCCTGAGAACTGTTATTTAAGTTCGAACCCTAGAATTCTGAAATATTGACAAATCACTCAGACACGATTTCTGCTTCGTGGTAAGTTTATTAAAGCAGATTCAAATCCATGGGGATTATGTGAATAGTCTCTCAAAGAATCTTACAAAAGTTGTACGCCAGTGTCTCTCAAAAAGTTATATGTACAATCTGCCCGAGCCAAACGAATTGATAGTTGAACTTTCAGTTCTAAGTGATTAGCCAAATCGCTCTATCCTGACCGCAGTAAGAAGTGCTCTTTTTTTCAACATTTTTATATCCCTTTTCAGGGGTGGACTTCGGTTGTTTTATTGACGGGGCCTCATTGTCCAAAATATCCAATGGTGCGTGAGTTCTTTGTTTAAACCATGGAGTGAAAGCCCGTGTTGACTTTGTCCATTTTCCATGAACTTCTGGGGCCTTATCAATTCGGTCTCCCCTCCCCAATCTCATCCTGTAACTTTCACATTCCAGCAAGCAGTCCTTAATTAGGCATATTTTAACTAAAAGATTTAACACCGCTTTGAAGTGTGGTTGCCTGTTTTTAGGGCAGTTTGCTTTCCATCACCGTCCAATGGTTCTTGCTTAATCTGTGAAAAAGTACCTTGCCGCATTTCAGATTATTTTGAAAAAATGTCTTTTAGCCTTACAAAGTTTGCTGGTACATAGAATTTGGTACAGGAGGTTTTCCTCCAATGCAGGCTGGCCACTTTTCGAACATGACTATTAGCTGTCTTAAACTTTGAAGATCGCTCACACAACGAGAACTTATCTCCTGTCTTGCTGAATTTCCAAGGTCTGTCTCTGTCTTCCCACAGACAGATGTTGCCTGTATCCCCCTCAGACTGATTGCATTGTCTGATCTTTGTCAACTGTTGCAAAAGCAAAGTAAATGTGTTAGTTCAGCAGTTTTAAAGAAGTTTTCCCAGCCAGCTTCTCAAATGATGCTGGTAAATTTGATCAAGCTCTTAGCTTTTTGCTTATTAAAGTTGGTTGTACAGCTTATCATGCTCAGCAGTTTCTATTTTACTTAGGAAAATGACTGGCCTTATAAAGCATTCTAATATACACAAAAATATAAAGGTTCAGGAGTCTGTGTATTCTTACAGTTATCATTGAATAGGTAAGAATGGAACCAAGTATTGGGTAGTCATATCAGGCTGGAAAACTGAGAAAGACTTTGAAGGAGATGATGTGGCCGACCACACTAGGGTTGCAGAGCGCGTGAGCAGGGATATTGCACCATGGTTTGCAGTTAGAGGTTGCCATTCATGACTTTGGTTACGACCATTTTGATGCTGTGGGAGGAGGAGAAATCTGATTGGAGGGATTCAAACACAACATAACTTTGGAGAGCAAAGGGAGGTTGGAAAACCAGATGGTAGTTTGCAAGAACAAAGAGGTCAAGGAGTGGGGATGATGCTAATTTTCAAAGGATGGAGTAGCTGTGCATTATGAGAGGGAGTAATTTACAATGTAGGCTGATATGCGGACCAGGGGAGGTAGCCGGGCAATTATCAATTTAGTGGCAGTGGGGTTGATTAAGCTGGAGAGGCGCCTCATCTAACCTCAGAGAGGGTACGGAGGTGGAAGAGAAACTAGAGTGAGTTGGGGTTCAGGGCTAGGTAGAAGGATCCTTGGGACAGAGTTGGCTTAAACAAGGAAAGGAGTGAGGAGCCATCAGCAGCAGATGAATGAATGATTTCTATCTAGGTGACATAGAATTCAGTGAGCTCCTTGCATTTGTTAGAAGGGTGGGTGGAAAGGGACAGGGAGATGGGTTTATAGTGGCGATTTGTTAGAACAGAGAAGAAGCTGGATTTGTAAATTTGCTTTTCTATGTCAGTGGGCAATTTTGGCAAAGGAGAATGAGGCTTGGTGGAAATTGATGGCAGTCCAGTCATAACTGGTAATGGATAGCTAAGCCAGCCATTGACCTCGAGGAAGCAATTCTGCACAAATCTCTTTCCTACACACTAAATATTCTTCAAGAAGCCTTTGAAGAGGTCTCACATAGCAAATTCATGACGAAGGTCAGAGCATGTGGAGTCAGGGGCTAGGTAGCAGAATGGATAGTAAGCTGTCTACAGTGCAGAAAACAGTAGTGGTTAAGGGCAGCTACAGACTCACAAAAGGTGGAAAGTGGTGTTCCACAGGAATCGGTACTCTGACCACTATTGACAATTTATGTAAATGATTTGGACTTGGGAATTGAACGTGCAATTCCCAAATTTGGGATGACACCAAATTGTGAGGTGTACTTGTATTTATAAATAAAAAAGGAAGTTTGTGACAAAATACAAGATGACATTAATAAACTCGCAGAATGAACATTGGCAAATTAATTTCAATATTGATGAGTGTGAGGTGGTACATTTTTGTACAAAATATAAGGCGGGAACATTCTGCTTGGATAATTGTCTAAAATGGGGTAGAGGAGCAAAGGAATCAAGAGGTACTTGGGTACACTTCCCAAAAGGTTAATGAGGCCTTTAAAAAAAAAAAATCAAGCATGGGGATTCATTTCTAGAGTGATAAAATTGAAAAGCAGAGATGTTATGGTAAACTTGTACAGAACGTTGGTTAGATCACACTTGGAGCACTCTGTACAGCTCTGGTTACCAAATTGTAAAAAGGATACGGAGAGGCCAGAGAAAGTGCAAAAAAATTTTTTTTACAAGGGTGATGCCCGAACTGAGAGGCTAGAATTATTAGGAAAGATTAAGCAGACTGGTGCTCTTTTTCTGTAATAAGGTGACCAGAACTGCACACAATACTCAAGTTGTCACCACCTAATGAGTTATATAGTTCCAGCATAACCTCCCTGCTCTTATATTCTATACCTCAGCTAATAAAGGAAAGGATTCCATTTGCCCTTTTAACCACCTTATCGATCTGTCCTGCTACCTTCAGGGATCTGTGGATATTCACTCCAAGGTCCCTTACTTCCTCTACACTTCTCAGTATTTTCCCATTAATCGTGTATTCCTTTGCCTTGTTTGACCTCCCCAACTGCATCACCTCACACTTGTCCGGGTTAATTTCCATTTGCTGCTTTTCTGCCCATCTGACCAGACCATCAGTATCTTCCTGCAGCCTGCAGCTCTCTGCCACATGGCCAATCTTTGTGTTGTCCGCAAACTTCTTGATCATGCTCCCTACATTTACGTCCAAATTTTTAATGTATGCCACAAAAAGCAGGGGACCAGTACTGAGCCCTGCGGTATGCCACTGGAAACAGCCCCCCAGTCGCAAAAACACCCGTCAACAATTACCCTTTCTTTCCAGTCACTAAGCCAATTTTGTATCCACCTTGCTGCATTTCCCTGGATCCCATGGGAATTTATTTTTTAACCACTCTGCAATGTAGGACCTTGTCAAAAGCCTTGCTAAAATCCATATAGAATGCATCAACTGCACTACCCTCATCTATCTTCCTTGTTCTTGAAAAGATTTGATCAAGTTGGTCAAACAAAATCTTCCCTTAACAAATCCATGCTGACTATCCATGATTAATCCGTGCCTTTCTAAGTGACAGTTTATCTTGTCTCAGAATAGATTCCAATAATTTGCCCACTATTGAGGTTAGACTGACTGGCCTGTAATTATTCGGTCTACCCCTCGCTCGCTTTTTAAACAGGTGCAACGTTAGCAGTTCTCCAGTCCTCTGGCACCACACCTGTATCCAGTGAGGGCTGGAAAATGATGGTCAGACCTTCTGCTATTTCCTCTTGTCATGCAGGCCCCCACCTGCCAAGAATGAGGCGCATTAATTTCGCCACATGGACATTAAATTGTTGCTGGAAAGAAGAGAAGGCCTGTGACAAAGGGTTGCCAGGCCCCTGGCTGGAAAGACATTTTTTGCATATTAACAGATAGTATTTGGAACGAAGGAGTTATCCCCTGCTCCAATACAATCCACAAACCGACATGGCCAAACCAGTTAGTCACATGAGTGATCTGCTTGGCAGTCTGGGTTTTTTTTCTGAATTGTACAGTTTGAACTGAGAGCCTGCAGAAAGCAGAATGCTCCTAGACTGAAGAAGACCTCCCGTCTGTCTGTCTGTTCCAATCTCTTTCTTATGGAATTCCAAAACCCACTGAAGACACATGATCCCCAAGAGAGAAAAGTCTCCTACAGCGAACAAGGTTTAAGAAGAATACTGGGCCCCAATGAAAAGCAAGATCTACCTACAATCAAGGACTCTACAGCGAGCTCGAAGCACAGTAACAAAAACCTCTTCAGAGATTGTCTTAAACTTTTCCACGTTATTTTTCTTCTCTTTGTCTCTATTTGCATGTATGAATTGCGTATGCATGTTAGCATGGGCGCGTTAAGAATCCATAGGCGTTAACCAAATTAGAGTTTAAGTTTTTAATAAATTTCAACTTTTCTTTAAACCTGAGAGAGCCTGTTTGTGCTGGTTTCTTTGCCTTATAATTGGAAAGCAGTGAACAAGGATTCACCAAGGGAGATCTAAAAACGGTGTTTAAAATTAAACTCTGTTACAGTAAGACCAGGTGAAAGCTGAAAAGGAACCCTATACCTCTTTCTCACCTGGTCATTACACTGTCTTGCTTCTTTTAACAACCAGGTACATTTCATTCGGCCCTGGTGATTTATCAACTTTCAAGAATGCTAATCCCATGAATACTTCCTCTCTCCCTATGTTTATCACATCCAATACTTCACACACCTCCTCCTTAACTACAATATCTGCATCGTCGCCCTCTTTTGTGAAGACAGATGCAAAGTATTCATTAAGAACCATACCAATATCTTCTGCTGCTACACATAGGTTACCTTTTTGGTCTTTTATGGGCCCTACTTTCTCCTGAGTTATCTCCTTAATGATGCCAAAACAAAACCCGCATCTAGTCAGCCAAATATTCCACCTCCCGTATATGTTGAAGGAGAGACTGTGGAATATGTTGAGCACTTTTCATACATTGGCTGTTACTTCTCAAAAGGCCACCATTGACAAGGAGATCCAATACTGGGACAGTTGTGCCATTTCAGCCTTCTACAAACTATAGCAGCGAGTGTTTGACATCAAAGACCTCCTGCAAATCAACAGAAGTTTTACTGTACAGAGTAATTGTCGTCACTATGCTCCTGTACTGCAGCTAGACCTGGGCTGTGTGTTAGTGACACATGAGTGCTTGAGAAATTCCATCAGCAATGCCTCCGCTGCATCCTCCGGATTTAATGGGAGGACCATCAATCAAAAGCGAGCTGCCTTCTTGAAGCCAGATCCACAAGCATTCAGCCAAAACACCTGCAAAATTGCCTCCAGTGGACTGGCCACTGTGTCCGCATGGCTGAAAATGGTCTTCCGCTTCCAGGTCCTTTTCTCACAACTCTCATCGTCAGTGTTCTGGGGCTGACAACGAAAACACTTCAAAGGCATTCTGAAGCTCTCCTTGAAGGGTGGCTGCATTGACCTTAATGACTGGGAGGAGCTTGCTACCAAGCGTTCAGAATGGCAGCAACTTGTCCATCAAGCTGCATCACACTTTGAGTCCCAATGCCTTAATGATGAGGCGAAGCGATGGCAGAGAAGGAAAGTAAAGGAAGCAAATCCTGCACTCCAGATCCCACTACTTCTTGGGAATTCCTGGCCCATGTGCCCAAAGATCTGGGGGTCAAAAATCGGCCTGTTCAGTCACATGAAGACCCATGGCAGAAACTCACAACCCTGAGTAGATGTCGTCCTTGAAATGAGGGACCGCCAACTACTATGGTTGACTAAAGTCACCCATTCCAATAACTTTCTTGCTTCTTTGTTCTTGTTTCAACCAAATGGAAAGTAATTTTATATGATGGCTGCAGAAATATATCCACAGTCAGTAGATGCAAAAGTAAAATCAATTGAGTACATTGTTACCCAATAGAAAAGCGTTGGTAAGAAAAGAAAACAGGCAATTTATTGGTAACTGCAGATATTGTGGTTTAAAAATAAGCAAGACCAGCAGCTGTCACCGTTATTAAGGAGTAAATTGGACAGCAACTTCCAGTGACTGTACGTGCATAGTTAAATGCATAAATCGGGAAGTTGCTGTCCAAGATATCCTGCTCCTTCAGAAGCTTTGATATAATTGGTATCTTGCTAGAGGCCTGGCTTTCAAATACGTGGAACACATGAAGTTTTGGTACTGACTAAACGTGCCAGAAAAAGTTATGGCTTACTCATTCAAGCGTAAGTGAATTTTTAATGGCATGATAAGTCTTAATTACTGCTGAACTTTTTCTCAGGCTCCCCCCTGCCCTAGCCCTGAACTTGTCTTTCTCTAGTTTCTCTCCTATCTCCCCTCATAGAGCCATATTTATACAGCATAGAAACAGGCCCTTCGGCCCAACGCGTTTGTGCCAACCAACAAGCATCCAACCAATCTAATCCCATTTTCCTGCACTTGGCCCATAGCCTTGTATGCTATAGCGTTTCAAGTGCTCATCTAAATACTACTTAAATGTTGTGAGGGTTCCTGCCACTACCACCCCTTCAGGCAGTGTGTTCCAGATTCCAACCACCCTCTGGGTGAAATAAATTTTTCCTCAACTCCCCTCTAAACCTCCTCCTCACCTTAAATCTATGCCCCCTGGTTACTAATCCCTCCGCTAAGGGAAAAAGTTTCTTCCTATCTATCCTATCAATCACCCTCTTAATTTTGTTGTGCTCTCCAAGCTCATCTTATCCATGAAAGCCCATCTCCTGCTCTCTCGACCCTATTCCCACTAAACTACTGACCACCTAACGTCCATTCCTGTCTTTCATGTTCGCTGACATTAACAGTTCCCTCTCCTCAGGTTCTGACCTCCTCTCCTTCTGTCATCATCACTCTCAAAACAACCAACCTTGACCTCTCCATCCTTACAAACTACTGCTGCATCTCCAACCTCCTTTCCTCTCATCCTTGAACTTATTGTCACCTCCCAAATTTGTGACCATTTTTCATGGAATTCATGTTTCAATCCCTCCAATCAAGTTTTCACCCCTCTTAGGATGTCATTTATCACTTTGATACATGACTGTGACAAAGGCAAACTATCCCTCCTTGTCCTCCTCGACCTGTCTGCAGCCTTTGACACAGTTGATCGCACCATCCTTCTCTGACTCCTTTCCACCATCATCCAGCTTGGTGGGATTGCACTTCCATTCTTATCTGTCTAATGGTAGCCAGAGAATCAGCATCATTGGCTTCTCTTGCTATTCCCGCACCATTCCTTCCAGTGTCCCCCAAAGATCTATCCTTGGCTCCCTCCTATTTCTCATCTGTATGCTGCCCCCGATGACATCATCCGAAAATATGTCAGTTTCCATATATATACTGTTGACGCCCAGTTTTATCACACCATCTCGCTTGACCCCCTACGCTATCTTTAAGTTGTTAGACTGCTTGACCAACAACCAGTCCTGGATGAGCAGAGATTTCCTTCAATTAAATATTGGGAAGACTGAAGCCATTGTCTTCAGTTCCTGCCACAAACTCCACTCCCTAGCCACTGAATTCATCCCTCCCCCTGCAACTGTCTGAGGCTGGGGATTAGACTGTTCACAACCTTGGTGTCATATTTAACCCTGGGATGAGTTTTCAACTACATGTCTGCACTGTCACTAGGACCACCTGTTTCCACTTGTGCAACATCACCTGACTCTGCCCTTGCCACAGCTCTTCTGTTGAAATCCTCATCAATGCCTTTGTTACCTCCTGACTTGACTATTCTAACACAATTATAAAATCATAAGAAATAGGAGAAGGAAGAGGCCATTCCGCCCCTAGATCCTGCTCCACCATTCAATAAGATCGTGGCTGATCTAATTGTGGCCGCAACTCCGCATTCCTGCCTGCCCCCATAACCCTTGACTCACTTGTAGATCAAAAATATGTCGAACTTGGTCTTGAATGTACTCAATGTCCCAACCTCCACTGCTCTCTGGGAAAGAGAATTCCAAAGATTAACAACCCTGAGAGAAGAAATTTCTCCTCCTCCGTCTTATTTTAATACTGTGCCCCCTAGTTCTAGATTTTCCCACAAGGGGAAACATCCTCTCAGCATCTACCCTGCCAAGCCCACTCAATGTTATATGTTTCAGTAAGGTCACTTCTCATTTTTCTAAACCCCAATTAGGCCCAACCTGCTCAACCTTTCCTCATAAATCAATCCCTTCATCCCAGGAATCAGCCTAGTGAACCTTCTCTGAATTGCTTCCAATGCTAGTATATCTCTCCTCAAGTAGGGAGACCACGTACTCTAGGTGTGGTCTCACCAATGACCTGTACTGTTGTAGAAAGACTTCCGTACTTTTATACCCCATCCCCCTTGCAATGAATGCCAACATTCCATTTGCCTTCCTAATTACGTGCTGTACCTGCATGCTAACTTTTTGTGATTCATGTGCAAGGGCACCCAGATCCCTCTGTACTGCAGCATTCTGCAGTCTCTTTCCATGTAAATCTGCTTTTCTATTTTTCCCACCAAAGTGGACGACCTCACATTTTCCCACATTATACTCCATCTGCCAAATTTCTTTCCACTCACTTAACCTATCTATATCTCTGTGTCCTCTTCACAACTTGCTTTCCTACCTATCTTTGTATCATCTGTAAATTTGGCTGCAATACACTTTGTCCCTTTATTGAAGTCATTAGTATAGATCGTAAATAGTTGTGGCCCCAACACTGATCCCTGTGGCATTCCACTAGTTACAGTTGCCAACCTGAAAATGCCCCATTTATAACGACTCTGTGTTTTCTGTTAGCCAATCCTCTATCCATGCTAATATATCACCCGCAACACCATGAGCTCTTATCTTGTGTTGTAACCTTTTATATGGCACCTTATCGAATGCCTTTTAGAAATCTAAATACCCTACATCTACTGGTTCCCCTTTATCCACCCCGCTAGTTACATCCTCAAAGAATTCTAACATTTTGACTAACACAGTTTCCCTTTCATAAAACCATGTTGACTCTGCCTGATTTCATTATGATTTTCTAAATGTCCTGCTACTACTTCCTGGATTCGAGGATTTTCCCAAAGACGCATGTTAGGCTAACTGGCCTATAGTTTCCTGCTTTCTGCTTCCCTCCTTGTATAGAGGTGTTACATTTGCAGCTTTCCATTCCGCTGGGACCTTTCCAGAATCTACGGAATTTTGGAAGATTATAACCAGTGCATTCACTCTCTGCAGCTACTTCTTTTAAGCCTTCTGGCCAGCATCCCACATTCTACATTCTCTAAACTTGAGGTCTTCTAAGACTATGCTGCCTGTGTCTTAACTCGCACCAAATGCAGTGCACCCATCACCCTGTGCTCGCTGATCTACACTGGCTCCCAGTTAAGCAGCACCTCGATTTTTAAAATTCTCATCCTTATTTTCAAATCCCTCCATGCCTTCGCCTCTCCCTCTCTCTGTAACCTCCTACAGCCCTCCAAGCTATCTACACTCCTTTAATTCCCGGCATCTTGAGTATCCCCAATTTTAATGGCTCCATGATTGGTGACTGTGCCTTCAACCTAGGCACTATCCTCTAGAATTCCCTCCCTAAACCTCTCCGCTTCACTACCTCGCTTTCCTCTTTTGCGACACTCCTTAAAACCTAACTCGGTAACCAAGCTTTTGGTCATCTGCCCTAATGTTGTATTTTGTTTTATAATCCCTCTGAAATGCTTTGGAGCATTTTATTATATTAAAGGTGCCGTGTAAATAGTTATTGTTTTGCAACCTCTCTGGCACTCAAAATTAACTTTACAAATGTAGAGTCTCGTCTTCAGATTTTAATTATTGTTGGAGATTTTAAAAACTTTTTCTTTGTCTCATCTCTTAATTCCATCTTTCTTTCCCTCTCTTTCTCATTTTTGTGCATTAAATTAAATATTCTAACTTACACTTCCTTGTTCAGACTCTGTCTCATTTAACAATTATCAATCTGATTAGTTAAGGAAATACAGTTGCTTACCCTGTTGACACAGGTCCCAAATCCCCTGTAGAGGGTGCCGTGATGAAATGGATTTCTGATCACCGGAGAGCCCATAGAAAGTCTGAAGAAGTGTAATGAACAGTGCTGTTCATTTGCTGCTGGCTGCAAAGTCTGGGCCATGATCTTTGTAATCAAATGTGGTGTCTCTATAGTGACCATTTAGTCTGTCACTTTCTCTTGGTTAAGGCTCTGGTTTCTCTGGTTATTTTCTTCCCAGCATAAATTGTTTTTGCAGGTGAAGAACTATTCAGTAGATGTGAATGCTTGTGAAATCCCTTAATTGAGGTCCAATTGGGCAGAACTGTTGTCTAGAATGGTTACCTGGGTATAGAATCAGAAACGAGATAGGTGTATGCAACAGTCCATAATCTCACCTAGTGGTGATATACCCTAGTGCAGAAATATTTGACATACATATGATGTAAGAATAGACATCCATCTGTAAGTTAGGCATGATCAGACTTGGATTTTAATAGCTAGATCAATTTGTACTTGAGACAATTTCTTTTATTTTGTCTCAAAACAGAAACAAAAAGTGTTTTTAGTAAGCCAGCAGATGGTGCTATTTAGCTTTGCTAACTGCCAATGAGCTAAAATGACTGCTTTAAGCCATGTTTTCTAAATTCATGAAGTCTTATTGGGACCAACTTTTAAATATCAATTACAAAGAATTATAACTAATAACATTATTTCGTTTGTCTTGCCTTTTTTTTTTTAATCAGTGCTTACTGTTAAGTCATTTTAGGGATATGGTTTTTCAAATTGCTGAACCTGACTAGTGGTATTGAGTGAACTGAAGTAGAGAAACAAGTATAAATCCAGTAATAATTTGGCATCAGATGTACATGTTGAGCTCCATCACTCAACTAGACTCAATACTTGTTTCAAGCCTGCTGCCATCAGCATTTAGTGTTTACCATATTGAACAAATACATTTTAGAAGACACAGTGCAATTGAATTTATTTTTGTTAAGAGGTTAGTCGGCATCTGTGAAGAGAATTAATGAGTTCACATTTAAGGTGTATGCTGTTCATCAGTTCTGATAAAGGTCTACACCTGAAATATTAATGCATCTTTTCTCACTGCAGATGCTGACTGACCTGTTGCTGTTTACAGCATTTTCTGTTTTTGTTTTGAATTTTCAGCATTTGCAGTTTTTTGCTGTTGATAGTTACCTTCTCTAACAAGACCTCACACCAGTTTTGCTCACACTGTCATGAGACATAGTCAGTTTAAACAAAACCTGTGTTGAGGGGTTTTGTGCTTTAAGAATGCAATTTAAATGTTTTTCCTCTTTTCATAATCTGTCTGTATTTAACTTTATTTTCCAATTACCTTAGGTTGGCCGTCTTGAAAATGCAATTGGCTGGTATCACAGTCATCCAGGTTATGGATGCTGGCTTTCAGGAATAGATGTTAGTACTCAGATGTTGAATCAACAGTTCCAAGAACCATTTGTAGCAGTTGTGGTATGTACCCTGTTATATTTGTATCTGACCTGATGTCTATTAATTAAAAATCTTGCATCTGCATGCAATTCATGTCAACTTTTTCCATTATAAGTTCCTATGTGATTATTTATAATGGAAACTGTTAATGTAAAACATGCCTTCGAAGTTGCTGTAATTTCCATTATAAATGTTCGCACTGGATTTTTTAATTGGAAAAAGGACTAAAAATGTACAATTTCAAAATGAAGAGTGAACTAGACATCACACTCGGTCTGTCTTCAGATTGAATCAGCTTTAATGACAATCAACAGTTCACATTCATTACTCACAAAACTGTAATTAGACATTTGTATGTTCAGTTTAACTTATTTAGCTTTGCAGCATCCAAAATTTGATTTGTCTTTAACTATTTAAAATCATAAAATTTACAGTGTGGAAAGAGGTTATTTGGCCTATGTCTGCTCTCAGAGATATCTACTTAGTCCCATCCTCTGTCCTAATCCTATACCCTTTTTACATTTTCATTTTTCAAATAAACATATCTACTTTGTTTCATTTCCGCCTACGCTATTCTTCCTGAGTATTTTGTAATCGGGGATGTTCAGTTCTCAATCCCTGCTATAACCTAAACCATGTCTCAGTTAATGCCATGTTATACTACACCAAAGCAATTTGTAACTTTGGCTAACCAATTTTATTCATAAAATACGTTGTGCATTAATATGTATAGAACTTAAACCTCCCTCTGCTAGTAATCTTACTAATTTTAATTTCTTCTCTTTTCTGTTTTTCTTTAATATTTCTTTGGCCATTTTTTACTTCCTTTCTGCTTTGTCACTCTTTCCCCCCCCCACCCCCCCCCCCCCACCCTCCCCCTGCCATATTGATTCTGACAAAGTTAAACCTTTCTCCACAACACTCTTTACCCTGGCAGTGAAGACGTTGGTTCCAACTTTAACTCAGGTGAGGGCCTTCTGTCCAGGACATTTGTTCCCCAGATCTAATCCCAATGACACAGGAATTGGAGGAGATTTCTGTTCATCCAGTACTGTATGTCACATAACAGTCTTGATAATTCAGCAACAGTAGAGGTGTCGAGAGAGGTGGTGGTGACGTTAGAACTAGGTGTCATAAGCATACATGTGAAAACTAAAGCTGTGATTTTGGATGATACCATCAAGGGGCAGCACATAAATAAATAGGAGGAGGCCAAGGATAAATTCTTTGGGGGGGGCTGCGGGAGGAACACCAAATGTAATGGTGCAGGAGTGGGAAGTGAAGCCTTTGCAAATGATCTGGCTATGATTAGATAGATAAGAATGAAACTAGCTGAGAGCAGTCCCACCCAGCTGGATGATCGTGGAGGGCATTGGAGAAGGATGGTGTGGTTAAAGGCTGTGGGCAGGTCAAGAAGAACGAGGAGGGACAATTTACCTTTGTCACAATCACACAGGCTGTCATTTGTGACTTTGATAGCCATTTAATTTTGGAGGAGTTCAAACATGGACTTCCGGGAAAGATGGGCATGGATTTGGGAGGCAACAACACATTCAAGGATGATAGGTTGGAGATGGGTGGTAGTTTGCAAGGGCTGTGGGATCAAGGGTTGGGATAACCGTTAACAATATCCATTAATATGGAGGCCAGGAAGGGAAGTTGGGTGGTCAGCAGTTTAGTAGGGAGCAGGTGTTGTGTTTCGTGGACAAGTTGAGCTCAGAGAGGGCATGAGGGGAGGTCGAAGAGAAACTAGAGAAAGATGCGAGTTGAGGGCTAGGGCAGCAGGGAACTTAAGAGGAAGTTTTGCCCAGTGGGCAAGTGGAAAGGAGGGAAGCGGTAGAGGCAGCTGATTGGATGGTCTTGATCTTAGCGTCAAAGGCGTCCAGGAGCTCCTCACACATCATTTAAGGTGAGGGTGGAAGAGACATGGGAGATGGCTTAAGGAGACGATTTGCAGCAGAGGAAAGAAGCCATGGGTTATCTTTACATACCAGGATGATCCTGAAATAATGAGCAGTTTTAGAAGATGAAAACAGGACCCAATCGTGCTTTATGTGGTCCACCCAGATCTGGCAGTGGATAGCTAAACCAGTTGTCCTCCATATCCATTCAAGTCTGTATTCTTTGGACTTAAGGGAGCGGAGATGAGAGGGAACGGCCAGGGTGAAAGAGAATTTTGGATTTACTGGGGACAAGGGCATCAAAGGTGGAGGTGAGGGTGAGGTTGAGCAAAATCAGAAGCTGCAGTAATGTTGTGGGGAACAGAGGGCCAAAGGCTAGATGGCTGGGATTTTGAAAGTGCAGTGGTAGATGAATTGGGGGTTAGTTTTTTCCAGGGCGGTTGCAGAAGGCGATAGGGTTGGCGTGTGGAAGGGGGATGTGGTGCAGAGTGGTACAAGGAAGTAATGTGATCGATATGATGGGAATAGTAAAACCATGTGAGATGGTCAGGTCAAGGATGGGGCAATGAATATGGGATGGGGGGTTTACAAGGAGGGAGAGATTAAGGAAGGCTAAGAGGGCAGTGAACTCAGAACTTTAAATTTAAAAGAGTTCAAAATAGTCTTTCATAACTGCATCTATTTCAATTGTCAAAAAGTAACTTCATTTAATAAGTATTCTGATGGAGTAAATTACAAGTTTTACTGTGTGCAATGTGCCAAAGATATGTTCATACATGAGCTATTTATGTGCATGTGCACATTTCAGTTGTCTTTTTTAAGGTAATTTCTGTTTTTTTAATACTGTTAAGAATTTATAAACATTTATGTTGATCAAACTTATTTTTTCAGATTGACCCTACAAGAACTATATCTGCTGGGAAAGTAAACCTTGGGGCTTTCAGGACATATCCTAAGGTAACTCATTATGCTAATTTTCTCTCTTGGCTTCCTTTCTTCTTCTCCAGAAGATATTGGCAGTTACAGGCTCCACTCAATACCTTATGAATCTGTCCAACCTGGCTATGATTCATTAAAAATAGTCACTGTTTTCGATTCGCTATTTGATACCGATGAATAGGCCAGGAGACCCCTCCCTCCTTTTGGAAAATGAGAGTAATTTTAGTGCACTTACTGTCACTCTGCCTGAGAGTAGGAAATTCTGCACAGACCAGAGATCAAATGCCAGATCTTCCTAATCCAGGGGTCTGCAACCTGGGCTCTGGAGCCGCATGTGGCTCATTAAGGACTCCTTTGCAGCTCCCAACCTGGATCGAGTGAACCCATTTTGATGGTAATTAAATGGCTTGTTTCATTTTTTTTAAAACATTGTGCTTGTGAGAAAGTATCATTCAATTAACAGCTTTTTTGTAAACACCTTTAAAATGTTGTTGAAATGTGTCTTTCTTGTTTTTCATTATTATTGGCATTTGAATAACAGCAGTGTGGCTATTAAGATTTGCATTTTTGACAAAGGTTGCTGCCCCCTGTCTTAATCCATATGGCTCCACTACCCACCACTTCAAACATTGGGAGAGAACCTAACATAAATGTAGAAACGGAAAGTGCTGGAATTACTCAGCAGGTCTGGCAGCACCTGTTTCTCTGAGTATTTCCAGCACTACTTGTTATTTTAGATTTCCAGCATCTGCAATATTTTGCTTTTATTAACATAAATGGAACCTGGATCGTAAGAATCTTCAGCTTTGTGGCTTTTAAAAAAACATCCTGTATTGGAAGCACGCACACACTTGCAATCCACAAACATTTCCCATTAAATTTTGCTGTGTCAACTAGCACAATGCAACTGTAGCCCTCCCACTAATCATAAGATCATAATAAATAGGTGCAGGAGTAGGCCATTCAGCCCCTTGAGCCTGCTCCGCTATTCAATAAGATCATGACTGAAACTGATCTGATTGTGGCCTTAACTCCATCCACTTTCCTGCCTGTCCCCAGAACCCTTGACTTCCTTGTAGATCAAAAATCTATCTAACTCAACCTTGAATATATTCAATGACCCAGCCTCTACTGCTACCTGGGAAGAGAATTCCAAAGATTAATGACCCTCTGAGAGAAGAAATTCCTCCTCATCTCTGACTTAAATTGGAGACCCCTTATTTTGAAACTCTGCTCCATAATTCTGGATTCCCTATGAGTGGAAGAATCCTCTCCGCATCTACCCTGTCAAGCCCCCTCAGAATTTTATGTTGCAATAAGATCACCTCTCTAGCACTGTAATTTTTGCCACTACCATTGTGCAGATAAATGATCCATATAGCCACACTTCCGAAGCTTGTGGTTCTGCAATTCACTTTAAGTATCTTTAACTTTATTTTTGCTTATGTGCTTCTGAATTGCTTGTTTTGGTCTTTGCTGTCCCTCATACCTTGCTGTCTGGGCCCTTTTTGTCTGTGCCTCGACTGCCCACTTGGATTTTAACCCTGCACTGGCCTCAGCCACGTCTACACTCTTGCTGGCTCTTCCCAGCTGCCCTACTGATATTTGTAATCTCTGCTAGCTGTCCTGCTGCTCTTGGTGACTTCTGGCAGCCAACCCACTGCTCTTGGCCTCTCAACAACATAGTAAATCGTAGTAAAACGTCCCAAGGCACTTCTCAGGAGCATGATCAAACAAAAGTTGACACTGAGCCACATTAGGAGATATTAGGGCAGATGACTAAAAGCTTAGTCAAAGAGTTAAGTTTTAAGGAGAATCTTGCTGGAGGAGAGGGGGATATAGAGAGGCAGAGATGTTTAGGGAGGGACACCTCGGAGGGGTCATGCAGCGAGGCAATATGGGTAGAGCTCAGGAATAGGAAGGGTGCAGTCACGATGTTGGGGGTTTTCTACAGGCCTCCCAACAGCCAGCGGGAGGTAGAGGAGCAGATATGTAGACAGATTTTGGAAAGATGTAAAGGTAACAGGGTTGTAGTGGTGGGTGATTTTAACTTCCCCTATATTGACTGGGACTCACTTAGTGCTAGGGGCTTGGATGGGGCAGAATTTGTAAGGAGCATCTAGGAGGGCTTCTTGAAACAATATGTAGATAGTCCAACTAGGGATGGGGCCGTACTGGACCTGGTATTGGGGAATGAGCCCGGCCAGGTGGTCGAAGTTTCAGTAGGGGAGCATTTCGGGAACAGTGACCATAATTCCGTAAGTTTTAAGGTACTTGTGGATAAGGATAAGAGTAGTCCTCGGGTGAAGGTGCTAAATTGGGGGAAGGCTAATTATAACAATATTAGGCAGGAACTGAAGAATTTAGATTGGGGGCGGCTGTTTGAGGGTCAATCAACATCTGACGTAGTCTTTCAAACTTCAGTTGATTCGAATCCAGGACCAGCATGTTCCTGTGAGGAAGAAGGATAAGTTTGGCAAGTTTCGGGAACCTTGGATAACGCGGGATATTGTGAGCCTAGTCAAAAAGAAAAAGGAAGCATTTGTAAAGGCTGGGAACAGACGAATCCCTTGAGGAATATAAAGACAGTAGGAAGGAACTTAAGCAAGGAGTCAGGAGGGCTAAAAGGGGTCATAAAAAGTCATTGGCAAACAGGATTACGGAAAATCCCAAGGCGTTTTATACGTATATAAGGAGCAAGAGGGTAACCAGGGAAAAGGTTGGCCCACTGAAGGACAGAGAAGGGAATCTATGTGTGGAGCCAGAGGAAATGGGCGAGGTACTAAATGAGTACTTTGCATCAGTATTCACCAAACGGAAGTACTTGGTGGATGATGAGTCTAGGGAAGGGAGTGTAGATAGTCTCAGTCATCTCATTATCAAAAAGGAGGAGGTGTTGGGTGTCTTGCAAAGCATTAAGGTAGATAAGTCCCCAGGGCCTGATGGGATCTACCCCAGAATACTGAGGGAGGCAAGGGAAGAAATTGCTGGGGCCTTGACAGAAATCTTTGTATCCTCATTGGCTACAGGTGAGGTCCCAGAGGACTGGAGAATAGCCAATGTTGTTCCTTTGTTTAAGAAGGGTAGCAAGGATAATCCTGGAAATTATAGGCCGGTGAGCCTTATGTCAGTGGTAGGGAAATTATTAGAGAGGATTCTTCAGGACAGGATTTACTCCCATTTGGGAACAAACGAACTTATTAGCGAGAGGCAGCATGGTTTTGTGAAGGGGAGGTCATGTCTCACTAACCTATTTGAGTTCTTTGAGGAAGTGACGAAGATGATTGATGAAAGAAGGGCAGTGGATGTTGTTTGACTGTATGGACTTCAGTAAAGCCTTTGACAAGGTCCCTCATGGCAGACTGGTACAAAAGGTGAAGTCACACAGGATCAGAGGTGAGCTGGCAAGATGGATACAGAACTGGCTCGGTCATAGAAGACAGAGGGTAGCAGTGCAAGGGTGCTTTTCTGAATGGAGGGCTGTGACTAGTGGTGTTCTGCAGAGATCATTGCTGGGACCTTTGCTGTTTGTAGTATATATAAATGATTTGGAGGAAAATGTAACTGGTCTGATTAGTACGTTTGCGGACGACACAAAGGTTGGTGGAGTTGCGGATAGTGATGAGGATTGTCGGAGGATACAGCAGGATATAGATCAGTTGGAGACTTGGGCAGAGAAATGGCAGATGGAGTTTAATCCGGACAAATGTGAGGTAATGCATTTTGGAAGGTCTAATGCAGGTGGGAAGTATACAGTAAATGGCAGAACCCTTAGGAGTATTGACAGGCAGAGAGATCTGGGCATACAGGTCCACAGATCATTGAAAGTGGCAACGCAGGTGAATAAGGTAGTCAAAAAGGCAAATGGCATGCTTGCCTTCATCGGTTGGGGCATAGAGTATAAAAATTGGCAAGTCATGCTGCAGCTGTACAGAACTTTAGTTAGGCCACACTTAGAATATTGCGTGCAATTCTGGTCGCCACACTACCGGAAAGACGTGGATGCTTTGGAGAGGGTACAGAAGAGATTTACCAGGATGTTGCCTGGTCTGGAGGGCATTAGCTATGAGGAGAGGTTGGATAAACTCGGATTGTTTTCACTGGAACGACGGAGGTGGAGGGGTGACATGATAGAGGTTTACAAAGTTATGAGCGGCATGGACAGAGTGGATAGTCAGAAGCTTTTTCCCAGGGTGGAAGAGTCAGTTACTAGGGGACATAGGTTTAAGGTGAGAGGGGCAAAGTTTAGAGGGGATGTGCGAGGCAAGTTCTTTACACAGAGGGTGGTAAGTGCCTGGAACTTGCTGCCGGGGGAGGTGGTGGAAGCAGGTACGATAGCGACGTTTAAGAGGCATCTTGACAAATACATGAATAGGATGGGAATAGAGGGATACGGTCCCCTGAAGTGCAAAAGGTTTTAGTTTAGGCAGGCATCAAGATCGGCGCAGGCTTGGAGGGCTGAATGGCCTGTTCCTGTGCTGTACTGTTCTTTGTTCCAGAGCTTAGAACCTAGGCAGCTGAAGGCACGGCCACCAATGGTGGAGTGGTTAAAATCGGAGATACGCAAGAGGCCAGAATTAAAGAAACGTAGAGATTTGAGTGTTGTAGAATTGGAGAAGGTTACAGAAATGGGGAGGAATTTGAAAACCAGGATGAGAATTTTAAAATTGAGGTGTTGCTAGAACAGGAGTCAATGTAGGTCAGTGATCACGAGTAATGGGTGAATGAGGCTTGATGTGAGTTAGAATATAGATAGCTGAGTTTTGGGTGAGCTTTAGTTTATGGGGGTGGAAAATGGGAGGCTGATCGGAAGAGTACTGGAATAATCAAATCTCGAGGTAACAAAGTCATGGATGATCTGCTTTGGTGTCATCTATGTCTGTTCTACCGTTCTTTTTGGCTGTCCTGCGCTTCTCAACTGGCCAACCACGATTGTTTTTTTTGGCTGCATGTTAATTTTACTGTAGCCGAGAGACACAGATTGTACCAATGGAGAGATCCAGGGTGCGAGACAGACATTGGGAGCTGCAAAGAAATGGAAAATGGAGAGAAGCTGTTGGAGAAAAAAGGTGTGGGTGCGAAAGAGCGGAGTAGATATGGGAGAGCAAATCCAATGGCATAAAGATGGTTAGGGATTGGGAGCAGATAGCGAAATCACATCACTAATCAGTTATGGGAGGCAGAAATCACAGATGGAATGAAAGTTAAGAATCAGGGAGGCAGAGGGCTCTCCATAAGCAACTTCTTGAAAGATTTACTGGTAGAAATGCGTATTAATTTTAATTGTAGTTGCTCGGTTTTATTTAAATGAAACAGGAAATTTAGTGTTCAGTTCTAAAGAGTGTGCAGGGACAGGGGGACCTGAGGTGCATGTGTATCTTTGAAGCTGCATGACATATTGAGAGAGAGGGTAGCAAAGCATATGGGGTCTTGGGCTTCATAAATAGAGGCATTGAGTTCAGAAACAGGGAAGTTATGCTGAACCTTTTTATAAAGCTCTGGTTAGGCCACAACTAGTGTATTGTATCCAGGTCTGGTGACCACACTTTAGGAAGGATGTGAGGGTCCTTGAGAGAGTGCAGAGGAGATTTACCAGAATGATTCCAGGGATGGGGCATTTTAGTTACAAGGTTAGTTTGGACAAGCTGGGGTTGTTCACCTTGGAGCAAAGGAGATTGTGGGAAGATTGGATAGAGGTGTTCAAGATTATGACAGGTTTGGATAAGGTGGACAGAGAAAAATTGCTCTCATTAGCTAACGAGGACTAGGGAACACAGATTGAAGGTTTCGGGCAAGAGATGCAGAGGTGATGTGAGGAAGAACATTTTTATGCAGTGAGTGGTAATGACCTGGAACTCGCTGCTTATGAGAGTGTTGGAGACAGAGACAATGATTTCAGAAGAAAATTGGACTTGAAGGAAATAAACTTGCAGGGCTACAGGGATAGAGCGGGGGAATGGGACTGACTGGATAGCTCTATGAGTGGACTCGATTGGCCAAATGGTCACCTTCTGTGAAGTAAATGACTATAATTCTATTTCTTTTAGGTATAAAAGGAGGGAAGAACATTCATCAATTTTACCTATTTTCTGATCAATTTAAGACCACCTTGCTTTTAAAATATCTCATTCTATTGCATGTTTTATTTTCTAGGGTTATAAACCACCTGATGAAGGACCTTCAGAATACCAGACTATTCCACTTAATAAAATAGAGGATTTTGGAGTACACTGCAAACAGTAAGTGAACACCCAGGTAGTTTTTGTCTCATGTGCATATGCTTTTTAATAATAAACTTTGTATGATGTACATTTCCGATAAATGTTGCACTTTAGAGTATTCTCTGACTTAACCATGACCAACATTGTATAGAATATATTGGCCCGGATTTTGTGGGAGTAATGATTGTAGAGCTGTCAGTTTCAAAGGAGTAATGCACTGTCAGCGTTTGCCGCATTACTCCTTTGAAACTGATAGCAACTTCTGGAGTTGCAAATGCATACTTAAATATGGAAATCCAGAGGTTGCTGTCAGTGATTCTACGCTTCTTCAGAGGATATGCTGTTGAGGTCCCCTGTTACGGACAGAATTGAGAGATAACTGAAACGCCACTTCTTTTCCCTTTACTGTCCGTAATCAGTGTTTTTTTGACAAGTAAGATGTGTGTGTTTCTTGACCCCTAAGTGTATGGCCAATTTGAATAACCAGCAGCATGTTTTTCGTAGGTTTAAATAAAGGGGATTATTTTTATTCACGCGTTCATTTGAAAGTCTGATGCTACCTCTCTCTCTCTCTCTCTCTCTCTCTCTCTCTCTCTCTCTCTCTCTCTCTCTCTCTCTCTCTCTCTCTCTCACACACACACACATTCGAAAGAAAACTGTTAAAAAGGATAGTGCACTTGTACAAATTACAAGCAGAGGAATAGTTCGTAAATCACGTGATGTGGCTCGTATTGAGGAAAAGGCATGTGTTGCAGGCCCGGTGAAGAAGGCGTTTTCGCTCCTGAAGTGTAGTTAGGTGGATTCGACAACCGGAGTCATAGATCGAGTCATTGCAGGATTCTCTCGCAGGGGTGGATTTTCAGCAGGTCACAAAGTTAGTTGCTTGTAGTCTCATTACTAGGAGATTGGTTTTCTGTACTGGTGGACTTGTAAAGGAACAGACTTGAAGACCTTAACATGTCACAGCGTCCAGTTCCTTTAAGGCACAATGGTACTGCCTTGTCTGCTTGCTGCTTTTTTTTTTGCGGTCTGTATTTTGAAAGATTTTTAAAAGGAGACCAACATGGCTGCCCCACCATGTGACTTCTCGCAGATTCTTTTTCAGACATGGTGGCGGTCTAAGGCATTCATCCTGAGGAGGGTTAAGACAGTCACCTTCTTTGTTTCAGGAGAAACCCATTCACTTCAGGAATGTCCCTGGGTCCTGATGGACTTCATCCTAGGGTGTTAAAAGAAGTGGCTAATGAGATAGTTGATGCGTTAGTTTTAATTTTCCAAAATTTCCTAGATTCGGGGAAGGTTCCGTTAGATTGGAAAATAGCGAATGTAACTGCTTTATTCAAAAAGGGAGGGAGACAGAAAGTAGGAAAGTATAGGCCAGTTAGCTTAACATCTGTCTTAGGGAAAATGTTAGAAGCTATTATTAAGGACATTGCAGCAGGGCATTTAGAAATAATCAAGGTAATCAGGCAGAGTCAACATGGTTTTGTGAAAGGGAAATCATGTTTAACCAATTTATTGCAGTTCTTTGAGGGAGTTACAGGTGCTGTGGATAAAAGGGAACCGGTGAATGTATTGTGCTTAGATTTTCAGAAGGCATTTGATAAGGTGCCACATCAAAGGTTATTGCAGAAAATAAAAGCTCATGGTGTAGGCGGTAACATATCGGCATGGATAGAAAATTGGCTAGCTAACAGGAAACAGAGAGCAGGCATAAATGGATCATTTTCTGGTTGGCAAGATGAGTGGTGTGCTACAGGGATCTGTGCTGGGATCTCAACATTTTACAATTTGTATAAATGACTTAGATGAAGGGACTGAAGGTATGATTGCTAAATTTGATAATGGCACAAAAATAGGTAGGAAAGTAACTTGTGAAGAGGACATAAGGGGGCTACAAAGGGATATAGATATGTTAAATGAGGGGACAAACACCTGGCAAATGGAGTAGAATGTGGGAAAATGTGAAATTGTCCACTTTGGCAGGAAGAATAAAAATATAAGCATATTATCTAAATGGTGAGCAATTACAGAGCTCTGAGATGCCGAGGGATCTGCATGTCCTTGTCTATGAATCGCAAAAGGTTAGTATGCCGGTACAGCATGTAATTAGGAAAGCTAATAGATTGTTATAGTTTATCGCGAGGGGAATTGAATACAAAAGTAGGGAGATTATGTTTCAGCTATACAGGGCATTGGTGAGACCACATCTGGAGTACTGTGTACAGTACTGGTCTCCTTATTTAAGGAACGATGTAAATGTGTTGGAGAAAGTACAGAGAAGGTTTACTAAACTAATACCTGGAATGGGCGGGCTGTCTTATGAGGAAAGGTTTGTTAGGCTAGGCTTGTATCTGCTAGAATTTAGAAGAGTAAGAGGCGACTTGATTAAAACATATAAGATCCTGAGGGATCTTGACAGGGTGGATATGGAAAGGATCTTTCCCCTTGTGGGAGAATCTAGAACTAGGGGTCACTGTTTAAAAATAAGGGGTCGCCATTTAAGACAGAGATGAGGAGAAATTTTTTCTCAGAAGGTCGTGAGTCTTTGGAATTCTCTTCCTCAAAAGGCGGTGGAAGCAGAGTCTTTGAATATTTTTAAGGCAGAGGTAGATAGATCCTTGATAAGCAAGGGGGTGAAAGGTTATTGGGGGTAGGTGGAAATGTGGAGTAATCAGTTCAACCATGAATTTATTGAATGGCGGACCAGGCTCGAAGGGCCGAGTGCCCTACTCCTGCTCCTAATTCGTATGTTCGTAATGTCTTCTGATGTTTTCAGGAAGGGTGTTAAGGACACCTTTTAGTCTGGAAGGTATTCTTTAGTCCTTTTGAGACAGAGAGTCAGTTTTTGAATACACAGACCAAAGGTCAGCTGACTTTCGGTGACAATCTTTGCAGCCCATGTCGACTTTTAATGTTCATTGTGGTTCATTTAAAACAAAAAGAAAATTCAGTTCCAGAAGATGCTATGTTGAATATAGTCCATGTTTAAAGTTATGAAAGGGACATGCCTCTACTGGGCATGACATCCCCACCGCTCCCCCCAACAGAATGCAATCAATTAGAAATAATTGAAGTGATAAGAACTTGTGCTCTTGGTCTTGCTGTAAAAATCTTTGAAAAGGTTGCACCTTGTTGAATTTTTATTTTTTTATTTCGAGATACAGCACTGAAACAGGCCCTTCGGCCCACCGAGTCTGTGCCGACCATCAACCACCCATTTATACAAATCCTACATTAATCCCATATTCCTACCACATCCCCACCTTCCCTCAATTCCCCTACCACCTACCTATACTAGGGGCAATTCAAAATGGCCAATTTACCTATCAACCTGCAAGTCTTTGGCTGTGGGAGGAAACCGGAGCACCCGGCGAAAACCCACGCGGTCACAGGGAGAACTTGCAAACTGCGCACAGGCAGTACCCAGAATTGAACCCGGGTCGCTGGAGCTGTGAGGCTGCGGTGCTAACCATTGCGCCGCCCAGTGAGGTGTAAGTGGATTTTTAATAGCGTACTAAGTTCATAATTACTACTAGACAGCCTCACTGGCCCTGAAGGTGTAATTTTATATTCGTGGAATGTCAAATTTATCATGATAATTCCACATTTTTAAAATGTTTTAAAGATTTGTTTCTGATACACATAGGATTAAGGTAGAAAGTAAAATGTCCCAATGAAATTGAAAGTGAACGGATTTAGTGCTTTTTAACTCTCTCTGGTTTGCTGTCTGCTAAAATATTTCACTGTGATTGATAGCTTGCCCTGCATGGTGACATTACTGCTGGATGCCTGGAGATCTGATGAAAGATCACAGAGCTGAAACATTGGCTGGAGTTTTATGTTGGGCTGAAGACCCCATCCCCCAGCCGAAAAAGTCCATGAGTGCGCCTCTGCCGGGCCTGGAAGCCATACCATAATTTTACGTGGCCCAGTCCCTTAATTGGCCTTGGGTGGGACTTCTGCTCCTCCGAGGCAGCAAGTCCTGCCTCCAAAAGCTGCTGGCCAATCAGCAGACCCTTAAGTGGCAGTAAATTGAACATGTAAGGGCCGTAATTGGCCTGGGGCAGGCGGGCTGCTTCCAGCTGCCACCGCTCGTAAAATTGCTGTGGGCCAGGAAGGCGACGGGAACGACACCCCCCCCTCCCCTCCCCTCCCCCGCCTCGCACTACTGTATGAAATTTTGATAGTGCCATTATAAATGCAGACATAACTTTTAAGGAAAGTGCATGCAGACAAGATGTTTAATGTCTATAATAAAAAATCTTAATTGCGCACACTTCCTGCTTTCGAAACCTTATTACCTGTCATACTTTTGTCGATGTCCATATTTAGAATGAAAACCTGAGTACAAACTTGTCAGACCATTATTACACACTGCCTTAAGTGAGTTGGTTTTGTATCTCCAAGGTCTTCGGCCTGTACCGCAGAGAAATAATGTATTTAAAACAAATTATGTCTAAGTCCTAGTCTGGTTTTTTTCTACTTCACCTGAAGACCAAATTTGGTCCTAACTCTCCATGTGTATAAAATTTACAATGGGAAAAGTTGACGCTAAAGTGACAACAGAAAGAAATGTAAGTAGACTGAAAGTGTGTGTGACTGTAACTTTATTATATCTATCCATTTATTAATTCTCACCATGTACAATTTATGAGTGAGCAGGCAAATAAGTTTCAGGATTATGTCTATGTCACTCTTCAACAAAGTACCTGGGAAGTGTTCAAAAATAGTTTGAGATCAAGATTGAGGATAGACTCGCACTCCAACAGTCTGCAGTTGAACATGTTGGTGAGGCATACTGCTGCCTTTACACGTGCGGTATATTTGCACCCAAGCTTGCAAACTATTGATCACCATTAGCTGGTGATTAAAATATACACAAAAGTACAGTACTGGATTATCTTGCCTGAGAATCTAATTTTAATTCTATTCCTCCCTCATTTTAAAAAAATAATTCAAAAAACTTACATTTTTAACAAGCCTTATGATGTCAACATTTCAAGTACATCAAACAAAAGTTCAGTGACTGTCACGTAAGTAAACCCAGTAGTCAGTATGTGGCAGTAGTATTTCACAGAAAGAAGAGTGGTTAATCTGGTTTTTTTTTTGGTTGAGGGAAAAGTATTTTCCAGGGCATTGAAAAGCCCCTCTTGTTCTTCAAAAAGTTACAAACATATGAATTAGGAGCAGGAATGGCCACTCAGCCCTTCGAGCCAGTTCCGCCGTTCAATAAGTTCATGGTTGAACTGATTACTCCACATTTCCACCTACCCCCGATAACCTTCTACCCCCTTGCTAATCCAGAATCTATCTACCTCTGCCTTAAAAATATTCAAAGACTCTGCTTCCACCGCTTTTTGAGGAAGAATTCCAAAGACTCACGACCCTCTGAGAGAAAAAATTTCTCCTCATCTCTGTCTTAAATGGGAAACCCCTTATTTTTAAACAGTGACCCCTAGTTCTAGATTCTCCCACAAAGGGAAACATCCTTTCCACATCCACCCTGTCAAGACCCCTCAGGATCTTATATGTTTCAATCAAGTCACCTCTTACTCTTCTAAGTTCCAGCAGATACAAGTCTAGCCTGTCCAATCTTTCCTCGTAAGACAGCCCACCCAGTCCAGGTATTAGTCTAGTAAACCTTCTCTGTACTTTCTCCAACGCATTTACATCCTTCCTTAAATAAGGAGACCAGTACTGTACACAGTACTCCAGATGTGGTCTCACCAATGCCCTGTATAGCTGAAGCATAATCTCCCTACTTTTGTATTCAATTCCCCTTGCGATAAACAATAACATTCTGTTAGCTTTCCTAATTACGTGCTGTACCTGCAAACTAACCTTTTGCAATTCATGCACTAGCACACCCAGATCCCTTGGCATCTCAGAGTTCTGCAATCTCTCACCATTCAGATAATATGCTTTTTTTTATTCTTCCTGCCAAAGTGGACAGATTCACACTTTTCTACATTATACTCCATTTACCAGGTCTTTTCCCACTCACTTAACCTATCTATATCCCTTTGTCCTCTTCACAAGTTACTTTCATCCCTATCTTTGTGTCATTAGCAAATTTAGCAACTATACCTTCGGCCCCTTCATTTAAGTCATTTATATAAATTATAAAAAGTTGAGGCCCCAGCACAGATCCCTATGGCACACCAGTTATTACATCTTGTCAACCAGAAAATGACCCATTTATGCCTGCTCTCTGTTTCCTGTTAGCTAGCCAATCTTCTATCCATGCCAATATGTTACCCCCCTACACCATGAGCTTTTATTTTCTGCATTAACCTTTGATGTGGCACCTTATCAAATGCCTTCTGGAAATCGAAGTACAATACATCCATCGGCTCCCCTTTATCCACAGCACATGTAACTCCCTCAAAGAACTCCACTAAATTGGTTAAACATGATTTCCCTTTCATAAAATCATGTTGACTCTGGCTGATTACCTTGAAATTTTCTAAATGCCCTGCTATACCGTCTTTAATAGCTTCTAACATTTTCCCTAAGACAGATGTTAAGCTAACTGGCCTGTATTTTCCTGCTTTCTGTCTCCCTCCCTTTTTGAATAAAGGAATTACATTTGCTATTTTCCAATCTAACGGAACCTGCCGCGAAACTAGGGAATTTTGGAAAATTAAAAAGCATCAACTATCTCACTAGCCACTTTTAGCACCCTAGGATGAAGTCCAACAGGACCTGGGGACTTGTCAGCCCGCAGTTCCAACAATTTGTTCAGTACCACTTCCTTGGTGATTGTAATTTTCTTGAGTTCCTCCCTCCCTTCCATTTCCTGACTTAAAGCTATTACTGGGATGTTACTTGTACCCTCGATAGAGAAGTTCTTTGACATACATCTGAACTACTCAAACATATGAGGCTTTCATTTAATGTTTTAATGAAGAACGGTATTGCTGATGCAAGGCATGTTGCCTGTGTTATGAGCTCAAATCAGGTATGGGTCTTTACTGGACCAAGATGAAGTTTTTTTTTGTAGAAGGTGTGGTCTGCTAAATGTTGGCAGGTGCATTTTATCTTGCAATAGCGTCCAGTGCAAAGCAGTTTTGTTGATGGCTGTAACAAAGTCCATTGCCCAGCTGATTTTTTGTGAATGATGATGCCAGCAGAGGAAGATTGAATTATTACAAACGGTATTTTAAATCCTAGTGAGCACACTATTATAGATTGTATACAATCAGAAAATGTTCCAGTTTGATGTTGTAATGTGAAGGATTTATTTTTCATTAGGTATTATGCCCTTGAGGTTACTTATTTTAAATCATCTCTGGATCGTAAACTACTTGAACTTCTGTGGAACAAGTATTGGGTAAACACACTCAGCTCATCAAGCCTGCTCACGGTGAGTTATCTACACTTCTGAATTGATTTAATTTGACATGGTGTTGAAGGCAATGAGCAAAAGTTAATTCTGTTTTTTTACAGGTACAACATTATCTGTCTTGCTCATTATTTGCAAGAATTTTTTTCTTGTGCTTGTGGCCCACATACAAATCAAAAAGTGCAGACTTGACATGTATTTGCAACTGTAGCATTGGGGCAGTGTAGTTTTGCATTGCACCGACGCTAAGATTGTAGTAGAAATGGCGCCAAAAATAATCCGGTTCCAACCTGACATTGGAGTGAAGTAACATGAGACTCCTTGGAGTTTTGCTCCTCTGCTCCAATTAGATCAGTCCTAACATGCAGACCAAAATTATTAAGCTTTTTACAAATACAGGTGAACTGTTGGATCAACTTATACAATTTTTAAAAATTGAGAAGTATAATGACTGCTTGAAGACCAAGGAGTTGAAAGTTAGGATCACAATGGGAAAAGTTGTGTTTAATAAAAACAAAAGAGGATATTGACTGGGCGACAGAATAGAGAACGAAAGAAAAATTAATTAAGTGTTTACTATGGAATGTGGTGCTGAAACATGGACACTGAGAAAAGAGAAGGCCAGACTTCTAGAGAGCTTTGACATGTGGGTTTGGGAAATTCTTAATGAATGAAGTGGTTCCCTCCCCTCCTACAATTACTCCTCACTGGGAAAAATAACATTTGATGTAAAATCTATATCATTTGTGTTTTGTAAATATCATCTTTTTCAAAGGATACGTTTATTCTTGTGTTAAAGGGAGGTTACATCCACAAACTGTGACATCAGTTTTAATCAGCTAACCATTTGAAAGAGCCTGAAGGGGGGTGGGTGGGAGTATTTTTTTTAAAAAAGGGAAAGACTATAACTAATGTAACTATGAAGTTCTTCCCTGCCTCTCCATCCCCCCTGCTTGTGCCATGGCCTGCCTGCCCTGCTCCCCCTCGTCCCTGCCCCTCCTCGTCCTCTTCTACCTGACTAGCATTCGAGTAGCTTTACAGGCTTCCCTTATCTGTGCAATTTTATACTTTATATGCCTCTAAGGTTCACTCCATCAACTTTCCCCTTAGGGTGTCAACCCAGTAACAGAGGCATGTTGTCAATGGTATGTTAATTATGTTGTTAGATGCACAGGTGAAGAGCATTGTTTAATTAAGGACTTAGAGCAGATATAAAGAGAGACTGCTGGGACACTGGGTGAAAAACAGGAGGCAGTGATATGTAATGCTGCATTCTGTGAATAAACCAACTATCAAGAAAATGATCTGTGTCTAGCTTCATTCTCCATTTTGCTTGGATCTGTTTAACACGTGTGCCAGGCTCCGCCTACCAATTCATCCCACCAAGCATTCAGAAAATGCAGATAGCCAGAAAATGTATTATTGTACAAGATGTCATTTAGTATATACAGAATGATGGACAGAGCTGTGCGAGTCTGTCCTCTACACTAGTAAAAATCCAGAATTCTTTGAATTGGTCAAATTCCATTTTATTTTGAGTCACTGTCTATCAGAGGCCTTTACATGATGTTACCACCAGGTGAGAATGGTGTCTAGGGGTCTGTTACTGTCTTCACCTGGTCTTATTGTAACAGGGTTTAATTTTAGCCACACTGTGTTTTGAGCTCCCCTTTGTGAATCCCTGTTCACAGCTTTCCACTTGTAAGACAACGAAATGTGCATAAACAGGCTTTCTTCGGTTTAAATAAGAAAAATAAAATTTATTAAATCTTAAACTTAAACTCTTAATACGGTTAACGCCTACGGATGTATGACACGCCCACGCTAACATGCACACTCAATACACACATGCAAATAGGGACAGAAAAGAGGGGAGGAAAATATAGTAAAGCGTGGTTTGAGGCAATATCAGAAGAGTTTCTTGTTTACTGTACTTCGAGCTTACTTGATTGTAGGTAGTCTTGTCATTCTTCAAAGCCCACTGCTCTTGAACCTTGTTCACGTAGGAGACTTTTCTCTCTTTGAGGTTCACGTGTTTTCACAAGATTCAGTTCTGTGGGAAAGAGATGGAGGCAGGCAGGACTGGAGAGAAGGTTCTGTTCCAACCAGGAGCACATGGCTTTGAGTTCAAATTCTGTTTTCCCAATTTAAAACTCCCCTAGTTGGCAGCAGGTAGTCATGTGACCGACTGGTTTGACCAGGTCTCTTCTGCGTATTGGGGCAGGGGCTGGTTCCTCATTGTTCCAACACCGTCTGTTACTATGCAAATATCTTTTCAGTCAGGGGCTTGCAATTTTAAGTTTTAATGTTCATGTGCTGAAATAATGCGTGCCTCAGTCTTGGTAGGTGGGGGACTTGCCTGACAATGACCTAAACAATTATTTTGCGAAACACTGAATCCTTGATGCTCTCAGCAATGCCACAGAGATTCACTAGTAATATATTCAGGATCTTGTGTCTGTGTGCCTTTTTGTCATTTTTGTCTTTATTGTTGCCTATGTCTGCATTTTAATGTTACACAGGTCATGCTATAATACCCTGCTGTCAGTTGAGATGCTACAGCACCATCACAGTGGAATGATGTAATTAAAGTTTTATGTGGATAGTTTCCATTATAAATATGGAAATATAAAACCAAAGACAGAATCTATTACTTTAAAATGGAGACTGAATTAAAGTCTACATTCCATGGTTCAATGATCCCCTGCCATTTACCACCGCTACACCTGTAAATTACTCTTGGTGTTGACTCTCGATGTACAATGCAGGATATCAGCATGTATTACTAAAACTACTGAGGTATTAGTATCTTAATTGCTCGTTAACCTAATTAAATAAACACAAATTTGTCTTTTCTCATTCATCTAAATCATTGCTTCCAATTTTATTCTTTGAATTTTATTTCTATAAAAAAAGTGTGTTTAACCTTTATTCAGTGTTCTTTAAAGTAATACTTGTTTATCCTTTATCCAGAGTCTTCTAGGTCCTATTAGCCTTACAGTTGTGGAACCATATTTTTAAAAATAAATTGTCACCTGATTGGGTGAAAACTTTCTGAATGTCATCTGAGGCATAGAACTATGAAGATTGACATAAAAGCAGAAAGTGTGGAAATAAGAGGTTTGGCAGCATCTGTGGAGAGAGAAACTGAGTTAATGAGCTGAATTTTATTGTGGCGCCGCCGCTGACTGCGGCGCCTTGAACTCAGCAGGGCGCCCGCATTTGTCGGCCGCTGCCGAGCCGCTCTCAACATGTTACACGG
Organism: Heterodontus francisci; assembly: GCF_036365525.1. Taxonomy (NCBI): domain Eukaryota; kingdom Metazoa; phylum Chordata; class Chondrichthyes; order Heterodontiformes; family Heterodontidae; genus Heterodontus; species Heterodontus francisci. Next base: position 115,541,215 of record NC_090375.1, on the reverse strand, counting down.
AGAGGTGGGGCATTCGGCGCAGTGAGAGTGTCTTCGACAGCTGTGCAGCAGGTGCTGGAGCCCTATTTTAAGTGCTTTAGCACCTGTTTCCTGACAGTTTTCAAAAAATACGTACCTGACTGCTGAAGAGTGGGGCTGCTGTCAATCTGGCAGCAAAGCAGAAAGTACTGCAGAAATCCAGCAGGTCAGGCAGCATCTGTGGAGAGAGAAGCAGAGTTAACTCGTCCAAGTTCACAGACCTGAAAGTTAACTCTGCTTCTCTCTCCACAAATGCTGCCTGACCTGATGAGTTACCCCAGCACTTTCCGCTTTGCTGCCACATACTTACCCTGCTGTGTCCCAGTGTCCTGTGAAGTTGCGATCCTCTTCTCCCACTCAAGTGTAATGTTCCTTCTTGTAGGTGTGCCAGACCTGGGTGAATAATCTTAATTTTGCAGTCTAGGACATGAGACTTAAATAGACCATAAACGGTATTAGAGATTTACAGAGAACACACTGACACAAATGGGAATGCACGGGTGTCACAGCAATGTAAATACGTCTTTCACGAAATGTTCCTCACCAACATGTGTGTCCTTTTCTCTGTGGGAAAGATGTGTGCCAGCATGTAGTGCCAATGCAACATCCCTTCTGGATGTTGGCCCTTCAGGAGAGCCAATGTATGCAATAACAGCATTGCCATGCCACTATTACTCATGAGCATCTCCACGGACTCAGTGACATGGACATTGGCTCAGTCAGCTGCTGCCTCTAATGGTTTACACAGGGATGCTGCAGATGTAGACTGGTGCACAGCAGGTGAGCGAGGGTGATGTGTGGCTTGCAGAGCTCATGTCAGTTCCGATGGAGCAGACAGCCTTTGTCTGATAAGCCACTTCCGTACGTCCCTACCTCACTGCTGGTCCTGCGTGCAGAGCCTAGATGCCACCTGCCCTCCCATGCGTCTTTCATGTTGTAGGACTTCAGCGTTCTCATAGTCCAAGGGGGAATCCTGTCGACGTCTCTCCTCATCATGCCAGGCCTGGCCCCTATTGGGTGCGTAGTTGTACTGAGTAGCAAAGAAAGGAGCTGGCCTTTTCGGCCCGTAGTACAGGGCATCGCCCTATCCATCCAGGCATTGGAGGAGCTCCTTCAGCATGCCGTTCTCCTGCTCAATGTGACTCATGTAGCTCAGTGGCTGGCATCGTATCTCTCCTCTGCAGCAGTGGTGGAGTCTCTCACTGGTGTTGGGAGCCCATGTCTGCAAAGGATAGCCCTTCCATCTGAGCCAGTTTAGTGAACAGAGGTGGCAGCCAGGACTGGCACAAGACCCAGGTGTCATAGCAGCTGCCTGAGAAGCAGTCACACATTCGCTGCAGACATCTGCAGTGTTCACATGCCAGCTTCACCTAGATTGGGAGGGTCTAGATTGAAAGGTCTCTGGTGGGCCCCCAAGAGGCTGCAGAGGTGTGAGAACTGCTGCCACTATGAGGAACAAAGACATGGGGTGTCCACCGGAGCCCATGGGCTGCAGGTCATCCTTGAGCAGGGCACAGACACGTGTCACCCCCCTCTCTACATGCACAATCTCCTCTGACACTGGTGCTCTGACATCCAATGGCATGTCATGTGGGGCCTGTGGATGCACGGCAACCCTAATGGCGGGCTCCCCTTGGGGGCTGGTGCTCACGACTGGGGGCCTCTACATGGATCGCACCTGCCTGTTGGTATTGCCTCTGGCACATATGGATCCTCACGTGCAGAGGATCACACAATGTAGGATGAGCCATACCTCTTTCCATGTAATAAAGTTGAACGCTGCATGTATTCAAAGGTTCCTAACGGCATGGATTAGTGTTGATGGGTACATCAGCAGCTTTCCTGGATCAACTTTGTGGTGTGCCATGGTATTGCCCATCTTGGCCAACACTGAGTGGCACAGCATGACCACATCAAGATCCTACCAGCTGAATTGATTTCCCCCACCATCCATACAACTTTAATGCTCCTGCCCTTTCTGGCACCCTCCCCACACACAGTGTCGAGTGTGCCATTGCCCACCTCGCAAACCCAGAGCATACACTGTTAACGGAGGGATGGTACACAGTACCTCCTTTCATGCCAGCGCAGTTTTCCCTCCAGTAATCACAGACCCCCTCCCTTTCAGAATGCAGAGTTAGACCCCTGTGTATACCCCACTCCCTCCCAGAATGCAGAGTTAGACCCCTGTGTATCCCCCCTCCCGCTTCCCTTTCATAATGCAGAGTGAGGACCCACCAGCTTTTCAGATCGTGAATGGGACGGCACGTGACTGCAGCCCATTCAACGAAAAGTCCAGCCGTGTCAGTGGAGAGGTTGGGGGCTGCATAATCAGCATAGGTAAGTAAGCATTACACTATGCTAATTGTGGTGCCGCCGCTATGCATGGTTTCAAAAAAATATATAAAATAAATAAAAGATAGAACAAAAAAGCCTGAAATCTGGTCATAATAGTTCTTTTACGCTTGTAATCTGGATATATTTGACTACCAAACCATTCAAGTTGCTGGACTCTGTTCTGATTTCGTAGGTTTCCATGCAATAGCTTGTAATTAACATTTTTTAAAAGTATCTCCCATAAAATTCATAGGCTCAAACAAGCTGTCCAGTTGATCTGCCCAGTTCCGAAGAAGGGTCACTGACCCGAAACGTTAACTCTGCTTCTCTTTCCACAGATGCTGCCAGACCTGCTGAGTGGTTCCAGCGTTTCTTGTTTTTATTTCAGATTTCCAGCATCCGCAGTATTTTGCTTTTATTATTGTCCAGTTGATCTTGTGTTTATAATCCCTGTGCTTGGCAGAAAATGTGATGTGGGCCAAGATTATCAGGAAGAAAAAAGTACCTCAATTTCACAATAAATCTTTTGTAATACTACTAGGTTTGTCATGAATCAGTGATACTTCAAACCAAAGCTTGAAAGCTTCCATTATTGTTGGAATGCACCTGGCAGTTTGCAGAGGCTAATTTAATACCTAAAGACAAAACAAAAAATGTCATTGCTGATTAAATGAATACAGATTATCTGTTTATATATGGTCTTCAGGTAGTGACATTTAAAGGAGCCATCTTTAAATGGGATGATGCCAGTGGCAATAAGTAGTGTAGAATAATAACTTGTAAGGTTGGATTGCTTTTCCTGTTTCGTTGTGATTGTTCTTGAGCTGGAATGATTATATAGCCTGATAGCTTTTTACCTTAAAGAAACAGAAATTACTTCATGTCTTTATCACTCAACAATATTGGGATCCTATGGCACATATAGGACCCTGATGTCATTTGTATGTCGAAACAGATGGTGTCCATGCTGCACATGCTCCAACTCACCTGAATGGAACACAGCTTAAACCAGTGTCCCTTGAAGTGATCATTGGAAGCTACTCGGACAAATCAGGTTTATGGTAAAATTTTGGAGAACCAGTTGGGAATGCTCTTTCTGCGGCTGCACATGAGTCCTTCCAGCCGTTGCCTAACCTATTGGCCTCAGACGATTATCCTGGCCCTCCCATTTAAAGGTGAACAGATGGATTGGCTATATGGATGGACCACTGACCATCCCTGAATGGTGCCTACTTTGTTTAGTGCAGATGGTTCGCTAATTCTATTCATGGCCTAACCACAAAAATGATTCAAACATCTGCAAGCTTTATCAGGTGGTGGGCTTACTGCAGTCACCATCCACCTAATGAATTTAACTCTTTCAACAGCACCTTCCAGACCTGTGACATGTACCACCTAGAAGAACAAGGGCAGCAGGCACATGGCAACACCAACTGCACGTTCCCCTCCAAGTCATACGTCATCCTGACTTGGAAATATATTGCTGTACCTTCACTGTCACTGGTTCAAAATCCTGAAACACATGAGCAAATGATCTAGGAGTAGGCTATTTGGCCCCTCAAGCCTGCTTTGCCATTCTATAAGATCATGGCTGATATGTTTGTGGACTCAACTCCACTTTCTTGCCTACCCCCAATACCCTTTGACTCTCTTGTTTGTCAAGAATCTGTCTACCTCTGCCTTAAAAATATTCAATGACCCTGCCTCCACCACTCTCCAGGGAAGAGTGTTCCACAGACTCGCGTCCCTCGGACGGGACGGCGCAGTGGTTAGTACCGCAGCCTCACAGCTCCAGTGACCCGGGTTCAATTCAGGGTACTGCCTATGCGGAGTTTGCAAGTTCTTCCTGTGACCGTGTGGGTTTTCGCCGGGTGCTCCGGTTTCCTCCCACCACCAAAGACTTGCAGGTTGATAGGTAAATTGGCTATTATAAATTGCCCCCAGTATAGGTAGGTGGTAGGGGAATACAGGGAAGGTGGGGATGTGGTCGGAATATAGGATTGGTATAAATGGGTGATTGATGGTCAGCACAGACTCGGTGGGCCAAAGGGCCTGTTTCAGTGTTGTATTTCTCAAAAAAAAAAAATTTTTTCCCTCATCTCTGTTTAGTTTTAGTTTAGTTTAGAGATACAGCACTGAAACAGGCCCTTCGGCCCATCGAGTCTGTGCCGACCATCAACCACCAATTAATCCCATATTCCTACCACATCCCCACCTGTCCCTGTATTTCCCTACCTATCAACCTGCAAGTCTTTGGCATGTGGGAGGAAACCGGAGCACCCGGAGGAAACCCACGCAGACACAGGGAGAACTTGCAAACTCCACACAGGCAGTATGTCTTAAATGGGAGACCCCTTATTTTTAAACTGTGCCCCCTAGTTTTAGTCTCTCCCACAAGGGAAACATCCTTTCAACCTCCACCCTGTCAAGTCCCCTCAGGATATTATATGTTTCAATAAGATCACCTCTCCTCCTTCTAAACTCCAATGAATACAGACCCAACCTTTCCTCAAGATAACCCTCTCATCCCAGGAATCAGTCGAGTGAACCTACTCTGACTGCTTCCAATGCAATTATATCCTTTAAGTAAGGAGACCAAAACAGTACACAAAACTCTAGATGTGGTCTCACCAATGCCCTGTACAACTGTAGCAAAATATTTCTACTTTTATATTCCATTCCCCTTGCAATAAATGACAACATTGCATTTGCCGCCTTAATCACTTGCTGTGTCTCCAGACTAACTTTTTGTGTTTCATGTACTGAGACACCCAGATCCCTCTGCATTTCAGAGTTGTGTAGTCTCCATTTAAATATGTTGCTTTTTTATTTTTCCAGCCAAAGTGGAAACTTTATCACATTATACTCCATCTGCCAAATCTTTATCCGCTCACTTAACCTATCTATATCCCTTTGTAGACTCCTTATGTCCTCTTCACAGCTTACTCTCCTACCTTTTGTGTCATCAACAAATTTAGCAACTGTACATTCTGTGCTTTCATCCAAGTCATTGATATAGATTGTAAATAGTTGAGGCCCCAGCACTGATCCCTGTGGCACTTCACTAGTTACAGCTTGCCAACCTGAGAATGACCCATTTATGCCTACTGTCTGTTTCCTGTTAGCTAACTAACCCTTTATCCAGGCTAATATGTTACCCGCCCCCCCACCCTAATATGGATTATTTTGTTTAGTAACCTTTGATGTGACACCTTGTCAGATGCCTTCTGGAAATCCAAGTACATCACATCCACGGGTTCCCCTTTATCTATGTTGCTTATTACTTCCTCAGAGAACTCTAATAAATTAGTCAAAAATGATTTTCCTTTCACAAAACCATGTTGACTCTGCCTAATTGCATTAATATTTTCTAAATGACCAGCTACAACCTCCTTAATAATAGATTCCAGCATTTTCCATATGATAGATGTTAAGCTAACTGGCCTGTAGTTTCCTGCTTTCTGTTTTCCTCCTTTCTTGAATAGCGGAATTACATTTGCTATTTTCCAATCCGATGGGACCTTTCCAGAATTTAAGGAATTTTGGAAGATTAAAACCAATGCATCCACTAGCTCAGCAGCCACTTCTTTTAAGACCCTTGGATGAAGTCCATCAGGACCTGGGGACATATCAGCTTTTAGTTCTATTAATTTTCTCAGTACCCTTTCCTTGATGGTAATTGTTTTAAGTTCCTCTCTCCCTTTCAACTCTTGTTTCACAATTACTTCTGGGATGTTATTTGTATCCTGTACGGTGAGGACGGATGCAAAAAAATCTGTTCAGTTGCTCTGCCATTTCCACTGTCGCTAACAGCACTCTGGGTGTACCTACACCACATGGACTGCAGCAGTTCAAGAAGGTGGCTCACCACCCCCTTCTCGGGGGCAATTAGGGATGGGCAATTGCTAGCAACACTCGCATCCTATGAGCAAATTTTAAAAAAAAATTCCTGCAACTCCATGTTTAAATCACTCCAATCAGGCTTCTGCCCCTGCCACAGAACTGAATGGGCCCTTCTCAAAATCTCACATGACACCTATGTGACTGTGACTAAAGTAAACTTTCACTCCTCATCCATCTCAACCTGTCTATAGCCTTTGAAATGGTTTGCTACACCATCCTTATCCAATGCTTCTCCTTCCAGCTAGACTGTCCTTGCCTGGTTCCAAAAACAAAGAACAGTACAGCAAAGGAACAGGCCATTCGGCCCTCCAAGCCTGCGCCGATCTTGATGCCTGCCTAAACTAAAACCTTCTGCACTTCAGGGGACCGTATCCCTCTATTCCCATCCTATTCATGTATTTGTCAAGATGCCTCTTAAACGTCGCTATCGTACCTGCTTCCACCACCTCCCCCGGCAGCAAGTTCCAGGTACTCACCACCCTCTGTGTAAAGAACTTGCCTCGCACATCCCCTCTAAATTTTGCCCCTCTCACCTTAAACCTATGTCCCCTAGTAACTGACTCTTCCACCCTGGGAAAAAGCTTCTGACTATCCACTCGTCCATGCCGCTCATAACTTTGTAAACCTCTATTCTTATCTATCCAGTTGTAGCCAGCGACGCCCACATCCCACAAACGAAAAAAAAAAGCAGCTCAAATTATAGAATGAGTTAGAGACATATGTGGGTAGAGCAATGGTAAATTACATTTAATCCAGATGAGTGAAGTATTCCACGTAGGAAAGAAAAATCTAACACACATACTCCATAGATGGTGTTTATTGAGCCAAGAGATATAGGAGCTCTAGTAGATTCAATAGTAAACATATCCAAACAGTATGAAATCATAATCAATAAAATGTTGAACTCCATTGACAAAACAGTAGAATAGGTAAGAGGAAGTCATAATCGAACGATAGTGGTCTGGTCTGGGACTGCATCTATTTCTGATCACTGAGACACATTGGAGATAATGCAGCACTGAAGGTAGTGCAGCAAAAAAAACACAAGCCATGCCTCTAGTGTTACAAGTTTGAATAATGCCGAAAAACTGAAGCAACTTGGGCTTTTCAACCTGCAAAGTGGGTGCCTGAGTACAGATCTAAGAGGTATAACAAGATGGTTAAGAGAATTGAAAGGGTACATTGGAATATTTAAATTGAGAGTAGAACAGGTCCAAACTGGTAAAAGTCAAATTTATGATAACAGGAAATTATTTTTTACCAAGAATAATCAACGCATGAAACAGACTCTCGGACAACATTAAAGTTGTAATCCGTTGTAATTGTTCAAGAAATAATTGGATGCTACAGTGAGGGAAATGTAGGGAGCTTTGGAATGGATGAATCAAATTTGGCTGAATGGCCTTTCTCATCTTTAATGATTTTGGGAACTTCAGAAACATACCAAACAAAGGGACACAGAGTAGATTTCCCCATCCTAACTAGAGGTCTTTTAACAAAAAGTTGAATTATAAAATCCAATATTGCTCTAATGGCCTGTTTTGTTATTTAGAAAGAAAGACTTGCATTTATGTGGCTCCTTTCACAAAAACTCAGGACCTCCCAAAAGGCTTTACAGCCAATAAAGTACTTCAGTGTAGTTACAGTTGTAATATAAGAAAGGTAGCAGCCAATCTGTGCACAGCAAGCTACAGCATACAGCAATGTGATAATGACCAGCTACTTTTTTTTTTAAAGTGATTTTGATTGAGGGATAAATATTAGCTAAGACACTGGGGATAACTCCTCTGCTCTTTGAAATAATGCCATGGGATCTTTTATATCCACATGAGACAACAGGCAGGGCCTTGGTTTAATGTTTCATCCAAAAGATGGCACTGCCTTCAGTACTGCACTGCAGTGTCAGCTTATACTTTTGTGCTTGAGTCTGTGGAGTGAGACTTGAACTTACGACCGACTGTGAACCATGGCTGACTAATTGCTCTCACCTGAGAGAAGGAGGCACTGATGCAGAAAGAACTACACAGCGAAAGAGACACAGGCAGAGAAACAGACACCAATGCATTCCAAGAAAACATTCACAGGACATCAAATTTAATATTTGCTGAGATTGCTTTGAAAAAATCAGTGCTGCCAGACTTCAGAACCCCGAAGAAGGGTCACTGACCCGAAACGTTAACTCTGCTTCTCTTTCCACAGATGCTACCAGACCTGCTGAGTGATTCCAGCATTTCTTGTTTTTGTTTCAGAACCCCTCTATCAGACATGTAAGAGCCATGCTTTCCATCTCCCCCTCACTACTGACAGACACTACAAATGCAGCAGTGAGCCAGACCCCATATTTGCTTGACAATTTTGCCAAATCACTGGTTACCCTCCTCCAAGGTAATACCAGATTGAAGAATCCCTCAATGCTGTCAAACTCAAACAGCTCCACTGCAGTGCTGCAGACCTAAGGGCATCCACGCTATAGTTGCCAAAGACCAGTACTGCTAAATAAATATGAGATGTATATCTGCATCTTCCATATACATATCGCATATACTACATTTTCACCTTGGTGTGTATTCTCAACTTTAAAACGGGTAAGTTATAAAATTTAAATACATAGGCAAGTTAATATATAATAAAATAGAAAAGGTTGACTGGGTGAATACAGATGTAATATTTTTAATGTATTATTGATTGACTTCATTTAGTGTTGCTTACAGGAATTTAAGACCACTTGTAGATTTCAGGTGAAACGATGTGATGGATATTCAGGCTGCACAGATGTAATGGTCCTCATTTTGAAGTCATGCTGTTATTACCCCTACATTTCTATTATAAAAATCCCATCTCCACATGCCTATATAAATTTGCCACATTGTTATTACACTCCCTCATCAGTGGGGGCACTGTGGCAGATCATTTGAGTCTCCCAGTTGTATTGTAGAGAAATACCTTAATAAAAATCTTCTATCTGCATTTTTCACTGCAGAATGCTGATTACACAACAGGGCAAGTCTTTGACTTGTCTGAAAAGTTGGAACAGTCAGAAGCCCAGCTTGGTCGAGGCAGTTTTATGCTTGGTTTGGACACTCATGATAGAAAATCTGAGGACAAATTAGCCAAAGCTACACGAGATAGGTAAGGGCATACTCATCTTAATATTGCACATGTAATGCCACCAAATTATGTATTGTATTTATTGCATATGTAAATTGTATAACTGAGTTAGTTGAAAAGTTAAAGCTGCAATGTTCCACAACTGAATTTCTCAATTTTTAGAATTAAAATTTACTGCCTTATGGACAAAGTGGAACAATATAAATTTATACACCTTCTGCAAATGTAAACTCTTTTGATTTTTCAGAACTGTTGGAAGAAAGTAGAGATAATGATGGAGAAAGCATCTTGCTATGTGTAGCAATTATTGAAAAGCAAGTCCTCTCTTGCACTGTAGCATGGGATTACTTTGTCTTTTTGCCCCTCCAGAAAGTACCTGGCCTACAATTGGTGCCTACCCTGAGATCATTTATTTTCAGAAACAAGCTAGATTTTAGCAGTTCCAGTTTAGTCATTTTTAATTTTTTTTTTTCCAGCTGCAAGACTACCATAGAAGCAATACATGGCTTGATGTCTCAGGTTATTAAGGATAAACTCTTCAATCAGATCAATATACCTTCTGCTTAATGTACTGGGTCTCAACAAAGAAAATTGCTTGTCGAATGTGCTTGTGGTGAAGATACTCATTACAGTTTCAACTTCTTTAAACAGCATCTGTAGTTATTTCTCCAGTATCCTGGTGGCCCATGTATTCGAACTACTGGCTGTTTTTCTTCATTTTCATTATCTTGACTGGCGATATTACATAGTTTGATAAAATAGCAGTTGCCAGACCACCTCACTTCATTATGGGGTAAACCCACTCCTTTTTGGGGCATCAGGAGTCCAAATAAGAAAAATTCCACTATGAAGCTTCTAAAAATGGAAAAGTGTAAACAGTGTGTACTTCAGTGTGTTATTAAAACAAGTTAATATACCAGAAGTTGTTCTTTGTTTTAAAATTGAGTTGCACCAAAGATGCACAGTGATTCCAAATCTATTATGTATGTTTTTTTTTAATACACTGTTTTGCAATTCACCCACTGAAGACATTCACATATGGTGCTAAACCAAGAGGTATATTAACAATAAATATTTTATTTTTTACAGCAAAGCGCTTGTGTTCTGTTATAAAAGCAGTAACCCAGCCACATATCGTACTTTGCTCCTTCATACACAGATTATAATGCATGTGATTTCTTAACTTAAATTGTGGTTTCAGTTTTAGGGCAGTCATTTCAGAAATGCTTGACTGCAGATACACTGAGTTGATTATCTAAGATAGCTCCTGAACTAGCAGCTTCTTACTGAACTCCTCTTTGCAACTCTAACCTTGGTCATCCATAGCTGCCTTTTTCCCCAATCTCCTCTCTTCCATTTGCTAATAGAGCCAGAGGATCTTAAGCAATGTATTTTTGTTCAAGTTACATATTTAAAGCTGCATGTGCAGAGCCCATTGCCTATCTGATTCTGCTTTACTGTGCTCTTTTTAACTGCTGAAACTATGCTCAAATTTGACTTCTCAACTCATGGATTGCTGTGCCATTGGGACTCTGCTGTATTACCGGACTACACTAGGCATCCTTGACTGATATGACTTTGCTCTGCATAGCAGTAGTGTCAAGAAAACACGATATGCCAAATGAGAAATATTACATCATAGGTTGGCAACTTACATTAGACTCTTAATAGAGAAAATCCTACAGTTAACTTTTTTAAAAACTGGCAACCAAGAGGGCCACTGCAATTTGCATCTGAAATACCAGCAGATCGAATTGGAGACACAAGTCTAACAAGAAGCCCAGCCAGGACAATACTTTGGCTAACTGAGTCGATGATTCAGATCAGCCTCGTTAGTGGGACATTCAAAGCCATCTTAAGGCATTCCTAAGTGGAGATGTCCTTCCAGGGAGTAAACACTAGTGACACCACCTGATAGAGGTTTTGGGTTTTAGACTTTGGACCTCATTAAAAACAAAGGGAATTGAGAGAATCATGTGACTGTCCATCTCTGAAAAAACTGGGAATTTTGTTACACATGAAAAAACAAGCAGTAACTGTGTGCAGCAGCAAAAAAGGCTATTGCCTCCCTTTTTCTCTCTCTCTCTCTCTCTAGCCAGAAAACATCAAGTTTGAAAACCATCTGCAACTGTCGACCCTGCAAGCCTACAGGTTGCTACAGCGACCAGGAGAAGAGAGCCACCTACAAGTCTGCCTCCAAGAAAACCCTGAGTCAAGCAGGCCAGCCACAAAGTGCACGGCGACCAGCCAAAGACTTCAAGAATACAACTTCATCCGGAAGGCCACCAAACTCACAAACTGTGTATTTAAGTTTCATTTATTCTGGACTTTAATCCAACCACAAAACCTACTTTCCACTCTAATCTATTAGTGCGCGTGTGTGATTCTCGTGTGAATGTGTAGCGTATTTATTATTTTAAAATCTGGTTTAGATTAAGTATCATAAACTTTCCTCTTGTTTAAACTTGAGAACACCTGTCTGATTGGTTCTGTCACAATCACATTAAAGGTAAAAGGCAAAACACTCATTGAGGTGTTAAGTACAAGCCCTTTAAAAAAAAATAAACCCTGTTGCAGTCAAATAAGAGGAATAGTAGCTTAAGTCCTGGTAATATTTTCTAATCTGGGCCCTGCACAAAAATCCATTTTCTCCTGGGACAAAGTCATTTGTTCATTGCTTTTGGACCTTGTGATCTCAATAATGCTGCTGCTGATGCGGAGACTGCATTCTCTGCTAGGTTGTCTCAATTCTGGTAGCAGCCTGCTGCTACATCCTCAGCTTTCTGCTCCTTTGCTGGATATTTTTCACAACGCTCAGCTAGCTCTAATTTCTTATGCTCGTTCCCATCCTGTTCTGTATTCTGATCCACTGCTGGCTTTGCTCAGCCATATTCTGTCTGCTTTCCATCATCACTCACTCCATTCATCCATCCACTCCTCGGTTCTCCATTTTCCCCAGGAATACAGTGCAGCCACTGATACACAGCATCTTGCATAACTGTTGGTTCACTCACTCTCTGTGTGACAGGCATGTTGAGGCATTTGTTACTCCCCCCTCAGCAGAAGTAACCTCAATCCCCCTATCCTCCTCTCACTGACCTTCAACAGCTACTTGCATTTATATAGTGCCTTTAACATAGTAAAACACCCCAAGGAACTTCACAGGAGTGACATCAAACAAGATGTGACACCAAGTCACATGTGATGCTAAGACAAATGACCAAAAGCTTGGTCAAAGAGATAGGTTTTAAGGATCTTAAAGGAAGATGAAAAGAGGTGGAGAAGTTTAGGGAGGGGATTCCAGAGGTTGGGACCTAGGCAACTGAATGCTTGGCCACCAACAGTGGAGCGATCGGAATAGGGAGCACATGAGAGGAGAGATCTTGGAGGGTTATAGGACTGAAAGAGGTTACAGAGATGAAGAGGGCTGAGGCCATGGAGAGTTTTGAAAACAAGAATGCAAATTTTAGAATTGAGGTGTTGCCAAACTAGAAGCCAATGTAGGTCAGTGAGCTCAGGACTGATGGGTGAGCAAGTCTTGGTGCAAGTGAAGATATGGGCAGCAGTGTTTGGATGAGCTCAAGTTTATGGAGGGTGGAAGATGAGAGGCCAGCCAGGACAGCGTTGCAATACCCTAGACATAACAAAGGCATGGATGAGGGAGCTGCAGAGTTGTGTGACATTATGAAGGTGGAAGTAGGTGATGGTGTGGATATGTGGTTAGAAGTTCATCTCAGTGAAATAAGACATCAAGATTGTGAATGTTGTGGTTCAGCCTCTCTCAGTTACTAAGGCTAGGGAATGGACTTAGTGGTGGGGCTGAAGACAATGGCTTCTGTTTTCCCAATATTTTGTTGGAGGAAATTTCTGCTCATCCAGTACAGGAAATCAGACAAGCAGTCTAGAGGCAGTGGAGCTAATCTTGCCAACCTCATTCCCACGGCACTCACCGCTCCCACTACTGCCTCTTTGGAATCTACAGTGAATCAAAACTCACAGCCCCTCTCTACATCTCCCTCCTGAATGTCCATTCACTTCTGAACTATGCCTCGTCATGGATGATTGCATTTACACCGTGGCCTTGACAGAAACTTGGCTCATAGATAATGACACCTTACCCCATACTGTTGCAACCCAACCTGGCTATACCTTCCATTGCCTGCACTGTTAGGTTTTGACAAACCCTAATATCCAAATGATTTGATGTTGATCTACATTGGTGACAGTGATTAAACTTTCTTCAGCACAAGTAAGACTTGATGCATTACAGCAACTGAGTAGCAGTTTTCTGTGCATAACGCAAATTATGTTATCTTGTTATGCCTTGGATAGAAGCTACAATGACAGGATATATGTGCCTTCTGGCTCATGCCCCAGCTCCATTCTCTGAGTATGTCTCTTCCTGAAGTCTTCTACACTTTCTGTTCATACCCCCTTTTTAATACCCCTTTCTATAATTCAAAACCACAAATGTTTGCTAGGCCAATCATTGGATTCTACCATCATGTTGCTGTCCAATTACAGAAATTCAAGTAATGTCCCTGCTTGCTTATGTTTCGATAGCTCATTTTGACAGTTGGAGCTGTTATCAATGCAGTTAATGTAATGCAAAGAAACATGTCACCACACTGGAGAGTTTTGGAGTGTTCTGATCACATCTAAGTTGATAAGGTCAGTACAGCTATAGTAATACAGAGAAACATCTCTCCACTAAAAATGTCTCCACTTGAGTTTGGCTCTTGGGATCACATCCAAAATTGATTAGTTTACCCACCTCTCTTTGTTTCCATGGGAACAAAGCTGCCTCAGTTTACTGTCTTTCTCTGTTGTGCAGCGTATTTGAATTGCACTTCTTTGGTTTCGTTCTTGACACCAAACTTGGAGGTGTGGCAAACAGTGAGAATGAGAAGGTATCAGTTGCGTGGAAAATTAGGAAGTCAAAGTTAAATGCACTGGCTTTCTCAACCCCTCTCCTGCCTCTGCGTTTTCAGACTACTTGTCTGACATCCAGTGCTCCATCAGCATTCCGTGTCATTAGCCGTGTCATTAGAAACTGACCACAACTTCAGGATGTCAGACGTATGCAGATTAGTGCAGGGAATCCTGAAGTTGCAGTCCGTCACTCAGTGTTCCACCACAGGCTGTGGACTCCTTCCAGAGCTGGCAATTATTGAAATCAGCAAGGACTTCAACTTTACTGCTCCCACATCATTGCTAGGAACCCCAGAATAAGTTGACTTTGTTCAATCAAGTGTTATTGGGTTTTTAACCGTCAAGTGATTATTAAACTTTATTGAACAACAGAACTGGCACTGAAAAGTAATTTTATATTCATGGACTGCTGTTAAATAATTAGATATTTTTAAACTAATTCTTTTTAAAAAGTATCAATATTTTAGCTTCTACCTTCATCCAATTGTATTCCCCAATGTTTAATTTGCTCCATGTAAAAATTTTCAAAAGTGATTTTATTTTACTACTATTTGTTTCCTGGTTGGGTGTCTGTGAAAATCCTTTATGGGACATTGGCACCAGTACTGGGGAAGGAGGGAGCTGTTCTGATGGGACAGGCTCCACCTGAATCATGCTGGGACCAGAGTCCTGGCAAATCGCATAACTAGGGCTGCAAATAGGGCTTTAAACTAAATATTGTGGCGGGGGGGGTGGGGGGGTGTAGGGGGGGGAGAGTTCAGTTGCGTGGAAAATTAGGAAGTCAAAGTTAAAGGAGAAGGTAGAAGTGCAGGTTAGTGATGAGGCTGATTGTTACTAGAATATAAAAGGAAGGGACAGAACGTGTGAACGTCATATTGCACTAAGGAATCATACAAGTGTAGGGAAATTTGATAATAGAACAAATTTAAAGGCTTTGTATCTGAATGCACAAAGCATTCGGAATAAAATAAATGAGTTAACAGCGCAAATAGAGACAAATGGGTATGATTTAGTGGCGATTACTGAGACGTGGTTGCAGGGAAACCAGGTTTGGGAATTGAATATCTAAGGATACTCAGTATTTTGGAAGGATAGACAGGAAGGAAAAGGAGGTGGTGTAGCTTTGTTAGTAAAGGAAGAGATCAGTGCTGTAGTGAGAAATGATATAGGCACTGGAGATCAAGACATAGAATCAGTCTGGGTAGAAATAGGAAATAGCAAGGGAAAGAAGTCCCTGGTGGGGGTAATCTATAGGTCCCTAAACAGTAGTTCCGCAGAGGGGCACAGTGTAAACCAGGAAATACTGGGGGCTTGTAAGAAAGGTACAGCAATAATCATGGTGATTTTAATATGCATATAGACTGGATTAATCAAATTGGCAAGGGAAGCCTCGAGGGAAAGTTCATTGAATGTATTAGAGATTGTTTTTTGGAACAATATGTTGTGGAACCAACCAGGGACCAAGCTATTCTAGATTTGGTATTGTGTAATGAGGTGGGATTAATTAATGATCTCATAGTTAAGGATCCTTTAGGGAAGAGTGATCATAGCATGCTAGAATTTCAAATTCAGTTTGAGGGCGAGAAACTGGAGTCTCACACTAGTGTTCTGGAGTTAAATAAAGGTAATTACATTGGCATGAGGACAGATTTGGCCCTAATGGACTGGGCAGGAAGGCTTAAAGGTATGACAGTTGTTGAGCAGTGGCAGTTGTTTAAGGAGATATTCAATTTATCCCAACTAAAATATATTCCAGAGAGGAAGAAAGATTGTAAGAGGGTAATATAATATCCATAGCAAAGCAAGGAAGTTAAGGATAACATAAAGACAAAAACTAAGGCATACCATATTGCAAAGGCCAGTGGCAGGCTGGAAGATTGGGAAACTTTTAAAGATCAACAAAGGGTTACTAAAAAAGTAATAAAAAGAGCAAAGGTAAGTTATGAAAGAAAACTAGTGCAAAATATAAAAACGAATAGCAAAAGCTTCTATAAGTATTTAAAGGGGAAGAGAGTAGCTAAAGTGAATGTTGGTCCCTTGGAGGATGAGACTGGAGAGTTAATAGAGGGGAACACAGAAATGGCAGAGACACTAAATCAGTATTTTGCCTCAGTTTTCACGGTGGAGGACACTAGTACCATCCCAATAGTAACAGGTAATGCAGTGGTTATAGAAAGGGAGGAACTTAGAACAATCATCATCACTAGGGAAAAAGTACTGAGCAAACTATTGCGATTGAAGGCAGACAAGTCCCCCAGGGCCTGATGGCCTACATCCTAGGGTCTTAAAAGAAGTGGCAGCGGAGATAGTGGATCCATTGGTTATAATATTCCAAAATTCCCTGGATGCGGGAAAGGTTCCAGTGGATTGGAAAAATGCTAATATAACGCCCTTATTCAAAAAGGGAGGATGGCAGAAAGTAGGAAACTATAGACCAGTTAATTTAACATCTGTCATTGGGAAATTGTCAGTATCCATTATTAAGGAAGTAATAACAGGACATTTAGAAAGTCAAAACGCAATCCATCAGAGTCAGCATGGTTTTATGAAGGGTAAATCATGTTTGACTAATTTGCTAGAGTTCTTCGAAGATGTAACAAGCAAAGTGGATAATGGTGATCCTGGAGATGTAGTATATCTGGACTTCCAGAAGGCATTGGATAAAGTGCCGCACAAAAGGTTAATACACAAGGTAAGATCACATGGGGTTAGGGGCAATTTATTAGCTTGGATAGAGGATTGGCTAACCAACAGAAAACAGAGAGTCAGGATAAATGGGTCTTTTTCTGGTTGGCAAGATGTAACTAGTGGGGTGCCACATGTTTCAGTCCTCGGGCCCCAACTATTTACCATCTATATTAATGACTTGGATGCAGGGATAGATGGTACTATAGCCATATTTGCATATGACATTAAAATAGGTGGGATAGTAAATTGCAATAAAGAAATAAGAAATTTACAAATGGATATGGATAGCTTAGGTGAATGGGCCAAAATTTGGCAGATGGAGTTTAACGTGGATAAGTGTGAGATTATCCATTTTGGTTGGAAGAATAGAAAGGCAAATTATTATCTTATTGGCGAGAAACTTCAGAGTGCTTTGGTGCAGAGGAATCTGTGTGTCCTCGTGCATGAATCGCTGAAAACTAGTATGCAGGTACAGCAGATAATAAGGAAGGCAAATGGAATTTTGGTATTTATTGCTAAAGGAACACCCTATAAAAGTAGGGAAGTATTGCTGCAACTGTACAAGGTATTAGTGAGACCGCACCTGGAGTATTGCATACAGTTTTGGTCCCCTTACTTGAGGAGGGATGTAGTTGCATTGGAGGCAGTTCAGAGGAGGTTCACTTGATTGATTCCAGAGATGAGGGGTTTGTCTTATGAAGAGTGATTGAGCAGTTTAGGCCTTTACTCTCCAGAGTTTAGAAGAATGAGAGGAGATCTAATTGAGGTATATAAGATGATTAAGGGGATTGACAAAGTAGATGTAGAGAGGGTATTTCCTCTTGTGGGGCAATCTCGAATGAGAGGTCATAGTTTTAGGATAAGGGGTGAGGACAGATGAGGAGAAACTACTTCTCTCAAAGGGTCGTGAGTCTGTGGAATACACTACCCCAGAGTGCGGTGGATGCCAGGACATTGAGTAAATTTAAGGAGGAGCTAGACAGATTCTTAATTAGTAATGGGTTGAAGGGTTATGGAGAATGGGCAGGAAAGTGGAGTTGAGGCTGAGATGAGATCAGCAATGATCGTATTGAATAGCGGAGCAGGCTCGAGGGGCTAAATTGCCTACTCCTGCTCCTAGTTCTTATGTTCTAATGTTCTTAAAGAACATTGCAATCGGTTGCAGTACCACTGCACAATGAGGTGAAATTCCCACCAGAGGAATCGCTAGATCTCTCAGTGAGACTTATTCCAAGGTCAGCAGCAAGCTCCCTTGCTTAGCCGCTAACTGCAAACTCCAAGTCATTACCTTTGATCCCTGCCACAAACTTCATTCCTTAGCAACTGATTCGATCCCCTCTTCTAGCCACTGTCTCAAGTTGAACGAGACTGTTTGTAACTTTGGTATCTTATTTGACCTTGAGCTGAGCTTCTGACTCCACATCCTCTCCATCTCAAAGTCTGCCTACTTCCACTTCTATATCATCTGTCTCAAGAACAACAACTTGCATTTATATAGAGCTGTAGTAAAACATCCTAAGGCAATCCATCCCTGTCTCAGTTTATCTGCAGTTGAAACCCTCATCCGTGCCTTTGTGATTTCTAGACTCACCTATTCCAGTGTTCTTGGTGGCCTTCTGTTGCCCATATTGTAACTCGCACCAAGTCAAGTACACCAATTAGCATTGTACTCACTGACCTACATTGGCTTCTGGCCCAGCAACACCTCTATTTTAAAATTCTCATCCTTATTTTCAAATCCCTCCATGGCCTCACCCCTCTCTATCTCTGCAACCTTCTATAACCCTACAATCTCCAAGATCTCTGTGCTCCTCCAATTCTGGCCTCTTGCGCATCTGCACTTATAATTGCTCTGCCATTGGCAGCCATGCCTTCAGTGACTTAGGACGTAAGCTCTGGAATCCCTCCTTAAACCTCTCTACCTCACTCTCCTCCTTTAAGCTGCCCCTTAAAAAGGCTCTTTAACCAAGCCTTAGGTGTCTGAATATCTTTATGTGGCTCGGTGTCAAATTTTATTTGAAAACACTGTTATGAAGCAACTTGGGAAATATTAAAACGTTATATAAATGCAATCTTTTATAGGTATAGCACTGAAACAGACCCTTCGGCCCACCAAGTCTGTGCCAACCAGCAACCACTCATTTATACTAACCCTGCAGTAATCCCATATTCCCTGCCACCTACCTACACTAGGGGCAATTTACAATGGCCAATTTACCTATCAACCTGCAAGTCTGGCTGTGGGAGGAAACCAGAGCACCCGGTGAAAACCCACACGGTCACAGGGAGAACTTGCAAACTCCGCACAGGCAGTACCCAGAATCAAACCCAGGTCCCTGGAGCTGTGAGGCTACGGTGCTAACCACTGTTGAATTGGGGCTACATGAAAATCTTTCCCCTAGTATGTGATATTCTCAAAACCTTTAGAAACTTAGATGCCTCCATATACTGAAATAAAACTGTTATCTGTTCGAATGATTACTATTAAGAATTAAAGAGAGTCAGACAATACATTTTTATTGAGTTATAAGTTTCTGCAACTAATGATCAGAGAAGGCCATTGAAAAATGTATAAATGGATTCAAGAGGCAAATTATGTGTTTCCGGAGAGTGAAAGAGTATTCTACCAAATATTGAATCTGTGTTGAATATGTACTTCATGTAATCACTTTAGTATTAACAAAACATATACCTGATGACTACTAACAGATGAGAGGTACTGTTGTAACCTCACATATACCTTTGATTCAAAAGAAAAAAAACTTGCATTTATGTAACACCTTTCACAACCACTGGACATCCCAATGTACTTTACAGCCAATTAAGTACTTTTGAAGTGTAATCGTAATCACATTGTAATATAGGAAACAAGCACAATAAGCTCCCACAAACAGCAAGGTGATAATGACCACATGATGTGCTTTTTTGTGTTGTTCATTGAGGGAAAAATAGTGGCCAAGACACCAGGAATAACTACTCTGCTCTTCTTCAACGAAGTACCCATGGGATCTCACATCCACCTGAGAGGGTAGATAAGGCCTCAATTTAACATCTCATCCAAAAGGCAGCACCTCCAACAGTGCAGCACTGGGGTGTCAGTCTTGATTTTCATGCTTAAGTCCTAGTGTGGAACTTGAACCTTCTAACTCAGTAGGCACAAGTACTACCAAATGAGCCACAGCTGACACATTCATTAGAGTAGCTCTATCTTTGGATCTATATCAGATCACCCTTTTCTATTAATTGAGCAAGTATACAGTAATTAACCTGCACAAGGGTGTTTGAAACCATACAACCTAAAAACTGTCAAGCTTTCCAATACAGTTAGGTAAAAGCAACATTCTGTCCCTAATATAATTAACAAAATATGAAATTACCAACATAGAGGTAATTGCACACATTCCAACTAGATACCCAAATGAGGGCCACAAAATAAGGAACTTCATCATGGGGTCCTTAGACTTCTTAGCCTGAGAACAGACCAGGAATGTAACATAGCAGGTCAAGTTTGTTGAATGAACCTTGAAAGAAGCATAATAAGATAAAAGTAGGAAACAGTCCCTTCCATTGTCACAGGCCAGTAATTGTTTAACCAAAGGGGTACGGCACCCTAAACACCACTCAACTCCCCCTTTGCCCTGAAAAATTGGCGATAAGGGGTGAGCTGACTTCTTCTGTTGTTGAGAAGACATTCAATGCCTAATTGGCCTTCTTGGAAATGCCCCAGTAGCGCAAATACCTATGTCAATAACACTATATATACCCGCTGTCAAAAGTGGCATAAAAGAGAGAACAGTTGCAGAGTCAAGTTGTAGAATCATTAGGACAAGGCAAGGGATGATCCTGGAAAGGGACCAGGCAAAAGTTGTCCATTTGAGAAGAGGATCAGGGATCCAAATAACATACCCTAGGTGGAGTGAGAACTAATAGCAGATTCCCCAGGCAGGGTGCAAACTAAGAGCCATTGAATAGCAGATACTCCAGGTGGGATGAGGACTTTCTTCAAGACTCCTAACAATGGGCACAAGCTCTACCCAGGACAGCATGGGGGATACCATTCTCATTCTGTACTGTAAGCTACTGTTAAGGCACATATAGGTGCTGATCCTTGTGTGAAACTTAACAAAATACCACTGTACCATATTAGAGTCATGTGAATCATTGGGAAAAGGTTAAAATATCCTATAAGACAGAAGGGATCGAGAGATATGGTGAGAAAACTAGTAGGTAGGATTGATGTCTGAAAAAGGGATGGGCTTGTTGAGCCTAACATCCTATTCTTGTTCCCAATTCTTACATTCAAACTACGTAACAATGAATTATACTAAAATAGAAAATCAGCAAATCCTTTGTTAAATGATATTTTCCCCAACTAGTATATACTAAAACAGATTTTTTTTCATTCTACCTCATTAAAAAGGCAAGGGGCTCTCCAGTATGTTTTCAATTAGTAAACGGTCACTTCATTTCCTTTAGAAAAAATCAACAGTGGTTATAGAATACTAAACATCATGAGCTTAGAATATTATTTTTAGAAAGTTGAATGCTGATAAATGGAAGTGGCCATATTACCATGGTGATAACTGAGATTAATGATAAATGGGTTCCTTCATTTTTAAGCTTATAGTGACCTATAGTGCTTAAATTACTAAACTGATACACAGTAGGCTTAGGTTCTTATGTAAACTTCATGCTTACTTTGGATTTAATAACAGTTTTAACAAGCATGTTAAATGATTGGCAGAACCCCTCTGTTGAAAAGGTAATGTTTGATTAATTACACTCTGAAGTTTCCTTTTTACTCAAAAAAATCTGCACGCACTATGCAGGAAGAATATCCTTTACAGGAAGGTCAATTCTTAAATGTTCATTTTATAGGTCACTGAATTCTTACCAGATTTTTAAACTTACATATTTTTACTTAATACACTGTATACACATTCTGTTTTGCAGTACTGTGAAAGATTCAGTGATCCTTGTGTTAACTGGCTCAACAAACCTGGGAACTGCAACCTGTATCCAATACTCTTGCAGATGCTTGTGATATCTCCTAACCAATGTAGCCTAATCTCACATATACATATTGTTTTCCTGTTCAGACCTTTCTGATGAATAATGAACAGGTAAATGGAATATCTGGGAGGGGCGGTGGGGGGTGGGGGGGGGGGGGTTGGGGGGGAGACTTGATAAATAGTTAGTAAGTTATACAATACTAGTCAATTTCCTGTGGCTTTGAACATAGTTAATCAAGACCAATTTGAATTTTTTTAGATCAAGCTCAGTTAGATGGAGGGAGATAATTGAATCAATGTGGGAGAGGGAAATAGGGGGAGTAGGAAGCAAATGAAAAAGAGCAGGGAAGTAGGGGAAGGGGAATATGCAATGGAGAGAGGCAAGAAGGAAAAGGTAAGGATATAAGCATACAGGAAGGAGAAAAGAGTGTGGGGGAAATGGAGAAGGAGGAGGGAAGGGATGAAGAATGTGATGGAGAAGAGGAACAGGAAGAGAAGAGAGGAGGTGGCAGGGTAATTGGAGAGAGATGGGGAGGAGCATTGTGAAAGGGGCACAGGAAGAGGTACTCTTTAGTGGATTGTGTGGCTCTGCCCCTCAGGGGTGAGGTGTCATTGACCAAAAAGTTCAGCAATGGAGCTGGGGGTGGGGAGAGTGGTGGATGTACTGGAGAAAATCAGCCTGGTAGGAAAACTGAGACATGGGAAGTGAATACCAGCCAGTGAATGGGAGAAGAAGCGGTTGCTGTGGGTAGAATATGCAGTCAGGAGGAGGGGCGATCCTAAAAGAAGATATGAATGGGGTAGGAGGGAAGGGCTTGTAGACTTGTTTGGTGAAGGGAGGGGGTAAGACGGAGCCTGAAAACATTATTGTCTGGGGTTGGCGGCCAAATATTTGCTCACCATTTCATTCTTTTGGAGTTCCACGGTTTTCAAGATTGCTCTTCTTCAGATCTCTTCACCATTATCAGACATTATCTGGCATTTATTTTCAAATTAAATTCTTTATTCTTTTCTTTTTGATGACTCCATTGGATTTTTGTTTCACTTTGTAGGTCCCTTGTGTGCTCCATTTTATTTCATTCCTCCATCTGCAGCTGTCCATATTGGATTTGGTTGTCTACTTTTCAAACATAAATGGGCATCTATTTACTTTCATTGTCCTGCCACTTTCTCTGCTTCATTTGAAGACATACTCAAGGTATTGTATAATGGCTAGTTTTCACATGTTTGCTGACGACACTCAGCTCTATCTCACCACCACCTCTCTCGACTCCTCCACTGTTGCTAAATTATCAGACTGCTTATCTGACATCCAGTACCGATGAGCAGAAATTAAGTATTGGGAAGATTGAAGCCATTGTTTACGGTCCCTGCTCCAAACTCCGTTCCCTAGCTACCGACTCCATTCCTGTCCCTGGCAGCAATCTGAAATTAAGCCACTCTGTTCGCAACCTTCATGTCACATTTGACCCTGAGATGAGCTTCCGACCTCATAATTGTGCCATCACTAAAACTACCTATTTCCACCTCCGTAACATTGCCTGACTTTGCCCCGTCTTAGTTCATTTGCTGCTGAAACCCTCATTTAGGCCTTTGTTACCTCTAGACTAGACTATTCCAATGCACTCCTGGTTGGTCTCCCACATTCTACTCTCTATAAACTTGAGGTCATCCAAAACTCTGCTGCCCGTGTCTTAACTTGCATCAAGTCCTGTTCCCTATTCCCCTGTGTTCGCTGACCGACACTGGCTCCCGGTCAAGCAATTTAGAATAGTGAGAATGGAAGTTAAGGCAGTTGTATGTTCCTCCTGCAGAATGTGGGAGGTAAGGGTCGCCAAGAGTGTCCCTGCTGACTGCATCTGCGGGAAGTGCACCCAACTCCAGCTCCTCGAGAGCCGCGTTAGGGAACTGGAGCTGGAGCTGGATGAACTTCGGATCATTCGGGAGGCGGAGGGGGTTATTGAGAGGAGTTATGGGGAGGTAGTCACACCTCAGGTAAAAGAAGTAGGTAGATGGGTTACCGTCAGGGGAAGGAGAGGGAACCAGCAGGCAGTGCAGGGATCCCCTGTGGCCGTTCCCCTCAACAACAGGTATACCATTTTGGATACTGTTGCGGGGGACGACTTACCAGGGGTAAGCAATGGGGTACAGGTATCTGGCACAGAGTCTGTCCCTGTTGCTCAGAAGGGAAGGGGTAAGAGGAGCAGAGCATTAGTCATTGGGAACTCCATAGTTAGGGGAACAGATAGGAGGTTCTGTGGGAACGAGAGAGACTCACGGTTGGTGTGTTGCCTCCCAGGTGCCAGGGTTCGTGATGTCTCGGATCGTGTTTTTGGGATCCTTAAGGGGGAGGGGGAGCAGCCCAAGTCGTGGTCCACATAGGCACCAACGACATAGGTAGGAAGAGAGATGGGGATTTAAGACAGAAATTCAGGGAGCTAGGGTGGAAGCTTAGAGCGAGAACAAACAGAGTTGTTATCTCTGGGTTGTTGCCCGTGCCACGTGATAGCGAAGCGAGGAATAGGGAGAGAGAGGAGTTGAACACATGGCTGCAGGGATGGTGCAGGAGGGAGGGTTTTGGTTTCCTGGATAATTGGGGCTCTTTCTGGGGTAGGTGGGACCTCTACAAACAGGATGGTCTTCACTTGAACCAGAGGGGTACCAATATCCTGGGGGGGAGATTTGCTAGTGCTCTTCGGGGGGGTTTAAACTAATTGAGCAGGGGAATGGGAACCTATATTGTAGTTCCAGTGTACAGGATGTTGAGAGTAGTGAGGTCAGGGATAAGGTTACAAGGACGCAAGAGGGCACTGGCAAGCAAGAACTTGGTTTAAAGTGTGTCTACTTCAACGCCAGGAGCATCCGGAATAAGGTGGGTGAGCTTGCACCATGGGTTGGTACCTGGGATCTCGATGTAGTGGCCATTTCGGAGACATGGATAGAGCAGGGGCAGGAATGGATGTTGCAGGTTCCGGGATTTAGATGTTTCAGTAAGAACAGAGAAGAGGGTAAAAGAGGGGGGGGTGTGGCATTGTTAATCAAGGAGAGTATTACAGCGACAGAAAGGACGTTTGAGGACTCGTCTACTGAGGTAGTATGGGCCGAGGTTAGAAACAGGAGAGGAGAGGTCACCCTGTTGGGAGTCTTCTATAGACCTCCGAATAGTTCCAGAGATGTAGAGGAAAGGATAGCGAAGATGATTCTCGACAGGGGCGAGAGTAACAGGGTAGTTGTTATGGGGGACTTTAACTTTCCAAATTTGACTGGAAATACTATAGTTCGAGTACTTTAGATGGGTCAGTTTTTGTCCAGTGTGTGCAGGAGGGTTTTCTGACACAGTATGTAGACAGGCCAACCAGGGGTGATGCCACATTGGATTTGGTACTGGGTAATGAACCCGGCCAGGTGTTAGATTTAGATGTAGGTGAGCACTTTGGTGATAGTGATCACAATTCGGTTAGGTTTACCTTAGCGATGGGCAGGGACAGGTATATACCGCAGGGCAAGAATTATAGCTGGGGGAAAGGAAATTATGATGCGATTAGGCAAGATTTAGGATGCGTAGGATGGGGAAGGAAACTGCAGGGGATGGGAACAATCGAAATGTGGAGCTTATTCAAGGAGCAGCTACTGCGTGTCCTTGATAAGTATGTACCTCAGGCAGGGAGGAAGTTGTCGAGCGAGGGAGCCGTGGTTTACTAAAGAAGTTGAAGCGCTTGTCAAGAGGAAGAAGGCGGCTTATGTTAGGATGAGACGTGAAGGCTCAGTTAGGGCGCTTGAGAGTTACAAGCTAGCCAGGAAGGATCTAAAGGGAGAGCTAAGAAGAGCAAGGAGAGGACATGAGAAGTCATTGGCGGATAGGATCAGGGAAAACCCTAAGGCTTTCTATAGGTATATCAGGAATAAAAGAATGACTAGAGTTAGATTAGGGCCAATCATGGATAGTAGTGGGAAGTTGTGTGTGGAATCAGAGGAGATAGGGGAAGCGTTAAATGAATATTTTTCGTCAGTATTTACAGTAGAGAAAGAAAATGTTGTCGAGGAGAATACTGAGATTCAGACTACTAGGCTAGATGGGATTGAGGTTCACAAGGAGGAGGTGTTAGCAATTTTGGAAAGTGTGAAAATAGATAAGTCCCCTGGGCCAGATGGGATTTATCCTAGGATTCTCTGGGAAGCTAGGGAGGAGATTGCAGAGCCTTTGTCCTTGATCTTTATGTCGTCATTGTCGACAGGAATAGTGCTGGAAGACTGGAGGATAGCAAATGTTGTCCCCTTGTTCAAGAAGGGGAGTAGAGACAGCCCTGGTAATTATAGACCTGTGAGCCTTACTTCGGTTGTGGGTAAAATGTTGGAAAAGGTTATAAGAGACAGGATTTATAATCATCTTGAAAAGAATAAGTTCATTAGCGATAGTCAGCACGGTTTTGTGAAGGGTAGGTCGTGCCTCACAAACCTTATCGAGTTTTTCGAGAAGGTGACCAAACAGGTGGATGACGGTAAAGCAGTGGATGTGGTGTATATGGATTTCAGTAAGGCGTTTAATAAGGTTCCCCACGGTAGGCTATTGCAGAAAATACGGAAGTATGGGGTTGAAGGTGATTTAGAGCTTTGGATCAGAAATTGGCTAGCTGAAAGAAGTCAGAGGGTGGTGGTTGATGGCAAATGTTCATCCTGGAGTTTAGTTACTAGTGGTGTACCGCAAGGATCTGTTTTGGGGCCACTGCTGTTTGTCATTTTTATAAATGACCTGGAAGAGGGTGTAGAAGGGTGGGTTAGTAAATTTGCGGATGACACGAAGGTCGGTGGAGTTGTGGATAGTGCCGAAGGATGTTGTAGGGTACAGAGGGACATAGATAGGCTGCAGAGCTGGGCTGAGAGATGGCAAATGGAGTTTAATGCGGAAAAGTGTGAGATGATTCACTTTGGAAGGAGTAACAGGAATGCAGAGTACTGGGATAATGGGAAGAATCTTGGTAGTGTAGATGAACAGAGAGATCTTGGTGTCCAGGTACATAAATCCCTGAAAGTTGCTACCCAGGATAATAGGGCTGTTAAGAAGGCATATGGTGTGTTAGCTTTTATTAGTAGGGGGATCGAGTTTCGGAGCCACGAGGTCATGTTGCAGCTGTACAAAACTCTGGTGAGACCGCACCTGGAGTATTGCGTGCAGTTCTGGTCACCGCATTATAGGAAGGATATGGAAGCTTTGGAAAGGGTGCAGAGGAGATTTACTAGGATGTTGCCTGGTATGGAGGGAAGGTCTTACGAGGAAAGGCTGAGGGACTTGAGGTTGTTTTCGTTGGAGAGAAGGAGGAGGAGAGGTGACTTAATAGAGACATATAAGATAATCAGAGGGTTAGATAGGGTGGATAGTGAGTCTTTTTCCTCGGATGGTGATGGCAAACACGAGGGGACATAGCTTTAAGATGAGGGGTGATAGATATAGGACAGATGTTAGAGGTAGTTTCTTTACTCAGAGAGTAGTAGGGGCGTGGAACGCCCTGCCTGCAACAGTAGTAGACTCGCCAACTTTAAGGGCATTTAAGTGGTCATTGGATAGACATATGGATGAAAATGGAATAGTGTAGGTCAGATGGTTTCACAGGTTGGCGCAACATCGAGGGCCGAAGGGCCTGTACTGCGCTGTAATGTTCTAATTTCTAATGTCTTGATTTTAAAATTTGCATCCTTGTTTTCAAATCCCTCCATGGCCTCGCCTCTCCCCTTCTCTGCAATCTCCTCCAGCCCCACAAGCCTCCAAGATATCTGTGCTCCTCTAATTCTGGCCTCTTGTGCTTCCCAGATTTTAATCGCTCTACCATTGTTGGGCATGCCTTCAGTTGCCTAGGCCCCAGGCTTTGAAATACCCTCTCTCCAACTCGCTTTCCTCCTTTGTAAGATATTCTTCAAAACCTACCTCTTTGACTAAGCTTATTGTCATCTGACCTAATATCTCCTTTTGTGGCTCGGCGTCATACTTTGTTTCATAATGCTCTTATAAAACACCTTGGGACATTTCATCATGTTAAAGGCGCTAAATAAATACAAGTTGATGTTGTTACATTGATAATAGCACCTACACGTGTAGTAACTTTGACATTCTGAGAGCACCTACCATTTTTATTCTAGATTGAAATTAATCTCCTAATTTGTTGGCTCGGATTTTGCTGTAATAATGACAGCAAAATTGTCAGCATTCACTGTCATTACTCCTCAGAAAATGACAGCAACTTCTGTAGTCTGCACATGCGAAGTCAAATGGGGAAATCCAGAAGTTTCTATGTTATTCTCTATTATGAAAAGGAATTCCATATATTTTTTAAATAACTTTTTTCTAAACTGTGTTTGCGTTTGAGCTTCTATCTTTAATCCCATGTGGATGTCCCAATTTATTATTTCACTTTCTGTAAAATTTTTAACTTAAAATGAAGTAATTTAGTGGTTTTTCACTTCCTGGTTTGCGATCTGTGAGAAATACTTCAATGTGATTGTATGCTTACCCTGCTTGATGACATCAACGTTCTGGATGCTTGGAAATCCATTTGATTGGCGCCAGATTCAAACTGATGTAGGGAAACGGAAGCCCATACCATAGAGATCTCTGGATCTGTGTGAGCAATGTTCTTCAAGGTCAGTGGTAAGCATCATTGCTTTGCCACTGACGACAAAATCCAGACCATTATTTCTTCTGTTTCAGGTTTACCAAATCTAGTCCTTTCAGTATCACTGTCTGTCAGTGCAGATAACTCGTGTCCATTTGTTGAAAGTTTGGCACATAATGGTGTCTTGTACTGCAATAGTAACAATGTTTGATATCATTAACAAGATTTATCAAGACATAATCCACGACTGAGTACAAGAAAACGTCCAGTGTTACAGCCAGGTGAGGAACGGGTCTCAGGCTCCCCCTTTCGCCCCTTCTCTGGTTTGACCGCAGCAGGGTTTATCCCTTTTTTAACAGAGTGATTGATATTACCACCTCAGTGAGCACTTGCTCCTGTTCCTCTAATGTAATTGCAAAAGAACCAATCATACAGGTTTTCTTGAGTTTAAACAAGAAAGGTGTAAGTTTATTATTCTGAACACTCTAAACCGGTTAAAATTACTAAAATACGCCACGCATTACACGTACATATTCACACAAGAGTCACACACATACACAAATAGATTACAGAGGGAAAACAGATTTGGTGGTTGGAGTAGAGAGCAGAATAAATGGAATTTAACTAGTGTATCAGTCCCAGAGTTCTCAGTTGAAATTGTAGTCCTGACGTCCTCGCTGGGCCACTGGCATGGTTGCAGGCTTGCGCCTCAGGCTCCGGAAGGCAGAGGCTTTGACCCTTGTCCCCTAGTTGTTGGCTGTGGTGGTCTGTAGGCTTGAGGCTTTATCAGTTGCAGCCGGGTCTTCTCTGGATCTTTACTGGAGTGAGAGAGAGAGAGCTGCTCCGTGGATGGCTTTTCAGTTACTGCTCTCTGCTTTCTGTCTGACAAAGCTTACAGTTTCCCCAGAGCTGCACAGGCAACGTTCCAACTGATGAAATTAATATTTCCATTTGGCATGTCGGGTTTTCATGACACCAGCATTATCCATGTTTGGGATTTGGCTATTTGAGCTGCCAATTAAACTGACCACTACCCACCCAAGCGTGAGCTTCCATGGCAGCACTCTGTGCTGGGCTTGTATGGAGTAAGCCATACCAGTATATCATCCAATCTTGTCCTTGGGATATGTTATCGAATCTTTTCTTCTTCTTTGGCCTCCTTGTCTCGAGAGACAATGGGTAAGCGCCTGGAGGTGGTCAGTGATTTGTGCAGCAGCGCCTGGAGTGGCTATAAAGGCCAATTCTAGAGTGACAGACTCTTCCACAGGTGCTGCAGATAAAATTGGTTGTCGGGGCTGTTACACAGTTGGCTCTCTCCTTGCGCTTCTGTCTTTTTTCCTGCCAACTGCTAAGTCTCTTCGACTCGCCACACTTTAGCCCCGCCTTTATGGTTGCCCGCCAGCTCTGGCGATCGCTGGCAACTGACTCCCACGACTTGTGAACAATGTCACAAGACTTCATGTCGCATTTGCAGACGTCTTTAAAGCGGAGCCATGGACGGCCGGTGGGTCTGGTACCAGTGACGAGCTCGCTGTACAATGTGTCCTTGGGGATCCTGCCATCTTCCATGCGGCTCACATGGCCAAGCCACCTCAGGCGCCGCTGGCTTAGTAGGGTGTATATGCTGGGGATGTTGGCCGCCTCGAGGCCACAATGAATCACATTGTCTCAAACTTATGCAGTTAGTGACAAAGATCATTTTGCATAAACCCATCAAATGGATCTAAATTCTAATCTGCATCCCCAAAACCTCTATATTATGGATTTAACTTAATTGTCATATCGTAATACAAATTACCCAATAGTCAAAAATCCCAAAACATGACATGAAAATTAGGTATAATTTTCAGTATTATAGCTTGTAGAAATGGGCCTCATAAAAACTTCCCAGATTTTGATAATAAATGTAAAGTTGTTCACTTTGGTAGGAAGAATAAAAAAGCAGAGTATTATTTAAAAGGAGAATGACTGCAGAATTCCGAGGTGCAGAGGATTCTAGGTGTTCTAGTGCATGAGTCACAAAAAGTTAGTATACAGGTACAGCAAGTAATAAAGAAGGCTAATGGAATGCTGTCCTTTATTATGAGAGGAGTTGAAAATAAAAGTAAGGATGTTATGTTTCAGTTATACAGGGTATTAGTGAGACCACATCTCGAATACTGTGTGCAGTTTTGGTCTCCTTATTTAAGGAAGGATGTAAGTGTGTTGAAGGCGGTTCAGAGGAGGTGTACTAGATTGATACCTGGAATGAGCAGTTTGTCTGATGAGGAGAGGTTGGACAGATTGGGCTTATTTTCACTGGAGTTTAGAAGAGTGAGGGGAGACTTGATTGAAGTATATAAGATCCTGACGGTTTTGACATGGTGGATGTGGAAAGGATGTTTCCTCTTGTGGGTGAGTCCAGAACTAGGGGGTACTGGTTTAAAATTGGGGGTCGCCTTTTTAGGACAGAGATGAGGAGAAATTTTTTCTCTCAGAAGGTTGTGCGACTTTGGAACTCTCTGTCTCAGAAGGTGGTGGAGGGGGGATCATTGAATATTTTTAAGGCAGAGGTAGATAAATTCTTGTTAGGCAAGTCAATCAAAGATTATCAGGGGTAGACGGGAGTGTGGCATTCGAGACACAAACAGATCAGCCATGATCTTATTGAATGGTGGAGCAGGCTCAACGGGCCGAATGGCCTACTTCTGCTCCTAATTCGTATGTTTGTCTGTTTGTAAATAAAACCATAGGCATATTGTAAATGGTTCTCTCTCTTCAGGTGTTGTCACTCCCTCTTTTAAAAATTTGTCATCATCACCCTCACCTCAAAGAACCAACCCTTGACCCCACAGCTCTTGCAAACTATCATCCTACCTCCAACCTCCCTTTCCTCTCCAAAGTCCTTGAATGTATTGTCGCCTTCCAAATTCATTCCCATCTTTCCTGGAACTACATGTTTGAATCTCTCCAATAAGGTTTCCGCCCCGCCAGTACCAAAACAGAGCTTGTCAAAGTCACAAATGACGTTCTATGTGACTGTGACAAAGGTAAATTTTCCCTCCTCATCATTCTCGACCTTTGTGCAGCCTTTGACATGGTTGACCACACCATCCTCCTCCAATGCCTCTCCATTGTCATCCAGCTGGGCGGGACTGCTGTCACCTGGTTTCATTGTTAGCTATTTAAGCGTAGCTAGAGAATCACTTACAATGGCTTCTTTTCCTGTTCCTGCACCATTACCTCTGGCGACCCCCAAGGATCTATCCTTAACCCTCTCCTATTTCTCGTCTACATGTTGCCCCTCGACGACATCATCTGAAAGCATGGATTTAATTTTCGCAGGTATGCTGACAACACTCAGCTCTACCTCGCCACCACTTCTCTCGACTCTTGCACTGTTGCTAAATTATCAGACTGCTTATCCAACATCCAGTACCGATGAGCAGAAATGTTCTCCAATTAAATATTGGGAAGACTGAAGCCATTGTTTTCGGTCCCCGCTCCAAACTCTCTTTCCTAGCTGATGACTCCATTCCTGTCCCTGGCAACAGTTTGAGATTAAGCCAATCTGTTTGCAACCTTCATGTCACATTTAGGCCCGAGATGAGATTTTGACCTCATATTCGTGCCGTCGCCAAGAACACCTCTGTAACATTGCCTGACTTCATCCCTGTCTCAGCTCACCTGCTGTTGAAACCCTCATTCATACCTTCATTACCTCTAGACTTGACTATTTCAATGCACTCCTGGCTGGTCTCCCACATTCTACTCTCTGTAAGCTTGAGGTCATCCAAAACTCTGCTGCCCGTGCCTTAACTCATACCAAGTACTGTTCCCCTATCTTCTGAGGCAGTCCCTCATGAACGCGTATGACTTTCTTTCACTCCAGGGTTGTGGGGTCCTTAGGTGACTGAATAGTCCAATTCTGGATCCGCACACTCTGCCTCAGGTGGAGCAGGTGGTGTTTGGTGAGTGAATGGGATGCTCAAACTTCCGAACGCTCCTTCCACTGTTTGCACTTGGTCGCTGCCTGGGCATGTCAACATTGTTCGAACTGGCTGCAACCTTCGTGGATGCTTCTTCTCCATTTTGGGCAGTCTCGGGCAAGAGATTCCCATGAATCGGTGGAGATATCACATTTTTTCAGGGAGGCTTTAAGGACATCTTGCCATGACAGAGTTCTGAGTAGAAAGCTTGTTTTGGGAGTCTTGAGTCAAGCATGCGGACGATGTGGCCCTCCCAGCGTAACTGACGAGCCATGACCAGTGTCTCAATAGTGGGGATGTTGGCCTGAGAGAGTACACTGATATTGGAGCGCCTGTCCTGCCACTGAATTTGCACGCTCTTGCGGAGGCACCACAGATGATATCTCTCCAGAGCTATGAGATGTCTGCTGTACAGTTCTATCACCCCTGTGCTTGCTGAGCTACATTGGTTAAGCAACGTCTTGATTTTAAAATTATCATCCTTATTTTCAAAAGCCTCCATGGTCTCACCTCTCCCTCTCTGTAATCTCCTCCAGCCCCACAAGCCTCCAATATATCTGTGCTCCTCTAATTCTTGCCTTTTGTACATCCCTGATTTTTTTTATTATTCTTTCATGGGATGTGGGTGTCACTGGCATTACTTCCCATCCCTAATGCTCCGTTTCCTCCCACAGCCAAAGACTTGCAGGTGATAGATAAATTGGCCATTTTAAATTGCCCCTAGTGTAGGTAGGTGGTAGGGAATATGGGATTACTGTAGGGTTAGTATAAATAGGTGGTTGTTGGTCGGCACAGACTCGGTGGGCCGAAGGGCCTGTTTCAGTGCTGTATCTCTAAATAAATAAATAAATAAATAAATAATTGCCCTTGACAACTGAGTGGTTTGCGAGTCAATTTCAGAGGGCAGTTACGAGTCAACAACATTGCTGTGGGTCTGGAATCACATGTAGGGCAGACCAGGTAAGGACAGCAGATTTCCTTCCCAACGGGCATTAGTGAACCAGATGGGTTTTTATGACAATCAATGATAGTTTCATGACACATTAATTATTAATTAATTTATTGGATTTAAATTCCACCAGCTGCCATTGTGGGATTTGAACCCATGCCCCCGGGACATTAGCCTGGGCCTCTGGATTACTAGTTCAGTAACATTATTACTACGCCACTGTCTCCTCACACCTCCACCATTGATGGCTTCTGTTGCTTAGGCCCCAAGCTCTGGAATATCCTCCCTACATCTCTCCCCCTCTCCACCTCACTTTCCTCCTTTAAAAACATTCCTTAAAACCTACCTCTATGATCAAGCATTTGGTCATCCGACCTGATATCTTCTTCTGTGGCCCAGTATCATACTTTGTTTTATAAAACTATTGTGAAGTGCCTTGGGATGTTTCATTACATTAAAGGCACTATATAAATATTAGTTGTTGTTCTAACAAAATTAATCAAGTTACACAGATATTGATTTTGCACAATCAATATTACATTAAATTTACAAGATACAACCAGACAGTTCTCAAGCCTTACAGCATAGTGGTGGGGACTTCAGGAGTAAGTCCTCACTATCATTGGGCTGGATTTTATGAGCTCGCTGCTAATCTCGGCGACGAGCTCCAAAAATGGTGGCCCGCCCGCAAAGGCTGCATGCCAAAAAGCCGCCACAATCTCAAGCACGGTGGCTCATTTAAATAGCCAGGGCAGGCCGCCCAATCCCCCCGTTACGTGAAGGGGGCAGGCTGTCCATCCCCGGCATGGCGTCAGCTGTCTGTGCGCAGGTATTGGCACCATTTTTAAAGGGCAGCCAGCCCTACTGGCTTATTTAAATATTTAAAGACATATTGAATAAAATGTAAAAACTACATTTCTTTTACCCCTCTCCCACCTCCCCCATCAACAATTACATTAACTATTTGTCCTTTCCCCCCTAAAACACTTACCTTTACCATCTGACCTTCCCTTCACAAACTGCACAAAGTTTAAAATGCAACCCTTCCCACCATCCCCCACACCCAGGAGATTTATTTGACCCTGTTCCCCCCCATCACCACCCCGTACCCCCCCGCACTGATAAACTTACCTCCTCCCCCCTCCCCACCAATGTGGCGCCTCGTTTCCCCAGACGATCACAGCGGGCCATCAAGATTAGACATAAGCATATGTAAAGCTATTCAATTTATTAATTTGCATATGCTGATTGTGCTCCCGTTGCCGAGCAGCGGGGGGGTGGGGGGGGTCTACCACGGTGCCTCGCAGCCGTTGGGAGGATCAGGCCGGGTACTGCGGCGTCAAGGTCCATGGCGGGGACCTCATCCAGAGCCATCTTCAGCAACCCCCCCCACCCCACCACAGATCCTGATGTTGAAGGTTCCTTAAAATCCAGTCCATTGATTCTAATACCCAGCCAATCAGTTTACTCCACTTGACATTAAGAAGTGGTTAACTGTACTGAACACAGTAAAGACAATGAGTCCTGACCATAATGATGAAGACTTATGCACCTGAGGTAGGTTTTCCTCTATCCAAGGTGTTCCAGTACTGCTATGGCACAGTTATCTATTCAAAAATGTAGAAAATTATAATGTTATGTCCTATCTACAAAATACAGGACAAATCTACAACAGCAAAATACTGTGGATACTGGAAATCTGAAATAAAAACTGAAAATGCTGGAAATACTCAGCAGGTCAAGTGCATCTGTGAAGACAGAAACACAGTTAACATTTCAGGGTGACCTTTCATCGAAACTGGGAAAGGTTTGAAATATACTAGGTTTTAAGCAAGCCAAAGGTGATGGGGGAGATAGAGGACAAAAGGGAAGGTCTGTGATAGGGTGGAAAACAGAAGAAATTAAATAACAGAAGAGTTGGCAGTTCAGGGCCGAAGGGTGTGCTAATAGGGCAAATAAAGAAACAAAAGATTTGTGTCGAGGGGGTGTGAATGCAGAATAATGAACAGCTGCCATCCGAAAGCAAAACAAGAGAAGCCCTTGAGAAACTAGACTTAAATGAACGCCTGGAGAAGTTATCAGAGGAATGGAGCAGAAAATCACAGCCCGGGTAGACAAGCTTCAGACGGAACTTGAGAAAAAAAGCTCAGAGTTGGAGAAAGCCAAACAGGAAAGTGTTAGGTTGAGTCGAGAAAAGCAAGACCTTGAAGAAAAGGCCTCCGAGTTATCATGCCAGGTCGATGTGAGCATAGAGATGCTGGCTACATTGAAGCAAGATTTGGTGCAGAAGGACCAGGAGCTTGCCAGAAAGCAGCAGTGGTGTCTCTTTAAGACAGCAAAGTATCAGTACTGCTTTAAGAACAAGCAGGCCTCAGGATTCACCAAGAAGGTGCATTTCCACATGGACTGCAGTGGTTCGGGAAGGCGGCTCGCCACCACCTTCTCAGGGGCAATTGGGGATGGGCAGTGAATGCTGGCCTGGCCAGCGACACCCACATCCCGTGAATGAATTAAAAAAAAGAGAAAATTAGTAAAACCGAAAACTGCATAGGAAAATGAAACAAAATGGGGGCTGAGATTATGGTCCGAAATTGTTGAACTGTAAAGTTAGGCTGTAAAGTGCCTAATCTTGGAGAGTTGTAGAGCTGGATGTGGTGAAAGAGGTTACAGAGATAGAAAGGGGAGTGACTATGGAGGAATTTCAACATGAGGATGAGAATTTTAATATTGAGGCATTGATGGACCATAAGCCAATGTAAGTCAATGAACATAGAGATGATCGGTGTATGGGACTTGAGTTAAAATATGGGCAGCAAAGTTTTGGATGAGCTTAGATTCAATCAGAGAAGACTGGAATGGCTAAGCCTCACTATTTCCAGTGCATACCCCAGTAGTATAATATGGAAGGCAGAAGATGGGAGGCTGGCCAGGGGAGCACTGTAATAGGCAAGTCAGGAGGTGAAAAAAGCATGGATGAGGAAAAAGGAGGACAAAAACAGAAATGTTGTGGGAACACCACAAATTCCCCTCCAAGTCACACACCATCCTTGGACTTGGATATATATCACTGTTCCTTTGTTATCACTGGGTTAATGTCCTGGAATTCCATACTTAATATCATTGTTGGAGTACCATCACCACCACAAGGACTGCAGCAGTTCAAGAAGGTCCTTCACCATCTTCTCAGTGTGATTGAGGAGGGGCAATAATTGCTTATATTCTGAAAACAAATTTTTAAATAGTTTAATTCACAAAATAATCGTTAAGTGAAAATTTATCATTGATTAGAACTTGTATTTAATTCACCCAACTTCCACAGTTGCACATCAGATTCAGAGAAGATAGCCTAATACCTCAAGCTTAATAATGATCATAAATGCAAGGTTGCCACTGTGAGAGGAGATGCATAATGACGATTTAGAAGAAAGCTATGTGACTATCAAGCGTTAAAAGATTCAAAACACATTCAGAAGTTAAAGGCAGAAGTTAACTCTGTATCAAGCTGGAAGATATATAACTGATTAAACACTTGTTTATTTGCTTGTTGAGAAATGATCTGGAGTTTCTTCAAAAAAAACCTTATTTAGTGAGGAAAAGACTGGTTTGCTATGTGATGAGTGAAATTGCTTGGATCAGATATAATTAATTACTTAAGCCTCTAACTATGGCCAGAATTTTACCCTCGGTGGACTGGAGCTGTCCACCAGCCGAAAAGTCAGTGGCGATCCCACCTTCGCCTGGCTTGGGGATCCAGATCGCATTTTGTGATTCCCAGGCCCTTAATTGGTCCGAGGTGGGACTTCCACCTCATTGAGGCAGGAGGTCCCGCCTAATGAAGCTGCCGGCCAATCAGCGGTGGTCATTGCTGAGACTGCAACCCAGCTGAAGACAGAAGATGTCGGGGAGCCCCAGAGAACCAGTATGTTTTTGGGGCCTCGCCTGGAGCAATCGGTCAGGCCCCAGCGAGCCAAGTGTGGTCGTTTGGGGGAACGGAGGGGTGTGTTAGGGATGGTTGGGGCATCGGGGGCAGCCCTCCATCGGTCACAGGGTGCCTGATCAGGAGGGACCCCCCCCCCCCCCCACCCCCGGCCGTCAGAAAGCCTTTTACTTTTAACAGGCAGCTTTTCTCGGGTCTGGGCCACCTGCCAGCCAAGGGTAAAATCCCCGTGGCGGCGGCAGCGGAGGCCCTTAAGTGGTCGTTAACTGGCCGGAGCAGGAGCAGGTCGGGAAGGGCCCCCCTGAGCCTCCCGCTCCATTTTACGCACCCCCCCCAACCACCATCCCGCTCTTTGGGGGCCGTAAAGTTCCGGCCTACGTCTTTAGCTCAAATAATTCATCCATATTTCTAGGAAACTATGGTGAGACAAGACTCCATGAAACTCTATTTAAAAGTTCATCAAAAGACTTAGTTTAAAGGACTTTGAGAATTCAAAATGCTTTGCTATTTTAGTTTCAGAAAGCAATTTCAACTGTCAGTGACTTTAAATACTGTATCACTATTTTATCGACTAATTTAACCAGCTTTCATGTAGATCTTTTTCTCATAATGAACTTCGTTATTTGTTTTTGCATAAGCATCTTGTCTGTCAGTTTGTCCTTATAAAATCATAGAACCATAAACCACAGAAGGAGGCCATTCAGCCCATTATGCCTGTATCGGTTCTTTGAAAGGGCTTTCCTCATAGCCCTGCAATTTTTTTCCTTTTCAAGTATATATCCAATTCCCTTTTGAAAGTTATTATTGAATCTGCTTCCATTACCCTTTTAGGAAGTGCATTCCAGATCATTACAATTGCAGCATAAACAATTCTCTCCCCGGTACTTTTCCCATTCAGCTTAAATCCGTATTGTCTGGTCCCCAACCCTCCTGCTAGTGGAAATAGTTTCTCCCTATCTAAGCTATAAAAACACATTGTAATCTTGAACACCTCTATTAAATCTCCCCTTAATATTTTCTGAGAACAATGCTCGAAGGAAAACAATTACAGCTTCTCTAGTCCCTCCACATAACCAAAGTGCCTCATCCCTGTTGCCATGCTCGTAAACCTCAACTGCATCCTCTCCAAGGCCTTGACATCTTTTCTAATGTTTGGTGCCCAGAACTGAATACAATACTCTAACTGAGGCCTAACCAGCAGTTTATAAAGATTTAGCAAAATTCCCTTGCTTTTGTATTCTATTTACAAAGCCAAGGATCCCATCTGATTTTTTTTAACAGCATTCTCAACTTTTCCTGCCACCTTCAAAAAGTTGTGTACGTAAACCTTTAGGTCTCTCTGTTCCTGTATCCCCTCTATAATTGTATCTTTTTAATAGCACCTCTCCTCATTCTTTCTTACAAAATGCATCACTTCACACTTCTTGGCATTAAATTTCATCTGCTGTTAATTGCATATTAATTGAGTGTTTAATTGTATTCAGGTGGTAAACATTAGCTGGGGATTCACTTGTGATCCTATATATAGGAGTAGACCTAGATTGTGGGTTTGGAGGTACATGCTTGTAATGTGTGCCTCAGTAAATAAAGGCTTGTAAGTGAGTTCTATTCTTCACCACCTGGCTATCTGAGATAAAACATCTGCCCAGATTGCCAGTCTATCAATGTCCCCCAGAAGTCTGTTGCAATCTTCTTCACTGTTTACTCCATTTCCAAATTTTGAATCATCTGCAAAGTTTGAAATTATTCCCTCTATATCCAAGTCCATATCATTATTAATATATATCAAAAACAGCAGTGGTGCTAATACTGAATCCTGGAGGACCGCACTATATACTTCTCTTCAATCTGAAAAACAATTGTTCTTCACTACTCTTTACTTTCTGGTTCTTAGATTCTATCAGAGAAGGTTAGAGTCGTAATCCTCACCATTTCTGGTACATACCCCAATGGCACAAGATTGATTATTAAACCTTAGGCTTTGTATCCCAATGTCTACGATTGAGTTCAGTTCATAGGAGGTGCAGAACTATCTGTGGCAGCTGCCTTTTATGGTGTGTGAAAATAAGTGGGCTGAATTTTATTGGGGCGCCGCACTCTGCGATACCATTATTGCCATGCCACCATTACTCATGAGCGTCTCCACGGATGCAGTGACGTGAACATTGGATCAGTCAGCTGCTGCTTCTAATGGTTTACACAGGAATGCTGCAGATGTGGACTTGTGCACAGCAGGTGAGCAAGGGTGATGTGTGTCTTGCAGAGCTCATGTCCGTTCCTATGGAGCAGACAGCCTTTGTCTGATAAGCCACTTCCGTACATCCCTAGCTCACTGCTAGCCCTGCGTGCAGAGCCTGGGTGCCATCTGCCCTCCCTTGTGGCTTTCATGTTATAGGTCCTCAACATCCTTATAGTCTGAGGAGGAATCCTGTTGATGTCTCTCCTCATCATGCCAGGCCTGGCCCCTGTTGGATGCGTAGTTGTGCAGAGCAGCAAAGAAAGGAGCTAGCCTTTTCAGCTCGTAGTACAGGGCATCACCCTATCAATGCAGGCATTGGAGGCCCTCTTTCAGCATGCTGATCTCCTGTTCAATGGTGGCTCACGTAGCTCAGTGGCTGGCGTTGTATCTCTTCTCTGCAGCACTGGTGGGGTCTCTCACTGGTGTCAGGAGCTATGTCTGCAAAGGATCGTCCTTATCTCCAAGAAGCCACCCCTCCATCTGAGCCAGTTCAGTGAACAGCAGTGGCAGCCAGGAGTGGCAGCTGCCCAAGAAGCAGTCACACATTCGCAGCAAGCATCTGCGGTGATCACATACCAGCTTCACCTAGATTGAGAGGGCTCCTTTAATGCTGACGTCTGCAGGTGGTTGGCCACATGAGTGCAGTCTATGAACATTACAACCTATGGTTCTCCGGCAATGGTGCCAGAACCAATGGCCCTCTGGGCCTGGCTGTGAGAGCCCGTCCTGAAGCGGACATACTCATTGGCCCTCTGGTGCAGGGGATTGGTGACCTCCCTGAAGCAGCAGTGCACTGCTGACTGTGTGATCCCACAAAGGTCTCTGGTGCAGAGGCGTGAGGCTTGAGAACCTCTGCCACTATGAGGAACAAAGTCATGGGATGTCCACCAGAGCCCATGGGCTGCAGGTCATCCTTGAGCAGGGCACAGAGACGTGTCATCACCCTCTCTACTTACGCAATCGCCTCTGACACTGGTGCTCTGACATCTGATGGCATGTCATTTGGGGCCTGTAGATGCACGGCAAACGTAATGGCGGGCTCCCCTTGGGGGCTGCTGCTCATCCTCTACATGGATCGCACCTGCCTGTTGATATTGTCTCTGGCACATACCGATCCTCACGAGCAGAGGATCACACAATGTAGGATGAGCCATACCTATTTCCATGTGATAAATAAAGTTGAACATGTATTCGAAGGTTCCTAACAGGGCAGGGATTGGTATTGACAGGTACATCAGCTGCTTTGCTGGATCAAATATGTGGTGTTCCATGGCATTGCCCATCTTGGCCAACACTCAGAGTGGCACAGCATGACCACATCAAGATCCTACCAGCTGAACCGATTTCCCCCACCATCCATACAACTTTAATGCTCCTGCCCTTTCTGGCACCCTCCCCACACACAGGGTGCCGAGTGTGCCATTGCTCCCTCACAAACACGAACAAACACAGAACGTACACTGTTCACGGAGGGATGGTACACAGAACTTCCCTTCATGCCAGCAGAGTTTTCCCACCAGTAATCCCAGACCCCCTCCCTCCTCCCTTTAAGAATGCAGAGTGAGACCCCTGTGTATCCCCTCTCCCTCCCAGTATGCAGAGTGAGAACCCTGTAATGTCCCCCTCCCCCCTCCCTTCCAGTATGCAGAGTGGGACCCCTGTAATGCTCCCCTCCCTTTTCCATTTAAGAATGTAGAGTGAGACCCCTGTAATACACCCCTCCCTCTTCCCTTTAAGAATGCAGAGGAACCGCACTGAGGTAATTTGCGGCAGAACCTTCTCGACGTCGCAGGTCGAGGCGGGCCTCTCTCCGCAGCATTTTACTGGCCCCCCTCGCCGCGCCCCGCAGCATCGAGGGGCTGGTAAAATTCAGCCCAGTGTTGGGAGAGGTATTGATTCATAATATTTCCGCCTATGCCTGTGATTACCTTGTACCTCATAAGTAGTAAGTAAAATTTTCATCTCACAAGCACCTGGCAATGACCAACTCCAACAAGAGAGAATCTAACCACCTCCCCTTGACATTCAATGGCAGTACCATCATTGAAGCCACTATCAACATCCTGGGGGTCACCACTGACCAGAAACTTAACTGGACCAGCCACATAAATACTCTGGCTACAGCAGCAGGTCAGAGGCTGGAACTCTGCAGTAACTCCCCGCCTGATTCCCCAAAGCCTTTCCACCATCTACAAGGCACAAGTCCTGGGATGAGAGGGTTCTCTTATGAGGAAAGGTTGTGCATTCCGACAAGAAAGAAAAATTCCAAGGGGAGGACCCACCATCCGTGGTAAACTAAAAAAGTTAAAGATAGTATCAAACTTAAAGAAAAAGCTTATAGTTGCGCAAAGATGGGTGGCAGGTCAGAAGATTGGACAGAATATAAGAAACAGCAAAGAATAACTAAAAGATTGATAAGGAGGGAAAAATTACAGTACGAGAGAAAGCTAGCTAGAAATATAAAAATAGTCAGAGTTTCTATAGATATTTAAAAAAGAAGAGTTAACAAAGTGAGTGTTGGTCCTATAGAAAGTGAGTCTGGGGAATTAATAAGGGAAAATAAGGAGATGGCAGATGAATTGAACAGGTATTTTGCATCGGTTTTCACTATAGAGGATATAAGTAACATCCCAGAAACAGGTGTAAATCAGGAAATGGAAGGGAGGGAGGAACTGAAGAAAATTACAATCACCAGGGAAGTGGTACTGAGCAAATTGTTGGAGCTGCGGGCTGACAAGTTGCCAGGTCCTGATGGACTTCATCCTAGGGTCTTAAAAGAAGTGGCTAGTGAGATAGTTGATGCATTAGTTT
This sequence comes from Heterodontus francisci, assembly GCF_036365525.1. NCBI lineage: Eukaryota > Metazoa > Chordata > Chondrichthyes > Heterodontiformes > Heterodontidae > Heterodontus > Heterodontus francisci. The sequence continues at coordinate 115,498,708 of NC_090375.1, read as the reverse complement.
TAATTTTCCAAAATTCCCTTGATTCGGGGATGGTTCTATTAGATTGGAAAATAGCAAATTTGTTCAAAAAGGGAGGGAGACAGAAAGCAGGAAACTACAGGCCAATTAGCTTAACATCTGTCTTAGGGAAAATGTTAGAACCCATTATTAAAGACATTATAGCAGGGCACTTAGAAAAATTCAAGATAATCAGGCAGAGTCAGCAAGGTTTTGTGAAAGGGAAATTGTGTTTAACCAATTTATTGGAGTTCTTTGAAGAAGTAACATATGCTGTGGATAAAAGGGAACCAGTGGATGTTCGGAACTTAGATTTCCAAAAGGCATTTGATAAGGCGGCACAGTGGCGCAGTGGTTAGCACCGCAGCCTCACAGCTCCAGGGACCTGGGTTCGATTCTGGGTACTGCCTGTGCGGAGTTTGCAAGTTCTGCGTGGGTTTTCGCCGGGTGCTCTGGTTTCCTCCCACATCCAAAGACTTGCAGGTGATAGGTAAATTGGCCGTTGTAAATTGCCCCTAGTGTAGGGTGGTGATAGGGAATATGGGATTACTGTAGGGTTAGTATAAATGGGTGGTTGCTGGTCGGCACAGACTCGGTGGGCCGAAGGGCCTGTTTCAGTGCTGTATCTCTAAATAAAAAAATTAAATAAATAAATAAAAGGTGCCACATCAAAGGTTATTACAGAAAATAAAAGCTCATTGTGTAGGGGGTCACATATAGGCATGGATAGAAGATTGGCTAGCTAACAGGAAACAGAGTTCAGGCATAAATGGATCATTTTCTGGTTGGCAAGATGTAGTGAGTGGTGTGTCACAGGGATTATAGAATAGAAATAGAATCATAGAAAGTTTAAGGCACAGAAAGAGGCCAATCGTGTCTGTGTGGCCAAAAAATTATCCACCTATTCTATTCTTCCAGCATTTGGTCTGTAGCCCTGCAGCTTTTTTTTGTTTCCTAACCCTTGTTTCCTGTCTTCCAGACTCATCCATTAATTTTCCGCCTTCCATTTTAATTTCTAATTTTGTCCCAGCTCAGTCTACCCTCAGGTCCCCATCCCCCTGCCAAACTAGTTTAAACCTTCCTCAACAGCACTAGCAAAATGTCCCGCAAGGAACTCAGTCCCGGCTCTGTTCAGGTGCAACCCGTCCGACCTGTACAGGTACCAGCTCCCCCAGAGCCAGTCCCAATGTCCCAGGAATCTGAAGCCCTCCCTCCTGCACCATATTTCCAGCCACGCAGTCATCTGTTTTATCCTTCTATTTCTATATTCACTTGCGAGTGGCACTGGAAGTAATCCGGAGATTACTACTCTTGAGGTCCTGCTTGCTAATTTCTTAACTAGCTCCCTAAATTCTGGCTGCAAGACCACATCCCTCTTTCTCCCTATGTTGTTTGTTCCAATGTGACTATGACTGCTGGCTGTTCACCCTCCCCCTTCAGGATGCTCTGCAGCTGCTCAGTGACCCTGGCACCAGGGAGGCAACACAACATCCTGGATTCACATCTGTGGCCACAGAAACACTTGTCTGTTCCCCCTGACTACTGAATCACCTAGCACTATGGCTTTTCCAGTCTTCCCTGTAACCCCCTGTGCAGCTGAGCCACCCGTGGTGCCATGGACTTGGCTCTGGCTACACTCCCCAGGTGAAGCATCACTTTCCTCAGTATTCAGAATTGAATACCTGTTGGAGAGTAAGATGCACTCAGGGGTCTCCTACACTACCTGCCTGATTCTTTTTGACCGTCTGGTGGTCACCCATTCCCTCTCTCCCTGCATTCTTTTAAGCTGTGTGGTGACCACATCTATAAACGTGTTATCCACGTAACGCTCATCCTCATGAATGCACCGTAGTGTCACCAGCTGCCGCTCAGGTTACAAAATTTGGAGCTCAAGCTGCTTCAATTTACGATACTTACTGCACAAATGGTTCTCCAGAATACGGGAAGCATCCTGGAGCTCCCACATAGCACAGGAGGTGCACTATCAAGGTTGAAGCAACCCTGCCATTCCTTTATTTATTTGTTGACCCTTTGCTACTGCTAAAGAAACCTTACCAATATAACAACAGCATAGAATTATTAATAAAACCTTACCAGTATTGAAAAATTCTATTAAAAATCAATACAGTTCACTAGTTAAAATAAACCTTACTCAAAAAAAATACCAGCAGCTCACTTGTTCCTTATTATTAAGCTATTTACACACACACCCTAAGGCAGAAATTCAGGGAGCTAGGGTGGAAGCTTAGAGCGAGAACAACCAGAGTTGTTATCTCTGGGTTGTTGCCTGTGCCACGTGCTAGCGAAGAGAGGAATAGGGAGAGAGAGGAGTTGAACACGTGGCTGCAGGGATGGTGTAGGAGGGAGGGTTTTGGTTTCCTGGATAATTGGGGCTCTTTCTGGGGTAGGTGGGACCTCTACAAACAGGATGGTCTTCATCTGAACCAGAGGGGTACCAATATCCTGGGGGGGAGATTTGTTAGTGCTCTTCGGGGGGGTTTAAACTAAATCAGCAGGGGAATGGGAACCTAAATTGCAGTGCCAGTGTACAGGCTGTTGAGAGTAGTGAGGTAGGGGATAAGGTTACAGGGACGCAAGAGGGCACTGGCAAGCAAGAACTTGGTTTAAAGTGTGTCTACTTCAACGCCAGGAGCATCCGGAATAAGGTGGGTGAGCTTGCAGCATGGGTTGGTACCTGGGATCCTGATGTTGTGGCCATTTCGGAGACATGGGTAGAGCAGGGGCAGGAATGGATGTTGCAGGTTCCGGGATTTAGATGTTTCAGAAAGAACAGAGAAGAGGGTAAAAGAGGGGGGGGTGTGGCATTGTTAATCAAGGAAAGTATTACAGCGGCAGAAAGGACGTTTGAGGACTCGTCTACTGAGGTAGTATGGGCCGAGGTTAGAAACAGGAGAGGAGAGGTCACCCTGTTGGGAGTTTTCTATAGACCTCCGAATAGTTCCAGAGATGTAGAGGAAAGGATAGCGAAGATGATTCTCGACAGGAGCGAGAGTAACAGGGTAGTGGTTATGGGGGACTTTAACTTTCCAAATATTGACTGGAAATACTATAGTTCGAGTACTTTAGATGGGTCTGTTTTTGTCCAGTGTGTGCAGGAGGGTTTTCTGACACAGTATGTGGACAGGCCAACCAGGGGCGATGCCACATTGGATTTGGTACTGGGTAATGAACCCGGCCAGGTGTTCGATTTAGATGTAGGTGAGCACTTTGGCGATAGTGATCACAATTCGGTTAGGTTTACCTTAGCGATGGGCAGGGACAGGTATATACCGCAGGGCAAGAATTATAGCTGGGGGAAAGGAAATTATGACGCGATTAGGCAAGATTTAGGATGTGTAGGATGGGGAAGGAAACTGCAGGGGATGGGCACAAATGAAATGTGGAGCTTATTCAAGGAGCAGCTAATGCGTGTCCTTGATAAGTATGTACCTGTCAGGCAGGGAGGAAGTTGTCGAGCAAGGGAGCCGTGGTTTACTCAAGAAGTTGAAGCGCTTGTCAAGAGGAAGAGGGCGGCTTATGTTAGGATGAGACGTGAAGGCTCAGTTAGGGCGCTTGAGAGTTACAAGCTAGCCAGTAAGGATCTAAAGGGAGGGCTAAGAAGAGCAAGGAGAGGACACGAGAAGTCATTGGCGGATAGGATCAAAGAAAACCCTAAGGCTTTCTATAGGTATATCAGGAATAAACGAATGATAAGAGTTAGAACAGGGCCAATCAAGGATAGTAGTGGGAAGTTGTGTGCGGAATCAGAGGAGATAGGGGAAGCGTTAAATGAATATTTTTCGTCAGTATTTACAGTAGAGAAAGAAAATGTTGCCGAGGAGATTACTGAGATACAGCCTACTAGGCTAGATGGGATTGAGATTCACAAGGAGGAGGTGTTAGCAATTTTGGAAAGAGTGAAAATAGATAAGTCCCCTGGGCCAGATGGGATTTATCCTAGGATTCTCTGGGAAGCCAGGGAGGAGATTGCAGAGCCGTTGTTGTTGATCTTTAAGTCGTCATTGTCGACAGGAGTAGTGCCGGAGGACTGGAGGATAGCAAATGTTGTCCCCTTGTTCAAGAAGGGGAGTAGAGACAGCCCTGGTAATTATAGACCTGTGAGCCTTACTTCGGTTGTGGGTAAAATGTTGGAAAAGGTTATAAGAGACAGGATTTATAATCATCTTGAAAAGAATAAGTTCATTTGCGATAGTCAGCACGGTTTTGTGAAAGGAAGGTCGTGCCTCACAAACCTTATTGAGTTTTTCGAGAAGGTGACCAAACAGGTGGATGAGGGTAAAGCCGTGGATGTGGTGTATATGGATTTCAGTAAGGCGTTTGATAAGGTTCCCCACGGTAGGCTATTGCAGAAAATACGCAAGTATGGGGTTGAAGGTGATTTAGAGCTTTGGATCAGAAATTGGCTAGCTGAAAGAAGACAGAGGGTGGTGGTTGATGGCAAATGTTCATCCTGGAGTTTAGTTACTAGTGGTGTACCGCAAGGTTCTGTTTTGGGGCCACTGCTGTTTGTCATTTTTATAAACGACCTGGATGAGGGTGTAGAAGGGTGGGTTAGTAAATTTGCGGATGACACGAAGGTCGGTGGAGTTGTGGATAGTGTCGAAGGGTGTTGTAGGGTACAGAGGGACATAGATAGGCTGCAGAGCTGGGCTGAGAGATGGCAAATGGAGTTTAATGCGGAGAAGTGTGAGGTGATTCACTTTGGAAGGAGTAACAGCAATGCAGAGTACTGGGCTAATGGGAAGATTCTTGGTAGTGTAGATGAGCAGAGAGATCTTGGTATCCAGGTACATAAATCCCTGAAAGTTGCTACCCAGGTTAATAGGGCTGTTAAGAAGGCATATGGTGTGTTAGCCTTTATTAGTAGGGGGATCGAGTTTCAGAGCCACGGGGTCATGATGCAGCTGTACAAAACTCTGGTGAGGCCGCACCTGGAGTATTGCGTGCAGTTCTGGTCACCGCATTATAGGAAGGATGTCGAAGCTTTGGAAAGGGTGCAGAGGAGATTTACTAGGATGTTGCCTGGTATGGAAGGAAGGTCTTACGAGGAAAGGCTGAGGGACTTGGGGTTGTTTTCGTTAGAGAGAAGGAGGAGGAGAGGTGACTTAATAGAGACATACAAGATAATCAGAGGGTTAGATAGGGTGGATAGTGAGAGTCTTTTTCCTCGGATGAGGATGGCAAACACGAGGGGACATAGCTTTAAGTTGAGGGGTGAAAGATATAGGACAGATGTCAGAGGTAGTTTCTTTACGCAGAGAGTAGTAGGGGCGTGGAACGCCCTGCCTGCAACAGTAGTAGACTCGCCAACTTTAAGGGCATTTAAGTGGTCATTGGATAGACATATGGATGTAAATGGAATAGTGTAGGTCAGATGATCGGCGCAACATCGAGGGCCGAAGGGCCTGTACTGCGCTGTAATATTCTAATTCTAATTCTAATTCTAATAGTAGTGTACTAACCCAGCTAATTACACATGTACCCTAACAACATTGTACTAACCCAGCAATTTACACACGCACCCTAACAGTAGTGTACTAACCCAGTTATTTAGAGTTATTCCCTAACAGCAGTTACTCACCAACCAATCACCTTGCAGCTTTCCTGTGACGTCAATGCTCACTTCGTTTTCAAACTCTGGCGCGACTGGACTCCTCTCCACTGCTCTCCCGGAAGTTAAGTGCTGTCGGTCGCTATCCTCGGGCTCTATTTAGCCACTTAGTGCCGGGGCCTCAAACTTTTACAATTTATATAAATGACTTGGATGAACGGACCAAAGGTATGGTTGCTAAATTTGCTGATGACACAAAGATAGGTAGGAAAATAAGTTGGGAAGAGGACATAAGGAGGTTACAAAGGGATATAGATAGGTTAAGTGAATGGGCAAAGATCCGGCAAATGGAGTATAATGTCAAGAAATGTGAAATTGTCCATTTTGGCAGGAAGAATTGTTACATCTGAGGCAGGAGGAGTGCACTTTGTCTATTTCCGCTTCTCCACAGGTCACAGCATATATTTAAATACTTACCCAGTCACCGATAAGGCCAATTATATACTCTATTTTTATTACAGAATAAAATCCACCAACCAGATTTCCATAATAAACAACAAAATTATTAATTTATTATAAAACAAGACTTATGCAATAAAGATGCAAAGCATTAACACACGAAGTGAAATATGAAAGTTCCCTTTTAAATTAGCCAACATACACACACACACACACAACGGTTAACGAAAAAATAAAGGCGCTTTCTCTGCAGAGATCTCTTTACAAAAAAGACAAAAAAATACTTTGGCCAAATGCTTGTTAATTCTTGAAGGAAAAGGAGAAGATATGGAATGATATCAGTAGTCCCTTTATTCTGGCCTCCCAAATACGCATAGACGGCTGTCACTGGAATCTTTTGGAGCAGTTCTCTTTAAACAACGTCGAGGATTAGTCTGGCAGGCTTATTAGGAGAAATGCGGAATAAATTTCTCCAGTCCACACACACTGGATTCTCAGGGTTTCTCAAAGAGGTGGAAAAAGGATGAGCTGATGGCTTCTCTCTTCGCAGGCTGATCCCCAACTGACTCAAAACAATATCCAAAATGAAACCAACTCTTGACCACCATAAATCTTGATATGTCACTTCACTGTAAACAACTCCCCTAGTCACCAAGGCTCTCGCTGTTTATTTAGCTTAAGGCATATGACATCCAGTAAGGGTTTGTTTTTAAACAAAGTTCTCCAAGTGCTACCAGTTACCTTTTTTAAAAAAAAACAAAGTCTAGCATCTATGGAATCTCTTCAGTACCAAATGAATCCATCTCCACAATCTTCAAACATGAGTGCTCAAAAAAAGGAAGCACTTTCATAACACCTCCATCCCTGGAGGAATGAAACACCATTTGTTTCAATACAAAGAGTAGAAAAAAACAGTAGATGAAAAATTATTAAAACACATTTACACACTCATTCTCATTTACTACTTACCTGTAACCAATACAGTTATGCCCTGTGCCATCTTTGTACTCAGAGATAACTCAAAGCAAGGTTAAATTCTAGACAAAGAATCAGCAATTACATTGTTTTTCCCCACAATGTGGCTAATCTTTAAGTCACAGGACTGCAATAGTAAACTCCATCGAAATAGTCTGGCATTGTTTTTTGCATTTTTCCACAAAGGCTAAGAGGTTATGATCAGTATATACCAGTGTCTCTCTGTAGTCGTAGCGGACATAGACTCTAAAATGCTTAAGAGCGAGTAATAAGCCCAGGGTTTCCTTTTCCACTGTCGAGTATTTCTTTTGGTGTCGATTTAGCGTTTTGGAAAAGCATCCCATTGGCCTTTCTATGCCCATTTCATCTTCTTGTAACAGGACTGCACTGACCCCCAGGTCACCAGCATCAATTGCTACCTTGAAGGGCTTAGTGAAATTTTGGGCAGCCAACCCTGGTTCATTAATCAAAATGACTTTCAACCTCTCAAATGATGCTTGGCACTCTCCTGACCACACGACCTTGGCTTTCTTTTTTTGTAGCATATCAGTGGAGCAGCTATCATGCTAAAATTGGGTACAAATTTGTGGTAGAAACCACACATCCCCAAAAACCTCATGATTTCTCATTTAGCCTTAGGGGCAGGGAACTCCATCAATGCTTGTACTTTTGCTATTCTTGACTACACTTGTCCTTGCCCACTATATCCCCTATGTAGGATATCCGTGCTTTTGAAAATTCACTTTTAGCAATGTTTATTACCAAATCAGCCAACTGTAATTTTCTAAACCGAGCTTCTAGTTGTTCCAAGTGGTCCTTCTAAGTGTGACTATAGACCACCACATCATCAAGGTAAAGCACACAGTTAGGAACACTGGCTACCACTTGGTTCATTAGTCTCTGAAAGGTTGCTGGGGAAATTTTTAGCCCAAATGGCATCACTTTGGCATTGGAAAAGGCCATCTGGTGTTACAAAGGCTGATATTTCTTTAGCTCGGGGTGTTAAAGGAACCTGCCCCAGTATCCCTTTAACAAATCTATTTTGGTAAGAAATGTAGCACTGCCCACTCTGTCAATGCAGTCTTCCAAGCGAGGAATTGGGTAGGAGTCTGCCTTTGTTACTGCATTAATCTTTCTGCAGTCTATACAAAATCTAGTTTAACTGTCAGGCTTGGGCAGTAACATGACTGGGGAACTCCAGTTGCCTTGACTGGGTTCAATTAGGTGGTTTTCCAACATGTATTGGATTTCTGCTTTCACCTGGGCCTGTTTCTCTGGACTTAAGTGATAAGGATGCTGTTTTATAGGAAAGGATTCTCCTACATCCACATCTTGTATGGCTAAGGTTGTACATCCTGGTTTATCCCTACAGACTCCTTTAAATGTTGTGAGTAGCCTTGTTAGGTCTCCCCGTTGTTCTGCATCTATATATGAAAGCATAGTGTTTAATCTCCCTAACAATTCAGTATGAGCTAACCGGATAGTAGCAGGTTCAATGTGAGAATTGTCCCTTTCATCCTTCACTGTCCCTGCTACCTGACATATCCTCCTCCTGGCGGTGATATTGTTTCAACATATTGATGTGACACAGCTGATTCTTTTTCCGGTGATCTGGGGTGTCAATCAAACAATTTATTTTACCAATCCTTTTGAGCACTCTATATGGTCTACTGAACTGTGCTTTCAGCGGTTTACTCTATAAAGGCAGTAATACTGATTGAAATGTTTGGGTTTTGGCTTGCTTGTCTGCCCATTTCTTCATGGTTGCTTGGGAAGCTTTCAGGTGTTCCTGAGCCATTTTGCAGGCCCTCGTGAGCTGCGCCCAGAACACGGATACATAATCGAGCATGGACGATTCGTCCTTCTGTTCTAAAAATTTTTCTTTGATTAGTTTTAGAGGACCTCTTACCTCATGTCCATAAACTAATTCAAAAGGACTAAAATCAGTAGATTCATTAGGTGAAATCCTAGTGGCAAACAAAAAGAAATTCCAGCCCTTTATCCCAATCATGGGGATATTCATGACAATAAACCCAGTTCATCGTTTTGACGATCTGATGGTACCATTCTAAAGACCCTTATGTCTGTAGGCAGTATGCTGAGGACTTTAACTGTATTATACCCAGATTACTCATAACTTCCCGGAAAACTGTAGACATAAAATTGGAACCGTGATCCGACTGAACCTCAATCAGTATTCCATATCGACTGAAGAACTGGGTTATCTTCTCGACCACAACCTTAGCAGAAATAGTTCTTAAGGGAATGGCCTCTGTGAACCGAGTAGCCATATCCATAACAATGAGTAAATATTGATGTTCCACTTTTCGGTAAAGGTCCCACACAGTCTACCAACACCCCACTAAATGGTTCCCCAAAAACTGGTATGGAAATTAGAGGTGTCGTTTTTATGGCAGGTTGCGGTTTTCCCACAATTTGGCACATATGCCACATTTTACAAAACTGCACCACATCCTGGTAAAGACCTGATCAGTAAAAATGTCAATTTATACGCGATTGGGTCTTCCAGACCCCTACATGTCCTGTCATAGGAATTTCATGGGCTATCCTTAATATTTCCCAGCGATACTTGGACGATACCATTATCTGGTGAACTACCATCCATTCTTCATCCGCAGGTCTATGTGGAGGTCTCCACTTCCTCATCAGAATCCCATTTTAATATAGTAGCCTTCCGGACTTCCTTTGCCTCAGCTTCAGTTAGAGCTGATTGTGCCACTTTACTTAACTCTGGATTGGCTTGCTGATCCTTCACATTGAGGATACCGTCCATCGTGGCACTACCACTGTGCTAAATGGGATAGATTTCGAACATATCTAGCAATGCAAAACTGGGCCTCCATGAGGCGCTGTGGGCCATCAGCAGCAGCAAAATTGTACTCAACCACAATCTGTAACCTCATGGCCCGGCATATCCCCCACTCTACCATTACCATCAAGCCAGGAGACCAACCCTGGTTCAATGAAGAGTGCAGGAGGGCATGCCAGGAGCAGCACCAGGCATACCTCAAAATGAGGTGTCAACCTGGTGAAGCTTCAACACAGGACTATCTGCGTGCCAAACTGCATAAGCAGCATGCGATAGACAGAGCTAAGCGATCCCATAACCAACAGATCAGATCGAAGCTCTGCCGTCCTGCCACATCCAGTCGTGAATGGTGGTGGACAATTAAACAACTAACTGGAGGAGGTGGCTCCACGAATATCCCCATCCTCAATGATGGGGGAGCCCAGCACATCAGTGCGAAAGATAAGACTGAAGCATTTGCAACAATCTTCAGCCAGAAGTGCCGAGTTGATGATCCATCTCGGCATCCTCCTGAAGTCCCCAGCATCACAGATGCCAGACTTCAGCCAATTCGATTCACTCCACGTGATATCAAGAAACGACTGAAGGCACTGGATACTGCAAAGGCTATGGGCCCTGACAATATTCCGGCAATAGTACTGAAGACCTGTGCTCCAGAACTTGCCGCACCCCTAGCCAAGCTGTTCCAGTACGGCTACAACACTGGCATCTACCCTGCAATGTGGAAAATTGCCCAGGTATGTCCTGTACACAAAAAGCAGGACAAGTCCAACCCGGCCAATTACCGCACCATCAGCCTACTCTCAATCATCAGTAAAGTGATGGAAGGTGTCATCAACAGTGCCATCAAGCGGCACTTGCTTAACAATAACCTGCTCACTGACGCTCAGTTTGGGTTCCGCCAGGGCCACTCAGCTCCTGACCTCATTAGAGCCTTGGTTCAAACATGGACAAAAGAGCTGAACTCAAGAGGTGAGGTGAGAGTGACTGCCCTTGTCATCAAGGCGGCATTTGACCGAGTATGGCATCAAGGAGCCCTTACAAAACTGAGGTCAATGGGAATCAGGGGGAAAACCCTCCGCTGGCTGGAGTCATACCTAGCACAAAGGAAGATGGTTGTGGTTGTTGGAGGTCAATCATCTGAGCTCCAGGACATTACTGCAGGAGTTCCTCAGGGTAGTGTGCTAGGCCCAACCATCTTCAGCTGCTTCATCAATGACCTACCTTCAATCATAAGGTCAGAAGTGGGGATGTTCACTGATGATTGCACAATGTTCAGCACCATTCATGACTCCTCAGATACTGAGGCAGTCCATGTAGAAATGCAGCAAGACCTGGACAATATCCAGGCTTGGGATGATAAGTGGCAAGTAACATTCGCGCTACACAAGTGCCAGGCAATGACCATCTCCAACAAGAGAGAATCTAACCATCTCCCCTTGACATTCAACGGCATTACCATCGCTGAATACCTCACTATCAACATCCTAGGGGCTACCATTGACCAGAAACTGAACTGGAGTAGCCATATAAATACCGTGACTACAAAGGCAGGTCAGAGGCCAGGAATCCTGAGGCGAGTAACTCACCTCCTGACTCCCCAAAGCTTGTCCACCATCTACAAGGCACAAGTCAGGAGTGTGATGGAATGCTCTCCACTTGCCTGGATGGGTGCAGCTCCAACAACACTCAAGAAGCTCGACACCATCCAGGACAAAGCAGCCCGCTTGATTGGCACCCCATCTACAAATATTCACTCCTTCCACCACCGACACACAGTGTACCATCTACAAGATGCACTGCAGAAATGCACGAAGGCTCCTTGGAGAGCACCTTCCAAACCCGCGACCTCTACCAACGAGAAGGACAAGGGCAGCAAATGCATGGGAACACCACCACTTGCACGTTCCCCTCCAAGTCACACACCATCCTGACTTGGAACTATATCGCCGTTCCTTCACTGTCGCTGGGTCAAAATCCTGGAACTCCCTTCCTAACAGCACAGTGGGTATACCTACCCCAAATGGACTGCAGCGGTTCAAGAAGGCAGCTCACCACCACCTTCTCAAGGGCAATTAGGGATGGGCAATAAATGTTGGCCTAGCCAGCGACGCCCACATCCCTGAATGAATAAAAAGAAAAATCCTTGATCAGAGAAGACTTATTGAACATTTCCTTCGGATTACCCAAATCCCCGAAGGAAGTTTTAGATATTCGCTATCTGTCTGTGGTGCCAATTTGACCTCCAACAATGGAACTTGTTTAGCCATTGCTTGGGTCACTACACATGAAGGAAAAATTCCTGGAACCTTTTCCTGCAACTGCTCTGTCTTCTTGACTTCACTTGGCCTTTCTGGGACTACTGGAGAATCTACTACCTTTGTTCCGGCCAAATCATTCCCAGGAGTAGGTCAATTCCGTCTACAGGCAAACTATGTATAATTCCCACGGTTACCGTTCTAGACATTAGGTCACACTCCAGGTGCACCTGATACAAAGGTATGGGTATATACTCCCTGCCAATACCATTCATTAAAACCTTGGCATTTAGCGCGCTCTCTGGTGGAAAGTTTATGCCTTTCCCCAGCAAAAGAGTTTGGGTGGCTCCTGTATCCCTAAGTATAACTATAGGTTTAGCTGCCTCACTTGAGGGATAAGGAGTTATTTTTCCTTTTGACAAGAATTCCCTAAAACTCTCAGATATCTAGTTCATGTTCCTTGTACTCACAGCGGTTTTTGTACTTGGCCTTACAGCTGCAGTCAGAGCTACAGCTTGCTCTGTTGTACTCTTGATCAGGGCCCCTTTCTCTGCCTTGTGTACCCCAGTAAGTCCCATGGATCTGCCCCACAACTTCTAGCATTCTGCACGAAGGTGTCCCCCTTGTGGCACTGGAAACTCTTAGGCTTTCGGACCTCACTTCCACCCTCAGCATTTTCCTTTCTGGTCTGAGGAGGATATCTCGAGGCATTCCTAGCTGTCCCTTCTTGTCCCCGGCTACTTGCCTTCCTTTCACCCTCCCACCTTCTATCCTTCTTGGCCTTGTGGGGGTGATGGACAAAGGGTTTGGGCTTGTAAACAAGCTCATAATCATCAGCAATCTCAGCTGCCTGTCTGGCTGTTGAAACCTTCTGGTTCTCTACATGGGTTCTTACTAATGGAGGGAGTGTATTTTTTAATTCTTCCTGGAGAATTATTTCCCTACACATCTCATTCGTTGCCTCTACCTTTAGTGCCCGCATCCAATGATCAAAATTAATTTGCTTTACCCTCTCAAATTCTATATAAGTCTGTCAAGGCTGATTTTGGAGGTTTTGCAATTTCTGCCTGTAAGCTTCAGGGACTAATTCACAAGCAACGAGAATAGCCTTTTTTGCCATCTCATAATCTGCAGAAGCCTCCTCAGAAATCATGGCATCAACTTCATGAGCTCTGCCCATCAACCTGCTTTGCATAAGCAGTGTCCATCTTTCCTTTGGCCACTTCATCTGTCTAGCTATCATTTTAAAAGAAATGAAAAATGCCTCTACGTCCTTTTCCTCAAACTTCGGGAGGGCTTGCACAAATTTAAACAGCTCTCCACTGGGTCCTGGGTTGGGGTCAGGTCTTTCCTCACCAGAATTTTCAACAGAATTTTCAATGGAGTCAAGGCCACCCTTTTGTTTTTTTTAATTGGAATTCCATTTCTCGTTCCCTTTCTCTCTCCAGCCTCTCTTCTCTTTCCCTTTTCTTCTCTTTGAAGTGATTCTCTTTCAAGTTCAAGTTTCTTCATTGCCAATTCTCTTACCTGTTCAAGCTCCTTCACCTGCAACTGAATTCTAGCTAATTCAACTGAATTATCATCTGGATTGCCTTTTCCTTCTTCCAATTTCAAATGCTGTGCTATTACTTCAATTATGCCTGTTTCCTTAGCCCCTGGTTTTAACTCTAACTGCAACTTTTCTGCCAATTCTTTTAACCTAGCCTTGGTTAAATTTTTCAAATCACTCAGGGATAAGTCCTCCCTTCCCAGAAAGGTCGTTGCAACTGACAAAGCCATTCCGGTAGTGTAAACTTTACTCTAATGACAAGAAACCTGGTGTTCACCTATTCCCCTTTTCAATTATTATTACCCCACTTACAATTGCACATTGACAGCTTTGGGTTATCCCGCACCGAGCCCCCAAATATATGTTATGACCAAGGCAGGAGGAGTGCACTGTCTTTCTCTAGTTCCACTTCTCATCAGGTCACAACATATATTTAAATGTTTACTCATTTATTGATACAGCCAATCATATACTCTATTTTTATTTCAGAATAAAATCCACCAACCGGGTTTCTTTAATAAACAACAAAATTATTAATTTATTATAAAACAAGACTTATTCAGTAAAGATGCAAAGCATTAACACGCAGATTGAAATATGAAAGTTCCTTTTAAATTAGCCCAGCACACACACACACACACACATGCTTGCGCACACACACACACACACAGAGGTTAAAGAAAAAAATAAAGACGTTTTCTCTGTAGCTATTTCTTTACAAAAAAGTCAAAAAATACTTTGGCCAAGTACATGTTAATTCTTGAAGAAAAAGAAGATATGGAATGATATCAGGTGTGCCTTTATTCTGGTGTCCCAAATACACGTAGACTGCTGTCACTGGGATCATTTGGAGCAATTCTCTTCAAGTGACGTCGAGGATTAGTATGGCAGGTTCTTCAGGAGAAATTTCTCCAGTCCAGAGACACTGGTTTCTCAGGGTTTCTCAAAAAAGTGGAAAAAGGATGAGCTGATGGCTTCTCTCTTCACAGGCTGACCCCCAACTGACTCAAAACAATTTCCAAAATGAAACCAACTACTGACCACCATAAATCTTGACATGTCACTTCTCTGTAAGCAACTCTCCTAGTCACCCAGGCTCTTGCTGTTTATTTAGCTTAAGGCATGTGACATCCAGTAAAGGTTTGTTTTCAAACAAAGTTCCTCACGTCCTTCCAGTGACCATTTTTTAATTTAAAAAAGCCAAAGTCCAGCATCTGTGGAATCTCTTCAGTCCCAAATGAATCCATTTCCATAATCTTCAAACATGAGTCCTCAAAAAAAATGGAAGCACTTATATAACAGAATAAAAAAGAAGCATATTAAGAGATTGCAGAGCTCTGAGATGCACAGCGATCTGAGTGTCCTAATGCATGAATCGCAAAAGGTTAGTATGCAGGTACAGCAAGTAATTAGGAAAGCTAATAGAATGCTATTATTTATTGCAGTAGGGAAGTTATGCTTCAGTTATACATGGCATTGGTGAAACCACATCTGGAGTGCTGTGTATAACATTGGTCTCCTTATTTAAGGAAAGATGTCAATGCATTGGAAGCAGTTCAGAAAAGGTTTACGAGACTTCTACCTGGAATGGGCGGGTTGTCTTATGAGGAAAGGTTGGACAGGCTAGGCTTGTATCCGCTGGAGTTTGGAAAAGTAAGAGACGACTTCATTGAAACGTATAAGATTCTGAAGGGTCTTGACAGGGTGGATGTGGAAAGGATGTTTTCTCTTGTGGGAGGCTCTAGAACTAGGGGTCACTGTTTAAAAATAAGGGGTCACCCATTTAAGACAGAGATGAGGAGAATTTTTTTCTCCCAGAGAGTCTTGAGTCTGTGGAACTCCTATCCCCGGAGAGGGTGGAGGCAGGGTTATTGAATGTTTTTAAGGCAGAGGTAGACAGATTCTTAACAAACAAGTAGTCAAAGGGCATCAGGGGTAGGCAGGAAAGTGCAGTTGAGTCCACAAACAGTTCAGCATAATGTTATAAAATGGTGGAGCAAGCTCAAGGGGCCGAATGGCCTACGCCTGCTCCTAGTTCGTATGTTCGTATATATGTATGTAAGTCATGGAATCTGATGAAATTCACCCCACTTGCCTGGATGACTGCAGCTTCAAAAATGCTCAAGAAGCTTGACACCATCCAGGACATAGCAGCCTGCTTGATTGGCACCCCATTCACCATCTTAAATATTCACTTCCTCAACCACAGGTGCACAGTTGCACAAGATGCACTGCAGTGTCTCGCCAAGTCTTTTTTGACACCACCTTCCAAACCCGTGACCTCTACCACCTAGAAGAACAAGGGCAGTAGATGCATGGGAACATCACCACCTGCGAGTTTCCCTTCAAGTCACACACAATCCTGAGTTGGAAATATATATCTCCATTCCTTCATCATCACTGGATCAAAACCCTGGAACTCCCAACTTAACAGCACTGTGGGTGTATCTACACCACCCAGACTGCAGTGGTTCAAGAAGGTGGGTCACCACCACCTTCTCAAGGGCAATTAGATATGGGCAATAAATGCTTGCCTTGCCAGCAGCCCCCATAGCCCATAAACAAATAAAAAAAACTTGAATGATATTACCATTTTATACCAGAAATGACTTTGTGTTTATACATCTGAAGTCATACAGCCTTATATAGTCATAAACAGCTGACACTTGCAATTGTAATGCAAAATCTTTCCAGATTTCAGTTAATGAGGTATTAAAGCAGGAACTGTGGGAATTTAACAATATTCCACTAATTTCAGGTGCATGGTTTGTTATACGCATAGTAATTTGAAAGAGACAAGTACACAACAATGGATAAAATTTCTATCTGGTCTTTACAACTTGGTGTAGTGACATTTTGTTTCTCACTGTTTGGAGCTTTGTTGGTACTTTCCAGCAATAAGCTTAATATATGAGCAGTTGGTGTACAAAAATAACTTGCATTTGTATAGTGCCTTAAATAGAATAAAATGCCCCAAGGCGCTTTACAAATATTACCAAGCAAAATTTCATATCGAGCTACAAAAGGGGATATTAGGAACATAGAAACATCGAAGCAGGAGTAGGCCATTCAGCCCATCGAGCCTGTCCCGCCATTCAATACGATCATGGCAGATCATCCACTGCAATGCCTTTTTCCCCACTGTCCCCATATCCCTTTATGTCATTTGTATTTAGAAATCTGTCAATCTCTGCTTTAAACATACTCAATGACTGAGCTTCCACAGCCCGCTGGGGTAGAGAATTCCAAAGATTCACAACCTGCTGAGTAAAGGAATTTCCCCTCATCTCTGTCCTAAGTGGCTTCCCCCTTATTTTGAAATTGTGTCCCCTGGTTCTAGACTCCCCAACTGGGGGAAACATCTTAGCTGCATCAACGCTGTCTGTCCCTGTTTCCCCAATCTCTCTTTATAGGACAGTCCCGCCATCCCGGGAACAAGTCTGGTGAATCTTCATTGCACTCCCTCTATGGCAATAATATCCTTCCTAAGATAAGGGGACCAAAACTGCACACAGTACTCCAAGTGCAGTCTAACCAAGGTTCTAGACAATTGAAGCAAGACTTCAGTACTCCTGTACTCAAATCCTCTTGTGATAAAGGCTAATATACCATTAGCCTTCCTAATTGCTTGCTGCACCTGCATGTTAGCTTTCAGTGACTTATTGACAAGGACAGCCAGGTCCCTTTGTACATCTACACTTTCTAATCTTTTACTATTTAAGAAATACTCTGCACATCAATTCCTCCTACCAAAGTGGATAACCTCACAATTTTCCACATTATCTTCCATCTGCCAAGTTCTTGCCCACTCACTAGGTCTGTCCAAATTCACTTGAAGCCGCTTTGCATCTTCCTCACAACACACATTCCCACCTAGTTTTGTGTCATCCACGAACTTGGAAATACTATATTTGGTTACCATATCCAAATCATTCATATATATTGCAAACAGCTGGGGCCCAAGCACTGATCCCTGTGGTACCTCACTAGTCACAGCCTGCCAACGTGAGAATGACCCGTTTATTCCTACTCTCTGCTTTCTGCCTGTAAATCAATCCTTAATCCATGCCAGTATATTACCTCTGATCCTATGTGCTTTAATTTTGCTAACCACTGTGGGCGGCACAATGGTTAGCACCGCTCCAGCGACCCGGGTTCAATTCTGGGTACTGCCTGTGTGGAGTTTGCAAGTTCTCCCTGTGTCTGTGTGGGTTTCCTCCGGGTGCTCCGGTTTCCTCCCACATGCCAAAGACTTGCTGGTTAATTGGCCATTATAAATTGCCCCTAGTATAGGTAGGTGGTAGGGAAATATAGGGACAGGTGAGGATGTGGTAGGAATATGGGATTAGTGTAGGATTAGTATTAATGGGTGGTTAATGGTCGGCACAGACTCGGTGGGCCGAAGGGCCTGTTTCAGTGCTGTATCTCTAAATCTAAAAATCTAAAATCTCCTGTGGGGGACTTTATTAAAAGCCTTCTGAAAATCCAAGAATACCATGTCCACCGACTCCCCTTTATCAGTTCTGTTAGTAACATCCTCAAGAAACTCCAACAGGTCAAACATGATTTCCCATTCATAAATCCATGTTGATTATGCCCAATCAGATCATTATTATCCAAGTGTCCATTTATCACATCCTTTATACTAGATTCTAGCATTTTCCCAATGACTGATGTCAGGCTAAGAGGTCTTTAATTCCCTTTTTACTCTCTCCCTCTCTTCTTAAATAGTGGAGTGACATTTGCGACTTTCCAGTCTGCAGGAACTGCTCCAGAATCTATAGAATTTTGCAAGATGATCACCAATGCATCCACTATCTCCACAGCTACCTCTTTCAACAGTCTTGGATGTAGAATATCAAGTCCTGGGGACTTATCAACCTTCAGCCCCATTAATTTCTCCAATACAACCTTCTTACGAATACTAATTTCCTTCAATTCCTCATTCCCCCTAATCCCTTGGATCTCTAATTCTTGGAGGTTTCTTGTATCTTTCTCAATGAAGACAGACACAAAGGCCGGGATTTTACCCTAGGCGGACGGGAGACGGCTACGGACTGAAAAGTCAGTGGCGAACCTGCTTCCGCCTCGCCTGGGGATCAGACCTGCATTTTGCGGGTCGCCAGGCTTCAATTGGTGTGAAGCGGGACTTCCACCCGCTTCAAGTAGGAAGTCCCGCCTAGTAGAGCTGCCAGCCAATCAGCCGACTGGCAGCTCCTGGACCCAGCAGTGCCACCGCGAGTGGTGGTCACTGCTGGGACTACAGCCCAGTGAGAAGTAAAGATGCCGGGGAGCCCGGAAGGCAGGAAGTTCTGGTTGCCTCGCCAGGGGTAATCAGTTGGGCCCCGGTGAGGCAAGCGTGGTCGGTTGGGGAGATGGGGGGACATGTTGGGGGTGGTTGGGGGAGCCCGGGTGGCCCTCCATCGGGCAGAGGTTGCCCGATCATGAGGGCCCCCCCGGGATGTTCGCAAGCCGCCTGCTTTTATCAGGTGGCTTCTCTCAGGTCTAGGATGCCCACTTGCCATGCGTAAACTCCGCCTGGAGGGGGGCGAAGGCCTTTAAGTGGCTGTTCAGTGGACACTTAAGGGTCTTGATTGGCCTGGGGTGAGCGGGCCATTTTTCGCCGCTGCCGCCCTACGTAAAGTGGCGGCGGAGGCGGAAGCAGGTCGAGAAGAGCGCCCGGAGCCTCCCGCTCCATTTAACGTCACCCTGCCCCCCGCCACCATCCTGCTCCTTGGAGTGGCGTGAAATTCAGCCCAAAGTAATCATTTAATATCTCTGCCATTTCTCTATTCCCCATTATAAATTCTCCTGACTCTGCCTGTAATGGACCCACATTTGCCTTAGTCAACTATTTCCTTTTTATGTACCTAGAAGCTTTTACAGTCCATTTTTATATTTTTTTGCCAGCTTACATTCATATTCTATTCTCCCTTTCTTTATCAGTTTCTTGGTTCTCCTTTGCTGTATTCTAAAATCCTCCCAATCCTCAGGTTTACTACTATTTCTGGCAACTTCATAGGCCTCTTCTTTTAATCTTATACAATCCTTAACTACCTTTGTTATTTGACTGCCTTTACTTTTGGGGTTTTTGTGCCTTGAAGGAATGTATAGTTGCTGTAAACCATGTAACATTTCTTTAAAGGCTATCCATTGCCTATGAACTGTCACACCTTTTAATGTATTTTCCCAATCCACCTCAGCCAATTTGCCCCTCATGCCTTCATAATTTCCTTTGTTCAAATTTAACAACCTGGCTTCAGATTGAACTACCTCACTTTCAAACATAATGTAAAATTCAATCATATTATGGTCACTCGTCCCTAAAGGTTCTTTTACAACAAGATTATTAATTAGCCCTTTCTCATTACATTATACTAGATCTAAAATAGCCTGTTCTTTAGTCGGTTCCTCAACATACTACTCTAGAAAACCATCCCTAACACACTCCAGAAACTTGTCCTCCACAGCATTAGTGCTCATTAGGTTTATCCAGTCTATATGCAGATTGAAGTCACCCATGATTACTGTATCACCCATGCTACATGCTTCTCTAATCTCTTAATTTATACCACTAATGTTTGGTGGCCTACAAACAACTTCTACCAATGTTTGCTGCCCCTTGCTGTTTCTTAGCTCCATCCAAACAGATTCCACATTTTGTTCTTCTGATCTGAGATCCTCCCTTACTATTGTACTGATCCCATCCCTTATTATCAGCGCCACACCACCTCCTTTTCCTTTTTGCCTGTCCCTCCTAAACGTCGAATATTTTGCCTGTCCTTCCTAAATATCGAAAGATGACCAAAAGTTTGGACAAAGCGGTGGGTTTTAAGGAGCGACTTAAAGAAGGAAAGAGGTAGGGAGGTGGAGAGAATTAGGGAGGGCATTCCAGAGCTTAGGGCCTCTGCAGCTGAAGGTATGGCCACCAACGGTGCAGCAATTAAAATCGGGAATGCTTAAGAGACATGAATTGGCAGAGCACAGAGATCTCGGGTGCTGTAAGGCTGCATGAGATCATAGAGATCGGAAGGGGAGAGGCCATAAGAGGATCTGAAAACAAGGAAGAGCATTTTAAAATGGAGGCATTACCTAACTGTGAGCCAATGTAGGTCAGCAAGTACAGGGGTAGTGGTGAGCAGGACTTGACACGAGTTAGGACTCAAGTAGCAGAGTTTTGAATAACCTCAAGTTTGCGGAGGATAGAACTCGGGAGTGAGCCAGGAGTGCATTGGAATAGTCAAGTCCAGAGGTAGCAAAGACATGAATGAGACTTTCTGCAGCATAAAAGTTGCGAAAGGGAAATCATGCTTGACTAATCTACTAGAATTCTTCAAGGATGCAACTAGTAGAGTTGATGAGGGGGAGCCAGTGGATGTGGTTTATTTGGACTTTCAGAAGACTTTTGACAAAGTCCCACATAAGAGATTAGCGTGTAAAATTAAAGCACATGGGATTGGGGGTAGTGTATTGCAATGGATCGAAAATTGGTTGGCAGACAGGAAACAAAGACTAGGAATAAACGAGTCTTTTTCCGAATGGCAGTGATCAGTGGGGTACCGCAGGGATCGGTGCTAGGGCCCCAGCGATTCACAATATATATTAATGATTTAGGTGAGGGAACTAAATGTAATATCTCCAAATTTGCAGATGACACAAAACTGGGTGGGAGGGTGAGTTGTGAGGAGGATGCAGAGACGCTTCAGGGTGATTTGGACAAGTTAAGTGAGTGGGCTAATGCATGGCAGATGCAGTATAATGTGGATAAATGTGAGGTTATCCACTTTGGCAGCAAAAACAGGAAGGAAGATTATTATCTGAACAGCTATAAACTGAGAAAGGGGAATATGCAATGAGACCTGGGTGTTCTCATACACCAGTTGCTGAAGGTAAAGCATGCAGGTGCAACAGGCGGTAAAAAAGGCAAATGGTATGTTGGGCATCATAGCGAGGGGATTCGAGTACATGAGCAGGGATGTCTTGCTGCAATTATACAGGGCCTTGGTGAGGCCACACCTGGAATATTGCGTGCAATTTTGGTCTCCTTATCTGAGGAAGGATGTTCTTGCTATAGAGGGAGTGCAGCGAAGGTTTACCAGACTGATTCCTGGGATGGCAAGACTGATGTATGAGGAGAGATTGAGTCGGTTAGGATTATATTCGCTGGAGTTCAGAAGAGTAAGGGGGGATCTCATAGAAACCTATAAAATTCTAATAGGACTTGACAGGGTAGATGTAGGAAGGATGTTCCCGATGGTGGGGGAGTCCAGAACCAGGGGTCATAGTCTAAGGATACTGGGTAAACCTTGCAGGACTGAGATGAGGAGAAGTTACGTCACCCAGAGCGTGGTGAGCCTGTGGAATACACTACCACAGAAAGCAGTTGAGGCCAAAACATTGTATGTTTTCAAGAAGGAGTTAGATATAGCTCTTGGGGCAAAAGGGATCAAAGGATATGGGGGGCAAAGCAGGAACAGGTTACTGAGTTGGATGATCAACCATGATCATAACGAATGGCGGAGCAGGCTCGAAGGGCCGAATGGCCTACTTCTGCTCCTATTTTCTATGTTTCTAAGGCAATGGCAGAGTCAAATGATGTTACAGAAGTGGAAATAGGCGGTCTTAGTAATTTTGTGGCTGTGTGGTAGGAAGCTCATCTCGGGTCAAGTCTAATACCAAGGTCATAAACACTCTGTTCAGCTTCAGATAGATGGCAGGGAGAGTAATGGAGTCGTGGCAAGCAACGGAGTTTGTGACACGTACAAAAGACAATGTCTTCTGTCTTCCCAATATTTAGTTGGAGGACATTTTTGCTCATCCAGTATTGGATGTCGGAGAAGCAGTCTGACAATTTACAGATATTTGGGGTGGGGGGGCGGGGGGGGGGTCAAGAGAGGTGGAGATGGGACACAGCTGGGTATTGTCAGTGTACAAGTGGAAACTGATACTGTTGTTATGGACATGTGGGTGACGTCCTGGCAGGTTCCACTTTTCACTTCACACTGATCAGAGACAGTGTTTTTGTACTACTAGCTTTTCAGCACCTGTGTTTTGTTTGCCAAATAAATAGACAGTGACAGGTTTTCTCGTAGGTTTAAAACAGAAGATTAGATATTTGTTGAACAATATTCATCACCCAAGATCTTCACAACACCACCCGCACATGCATTCACTCTCACATGCACAGATAAGAGTAGATAGAAGGGAATAGATAAGAAGTGTTAAGAGTTCAAGGTGTAAATGTCTGTTGTTTCAGGAATAACCTGTGGGATCCTCTCGGAAGGTGAGTTTTAAAGTTGCAGGCCTGTTTGCTGGTTGTCTTGTATTTGCTAGGTTGCTAAAGACTTCTGGTGGTTCACTTCAGTTTGAAGACAGTGCTGATATTCTTAGTTCAGTTTTCACAGGTGGAGGAGTGGTTCAAGAGGCACTCTCTTTTCTCCGCTGCAGTTGGCTTTCAACTTATCTCAGCAGGATTCAATGGTATTGGCTGGAACTGATCTCTCTCACTCTCAGCCTTGTGCTGGAATTCAAGATGACTTCCGATGTTGATCGTGTGGCTGGGGAGCCCAGACTGATGTTGATGACTAATGTTCTGAACTGGAAAGACCTCTTTGTTCTTCAAAACAATTACCTTTTCTTTTGGGCCTCCTTATCTCGAGAGACAATGGATACGCGCCTGGAGGTGGTCAGTGGTTTGTGAAGCAGCGCCTGGAGTGGCTATAAAGGCCAATTCTGGAGTGACAGGCTCTTCCACAGGTGCTGCAGAGAAATTTGTTTGTTGGGGCTGTTGCACAGTTGGCTCTCCCCTTGCGCCTCTGTCTTTTTTCCTGCCAACTACTAAGTCTCTTCGACTCGCCACAATTTAGCCCTGTCTTTATGGCTGCCCGCCAGCTCTGGCGAATGCTGGCAACTGACTCCCACGACTTGTGATCAATGTCACACGATTTCATGTCGCGTTTGCAGACGTCTTTATAACGGAGACATGGACGGCCGGTGGGTCTGATACCAGTGGCGAGCTCGCTGTACAATGTGTCTTTGGGGATCCTGCCATCTTCCATGCGGCTCACATGGCCAAGCCATCTCAAGCGCCGCTGACTCAGTAGTGTGTATAAGCTGGGGATGTTGGCCGCTTCAAGGACTTCTGTGTTGGAGATATAGTCCTGCCACCTGATGTCAAGTATTCTCCGAAGGCAGCGAAGATGGAATGAATTGAGACGTCGCTCTTGGCTGGCATACGTTGTCCAGGCCTCGCTGCCGTAGAGCAAGGTACTGAGGACACAGGCCTGATACACTCGGACTTTTGTGTTCCGTGTCAGTGCGCCATTTTCCCACACTCTCTTGGCCAGTCTGAACATAGCAGTGGAAGCCTTACCCATGCGCTTGTTGATTTCTGCATCTAGAGACAGGTTACTGGTGATAGTTGAGCCTAGGTAGGTGAACTCTTGAACCACTTCCAGAGCGTGGTCGCCAATATTGATGGATGGAGCATTTCTGACATCCTGCCCCATGATGTTCGTTTTCTTGAGGCTGATGGTTAGGCCAAATTCATTGCAGGCAGACGCAAACCTGTCGATGAGACTCTGCAGGCATTCTTCAGTGTGAGATGTTAAAGCAGCATCGTCAGCAAAGAGGAGTTCTCTGATGAGGACTTTCCGTACTTTGGACTTCGCTCTTAGACGGGCAAGGTTGAACAACCTGCCCCCTGATCTTGTGTGGAGGAAAATTCCTTCTTCAGAGGATTTGAACGCATGTGAAAGCAGCAGGGAGAAGAAAATCCCAAAAAGTGTGGGTGCGAGAACACAGCCCTGTTTCACACCACTCAGGATAGGAAAGGGCTCTGATGAGGAGCCACCGTGTTGAATTGTGCCTTTCATATTGTCATGGAATGAGGTGATGATACTTAGTAGCTTTGGTGGACATCCGATCTTTTCTAGTAGTCTGAAGAGACCACGTCTGCTGACGAGGTCAAAGGCTTTGGTGAGATCAATGAAAGCAATGTAGAGGGGCATCTGTTGTTCACGGCATTTCTCCTGTATCTGACGAAGGGAGAACAGCATGTCAATAGTCGATCTCTCTGCACGAAAGCCACACTGTGCCTCAGGGTAGACGCGCTCGGCCAGCTTCTGGAGCCTGTTCAGAGCGACTCGAGCAAAGACTTTCCCCACTATGCTGAGCAGGGAGATTCCACGGTAGTTGTTGCAGTCACCGCGGTCACCTTTGTTTTTATAGAGGGTGATGATGTTGGCATCGCGCATGTCCTGGGGTACTGCTCCCTCGTCCCAGCACAGGCATAGCAGTTCATGTAGTGCTGAGAGTATAGCAGGCTTGGCACTCTTGATTATTTCAGGGGTAATGTTGTCCTTCCCAGGGGCTTTTCCGCTGGCTAGGGAATCAATGGCATCACTGAGTTCCGATTTGGTTGGCTGTATGTCCAGCTCATCCATGACTGGTAGAGGCTGGGCTGCATTGAGGGCAGTCTCAGTGACAGCATTCTCCCTGGAGTACAGTTCTAGGTAGTGCTCAACCCAGCGGTCCATCTGTTTGCGTTGGTCAGTGATTATGTCCCCCGATTTAGATTTGAGGGGGGTGATCTTCTTGATGGTTGGCCCAAGAGCTCTCTTCATGCCATCATACATTCCTCTGATGTTTCCGGTGTCTGAGGCCAGCTGAATATGGCTGCATAGGTGTTGCCAGTAGTCGTTTGCGCAACGCCTAGCTGTTCTTTGTGCAGTACTTCTGGCTGCTTTAAGTGCTGCGGATGTTAAATCGCTGGGGGCTTTCTTGTAGTTCAAAAGTGCAATGCGCTTAGCGGCTATGACAGGTTCCAGCTCTTCATTATGAGATTGAAACCAGTCTGCATTTCTCTTCGCACTTTTGCCGTAGGTGGTCAAAGCTGACTCATAGATGGCGTCTCTGATGTGGGCCCACTTGGTCTCAGCATCCCCTGTGGGAGTGTTTTGAAGGGCTGTTACAAGTGAATTTAGAAATTTTTGTAACAGCTGTGGGTGAGAAATTCTGCTCGTGTTGATGCGCGGGTGGCCCTTCTGCTTGGAATGATGCAACTTCTTTGGTCTGAGTCTAACCTTGCTGCACACCAGGGAGTGGTCGGTGTCGCAGTCCGCACTGTGGAAGCTGCGTGTGATTTGAACACTGTTTAAGGCGGCTCGCCTTGTGACAATGAGGTCTAGCTGGTGCCAACGACGTGATCTTGGGTGCCTCCATGAAACCTGGTGACAGGGTTTAGTGTGAAAGAACGAGTTGGTGATGCAGAGGTTATGATAGGTACACAACTCAAGCAGTCTCTGCCCGTTCTCATTCATCCTTCCAACGCCATAGCGCCCCAGGCAGGAGGGCCATGAGTCATGGTCGGCCCCAACCCTGGCATTAAAGTCCCCCAGCAGGAATCGGTGTTCGGTGTTGGGGATGCTGCTAATGATGTTATGGAGTTGTTCATAGAACTGGTCTTTAGCTTCAGGTGCGGAACAGAGTGTTGGAGCATAGATGCTGAGTAGGTGTACTGGACCAGAGGTGGTGAGCAGTCGGATGGACAGTATGCGTTCCGAGCCATTTGAGGGAGGCTCTATCATGCTGAGCAAGGAGTTTCTGATGGCGAAGCCCACTCCATGCTGTCTTGGTTCTTCAGGATCCCTGCCCTGCCAGAAGAAGGTGTAGTCTTGCTCTGCTAGAGAGCCACTCGCGGGGAGGCGAGTCTCCTGAAGTGCTGCAATGTCCACATTGAGTCTACTGAGCTCGTTGTTAATGATGGCGGTCTTCCGAGAATCGTTGATTTGTGTAAGGTCTTCCGACAGTGAAATAAAAGCAAAATACTGCAGATACTGGAAATCTGAAATAAAAACAAGAAATGCTGGAACCACTCAGCAGGTCTGGCAGCATCTGTGGAAAGAGAAGCAGTTCCGAAGAAGGGTCACTGACCCAAAACGTTAACTCTGCTTCTCTTTCCACAGATGCTGCCAGACCTGCTGAGTGGTTCCAGCATTTCTTGTTTTTATACCTTTAAAGGTGAACTCATAAGTGTTACTTTTTGCCCATGTAACTTTAGGTTTCAGTTCTTGATGGGCTGGTACAATAGCTTTTGATGGTCCCATTTTGAAATGACAGCTGTTCACACTCTATTGTGGTGAAAGGTAGCGGGAGACATAGAGTCTGGGGCGTGTCTTTGTCTTAGTTTGTTTTATGTATAGCTCATATCCATGTGCGTGAAGCTGTCTCATTTCCACGTTTCAGTTCTAGTAGATATGGATGTGGATTTCAGTGCAGGAGTGATTTGTTCTGCATTTTGTTGACAGCAAATGTACCAGTCTTTTAAAATTGGTCGATTCCAATTGGGTGGGATTGCCTATCCTAGTTCCATTTTTATCTATCCATTCATAGCAAAAGAATCATCTGCAATGGTTTCTCTTCTCCATCCTGCACCATTACCTTTTTCTTATTTATTCTTTTGTGGGATTTGGGCGTCACTGGCAAGGCCAGCATTTGTCATGTCTAGGCCATTTCAGAGGGCAGTTAAGAGTCAACCACATTGCTGTGGGTCTGGAGTTACATATAGTCCAGACCAGGTAAGGATGGCAGATGTCCTTCCCTAAAGGTCGTTAGTAAACCAGATGTTTTTTTATGACAATCGACAATGGTTTCATGGTCACCATTACTGAGACTAGCTTTCAATTCCAGATGTATTAGTTGAATTTAAATTCCACCAGCTGCCGTGATGAGATTTGAACCTACATGCTGCCTCTTGGCAACATCATCTGAAAACATAAGATTCCACATGTATGCTGACAACACCCAGCTCTACCTCACCACTACCACTCTTGACCCCTCTACTTTCTGTGATCTGTCATGCTACTTGTCTGACATTCAGTATTGGATGAGCAGCAATTTCCTTCAACAAAATGTTGGGAAGTTTAAAGTCAATGCCTTCTGTTCCTGCCACAAACTCACTTTCCCTAGCCACTGACTCCATCCCTCAGCCTGGAAATTCTCCAAAGCAGAAGCACACCAACCTAGGCATTGTATTTTACTCCGAGATGAGTTTGGGACCACATATCTGTGCCATTGCCTACTTCCACCTCGTTAACATTGCACAACTCTGCCCCCGCATCAGCTTATCTGCTACTGAAATCCTCATCGATGTCTTTGCTACCTTTAGACTGTTCCAATGCTCTCCCTGGATGGCTTCCCATCTTCCACCCTCCATAAACTCGAGTTCATTCAAACTCTGCTGCCTATATCCTAACTCGCACCAAGTCCTGTTCACCCATTACCCCAGTGATAGCTGACTTACATTGCCTCCCAGTCTACTACCTTCAGCGATCTCTTCAATTCTGGTCTGTTGCGCATCCCCTATTGTAATTGCTCCATCATTGGAATCTTTGACTGCCTGGGCCCTGGGCTTTGAAATTAACTCCCTAAGCCTCTCCGCCTCTGTAACTCTCTTACTACAAGATAATCCTCAAAACCTAATTCCCTCCTATCCCAATATCTACTGAAATGACGCAGTATCAAATTTTGATAAATAATGCCCCCGTGAAGCGATGTAGAATGTTTTTCTATGTTAAAAGTGCTATAGAAATGTAGTGTTGTTCTGTAACCTTTTTCTCTGTGTCAGATATGCACTTTATGATTTTGGAGACAGCCTTCTACACCTTCTACATAGTTTTTGACTGCAGAGAGAGAGAGAGGTGGCAACGTGGAAGGAATTGGACAGGAAATACCAAAGAAGAATTGCACTGTGGCTGAACAGGTAACCTGCAATAGCAGAGGGGTGTGGATTATGTGGAACAGTGGGGGCTGTGGCGGGAAATTTAAAGTTTGAAGATCTCCTGGGAAGCTGCTAAAAGCAACACCCGGGAGATCCATGTCCCATTCCAGGAGACATCTGGGCAATCGTGGCATTCTAGCTTCTGTGTTGTGACATGATTCGGAAAGTCTAAATCTCCTGATGTTTTCTCTCCCCTCCATTGTGAGTTCACTTTCCACCTCTTTGCTCATGCGCCATAACAGGTCTATTATTATTTGAAATAACAAGGTCATGAATCACATCCATGCTGAGGACTTGTTTTTATTTTGAACACTCTTATTCTGTCCTCCAATTTAACACACAGAGCTTCTTCATGATAATTTATGTATTTCTCAGAAAAATAGTAATAACTTAAAATTTTCCAGATTGTAAATCTATTCAATTATAGACCTTTTTCAAAATTGTTGAAGTAATTGTGAAGTTAGCATCTTGTTCATAACTTCCTCTGTGATATTGTGGAGTATGAAAATTTGAATGTTTCACAATAACCAATTTCTTTGCCAAGGCTGTTCTTCATTTATTCTTTTATCTACAGATTTATTAATCTTGTTCAGCAACATGATTTGCCAAATTTCTCTTTTGCCAAGACCAAACCTGAAGAGAGAATTGGGACAAGGCAGGATGGTGTTATGTGCATACTTGGATGTTGTGAAAAGTTAACTGTAAACTTCACAACGTTAATAATGTAACTTTTACATCAGATGATACTTAAAATACAAAGCGCTTAAAGTGACTACGAATGAAACTAATTCCTCAGTCTAAAAATATAACATAAAATCTCTGCTTTAAACATACTCAATGACTGAGCTTCCACAGCCCTCTGCGATAGAGAATTCCAAAGATTCACAACCCTCTGAGTAAAGAAATTTCTCCTCATCTCTGTCCTAAGTGGCTTCCCCCTTATTTTGAAATGGTGTCCCCTGGTTCTAGACTCACAACCAGGTAACATTTTAGCTGCATCTACCCTGTCTATCCCTTTAAGTATTTTGTAGGTTTCAATGAGATCATCTCTCATTCTTCGAAACTCTAGAGAATACAGGCCCTGTTTCCCCAATCTCTCTTTATAGGACAGTCCCGCCATCCCGGGAACAAGTATGGCAAATCTTCGTTGCAATCCCTCTATGGCAATGACATAAAAATGTCACGAAATAGGAATGAATGGTTTCAAATTCGCTCCCCAAACCCTTGCTTCTTCAACTTATTTTCTCCTCTATGACCCTCCTTAAAACCCATTTCTTTGACCAAGCATATAGTCATCTGTCCTAATATTGCCTTAATAGAATCATAGAATGGTTACAACACAGGAGGCCATTAGGCTTGTTGTGTCCATACTAGCTCTGTGCAAGAGAAACTCAGCTAGTCTCACTCCCCTGCACTTTCCCTGTAACCCTGCAAATTTTTTCTCTTCAGGTACATATCCAATTTCCTTTTGAAAGCCACAATTGAGTCTGTCTCCACCACACTCTCCGGCAGTGCATTTCAGGTCCTATCCACACTTTTCATAAAAAAGCTGTTCCTCATGTCACCTTTGGTTCTTTTGTCATTCACCTTAAATCAGTGCCCTCTGGATCTTGACCCTTCTACCAATGGGAACAGTTTCTCCCTTTCTGCTCTGTGTAGACCCCTCATGATCTTGAACACCTCTATCAAATCTCCTCTCAATCTTCTTTTCTCTAAGGAGAATAACCTTGGCTTTTTCAATCTAACTGAAGTGTCTCATCCCTGGAACCATTCTTGTAAATCTTTTCTGTACCCTGTCTAAAGTATTCACATCCTTCCGAGAGTGTGGTGCTTAGAATTGGACACAATACTCCAGTTGAGGCTGACCTAACGTTTTTTAAAGGTTCATTATAACTTAAACTTGCTTTTGTACTCTAAGCCTCTATTTATAACGTCCAGGATCCTCTAATAAAAGCAAAATACTGCGGATGCTGGAAATCTGAAATAAAAACAAGAAATGCTGGAAATACTCAGCAGGTCTGGCAGCCTCTGTGGAGAGAGAAGCAGAGTTAACGTTTTAGGTCAGTGACCCTTCTTCTGAACTAGCAAATATTAGAAATGTAAAAGGTTATAAGAAAGTAAAGCGGGGGTGGGGCAAGAGATAACAAAGGAGAAGGTGTAAATAGGACATGGTCACAGAATAGCTGACCAGAAGGTCATGGAGCAAAGGCAAACAATATGTTAATAGTGTGTTGAAAGACAAAGCATTAGCACAGATAGGGTGTTAAGGTTGAACAGCTGCAAGTACAAACATAAAAAAAAGTGGGTAAGCAAACTGAACAAACTAAGATGAAATAAAATAAACACACAAAAAAGGAAAAAGAAAAAAAAAACTGAAAATAAAAGTAAAATGGGGGGCCCGTCATGCTCTGAAATTATTGAACTCAGTGTTCAGTCCGGCAGGCTGTAGTGTGCCTAATCAGTAAATGAGATGCTGTTCCTCGAGCTTGCGTTGATGTTCACTGGAACACTGCAGCAATCCCAGGACAGAGATGCGAGCATGAGAGCAGGGGGGAGTGTTGAAATGGCAAGCAACCGGAAGCTCAGTCTGCAAGCAAAATGTATCACTTCACATCTCCCTGCATTAAATTTCATCGGCTACATGTCCACCCACCCCACCAGCTTGTCTATGTCCTCTTCAAGTCTATCACTATCCTCCTCATAGTTCAAAATACTTCCAAGTTTTGTGTCATCTTCAAATTTTGAGACTGTGCCCTGTGCATCCAAGTCTAGGTCATTAATATATATCAAGAAAAGCAGCAGTTCGAGTACGTACTCCTGGGAAACCCCACTGTATATTTTGGCTTGTAATCTATTGTTGTCTAATTACCTTCTGTGATTCGCAGTTCGACCTTTTTATGTACTATGTATAAGAATGTATAAGGCCTGGACAACGTATGCCAGCCAAGAGCGACGTCTCAATTCATTCCATCTTCGCTGCCTTCGGAGAATACTTGGCATCAGGTGGCAGGACTATATCTCCAACACAGAAGTCCTTGAAGCGGCCAACACCCCCAGCTTATACACACTACTGAGTCAGCGGCGCTTGAGATGGCTTGGCCATGTGAGCCGCATGGAAGATGGCAGGATCCCCAAAGACACATTGTACAGCGAGCTCGCCACTGGTATCAGACCCACCGGCCGTCCATGTCTCCGTTATAAAGACGTCTGCAAACGCGACATGAAATCGTGTGACATTGATCACAAGTCGTGGGAGTCAGTTGCCAGCATTCGCCAGAGCTGGCGGGCAGCCATAAAGACAGGGCTAAATTGTGGCGAGTCGAAGAGACTTAGTAGTTGGCAGGAAAAAAGACAGAGGCGCAAGGGGAGAGCCAACTGTGCAACAGCCCCAACAAACAAATTTCTCTGCAGCACCTGTGGAAGAGCCTGTCACTCCAGAATTGGCCTTTATAGCCACTCCAGGCGCTGCTTCACAAACCACTGACCACCTCCAGGCGCGTATCCATTGTCTCTCGAGATAAGGAGGCCCAAAAGAAAGAATAAGAATACATTTGTTGTTGTTGATGATTCACCTGCAGAGTCCTCGATCAATGGTGAGTGAGGTAAGCAGATCGGGAAGGATTGGTGAGGTGAGTGAAATCTATTAATTTGTGATTATCATAAATGTTATTCTTAGAATGATGTCTTTCCCAGGTCCTATTGAAACTTCCTCCCTACTGGCCCTTCTATTCACTTTCTGATCTGTTTGCAGCTCTCACGCGTTGTTAAAGTACGGAATGGAAAGAGGGAATCCCTCTATTTTTCGGGACCTGGCGCTTCAACTGAAAACAAAATGGTGACACCGTCTCCATAGTAACCACTGCAGCGTCGGCCGCGAGCTTTCAAACTGGGCAACGTTCGAAACGGTCACCACAGGTTCAGGAGCCGCCACCGGGACAAGGACTGGCGACGAACAGCGTAGTAACGGCATTGTTAACAAAAGCAAGGTAACATTTATTATTTCATCTTTTGTTACAGTGAATGTTCAGTCGTTTATTCAGATGTTTTAATTTGTTTTCAGTGCGGGTCGAGGCCTTTTGGATTGTTCCACTAAACTGGTTAGTCAGCAGCTACAGCGTCCGGTGGAAGTGGCTGGGCTCCTGTATGTAACACAACTGGTGGTTTCTTGACTTCCCGGTGTTAGTCTAGCTGGTGAACATTACAGGCCAGTTTGAGTGAATGTATTCGGTTTCGGCTTCGCATTGTGCTAATTGTGCGGGAATTAAAGTTGCCTTCAGGCAAACTCTTGTGAAGCCGCCTCAAGCAGCTTCGCACCAGCAGCTGTGTGTATTGACCTGATATCACCTCCTTCCTCATTTACTCTGCCCCAGTTTTCTCTCCAATTGCTATCCAAATTAACTTGGGCGACAAACTAATTAAGAGATAAAAATAGAAAATGCTGGAAAAATTTAGCAGGTCTGGCAGCATCAGGGAAGAGAAAAACAGAATTAACCTTTCATCAATATTGGGAAAAGTGAAAATGTAAAGGTTTTGAGAAGGTGAAAGAGGCTGAGAAGAACAACAAGACGGAAGGTCTGTGACAGGGTGGAGAGCAGGAGAAATTAAATGACAAAAGGTTTCATAGTACAACGCCAAAGGAAGTGATAAAGGGACAAATAAAGAAACAAAAGATGTGTCTGGATGCTACTTAAAGAGCCAATGCTCAGTTTGGGTTCCGGCAGGGCCACTCTGCTCCTGACTGCTACAGCCTTGGTCCAAACAGTGACAAAAGAGCTGAACTCAAGATTGCCCGAGATATCAAAGCAGCATTTGATCGGGTGTGGCATCAGGGAGCCCGAGCCAAACTGAAGTCAATGGAAATCAAGGGGAAAAATCTCCACTGGTTGGAGTCATAGCTAACATAGGGGAAGATGGTAGTGGTTGTTGAACGCCAATCATCTCAGCCTCAGGACATTGCTGCAGATGTTCCTCAGGGTAGTGTCCGAGGCCCAACCATCTTCAGCTGCAACATCAATGACTTTCCCTCCATCATAAGGTCAGAAGTGGGGGTGTTCACTGATGATTGTACGATGTTCAATATCATTTGCAACTCCTCAGATACTGAAGCAGTCCTTGTCCGTATGTAGTAAGCGCTGGACATTTAGGTTTGGGCTGATAAGTGGCAAGTAACATTTGCGCCACACAAGTGCCAGGCAATGATGATCTCCAATAAGAGAGAAACTAACTATCTCCCCTCTTTTTCTAGTACACTGATGATTGTATTGGTGTTGCTTCCTGCTCTCGCCCTGAACTGGAAAATTTTATTGACTTCGCTTCCAATTTCCACCCTTCTCTTACCTTCATATGGTCCAGCCCCATCTCTTCCTTTCCCTTTCTTGACTTCTCTGTCTCCATTTCTGGAGATAGGCTATTGACCAATAATCAGTGTTAGTGGAGTTGAAGGGGTTGTTGTTCAACGTGAGAACATGTTCAGCCAGGTGGTGGTGGTGGATGGGGCCTCTGTTCACTCCACCAGCCTCTGCAGTCAAAGGATTATCCTCTGCCATTTCAGCCACCACCAGCATGATGCCACTACCAAACATAACTTTTCCTCTTCTTCCTTTCAGCAATCCGAAGGGACCATTCCCTCTGGGATACCCTGGTCCACCCCTCAGTCATCCTCAACATCCCCTCCTTTTCCTGTGATACCTTTCCACACAAGTGCAAGAGATCCTCAACATCCCCTCCTTTTCCTGTGATACCTTTCCACACAAG
Organism: Heterodontus francisci; assembly: GCF_036365525.1. Taxonomy (NCBI): domain Eukaryota; kingdom Metazoa; phylum Chordata; class Chondrichthyes; order Heterodontiformes; family Heterodontidae; genus Heterodontus; species Heterodontus francisci. The sequence goes on along the minus strand of NC_090375.1, from coordinate 115,464,535 downwards.
TGCAAGAGATGCAACATCTGCCCTTTTACCACCTCCCTTCTCACTGTCCAAGGCTCCAAACACTCCTTCCAAGTTAAACAGTGATTTACTTGTATTTCTTTCAATTTAGTATACTGTATTCGCTGCTCACGATGTGGTCTCCTCTACACTGGGGAGATCCAATGCTAACTAGGTGACCACTTTGAGGAAAACCTCCATTCAGTCCGCAAGCATAACCCTGAGCTTCTTGTCGCCTTTCACTTCAATTCTCTACCTTACTTAAACTCTGACCTTTCTGTCCTTGGCCTGCTACAGTGTTTGAATCAAGCTCAAGGAACAGGACCTCCTCTTTCAACTGTGCATTTTACTGCCCCTGGACTCAACATTGAGTTGAACAATTTTGAAGCATAACCTCTGGCCCCATTTTCTTTTTTTTTTGCTGTTTTTTTTTTCTCTCTTGCTTCTTTCTTAATTCCTTTATTTTGCATTTGGATGGCTGCTATTCTGCCATCCACACCTCCTCTAGACACTTCTTTTGTTTCTTTACTTGTCCCATTATCACTCCCTTTGGCTTTGTACCATGAAACCTTGTGACGTTTAATCTCTCCTGCCCTCCACCTTATCACAGACCTTCCCTTTGGTTTTTCATCCCAGCCTCCCCCGTTTCACTTACTCAAAACCAAGATGCACTGCAGCAACTCACCAAGGCTCCTTCAACAGCAAATTTCCAAACCCGTGACTTCTACAACCTAGAAGTACAAAGATGCATAGGAACACCACCACCTGCAAGTTCCCCTCCAAGTCACACACCATCCTGACTTGGAACTATATCGCCGTTCCTTCACTGTTGCTGGGTCAAAATCCTGGAACTCCCTTCCTAACAGCACTGTTGGTGTACCCACATCCCAAGGATTGCAGTGGTTCAAGAAGGCAGCTCACCACCACCTTCTCAAGGGCAATTAGGGACAGACCATAAATGCAGGCCGAGCCAGTGACGCCCACGTCCCACAAATGAATTTTTAAAAATCTTAACTTTTCCTGGTTCTGATGAAAGGTCACTGACCTGAAATATTAACAGTGTTTCTCCACAGATGCTGCCAGGTGTGACGGAAACCACACCTGCCAAAAATGAGATATTAATTTCATCATATGGAACATTATTTTTGAACTGTTACTGGACTTGAAATAACTTGTTTAAAAAGGCTACAACAGTGACTGAAAACATGGCTGCACATTTACATTCTAAAGGACAGTGGCTGGAAACATAGCTGCACACTTGCATTCGAAAAGACGGCGCAGTGGTTAGCACCGCAGCCTCATAGCTCCAGCGACCTGGGTTCAATTCTGGGCACTGCCTGTGTGGAGTTTGCAAGTTCTCCCTGTGTCTGCGTGGGTTTCCTCCGGGTGATCCGGTTTCCTCCCACATGCCAAAGACTTGCAGGTTGATAGGTAAATTTGCCATTATAAATTGCCACTAGTATAGGTAGGTGGTAGGGAAATATAGGGACAGGTGGGGATGTGGTAGGAATATGGAATTAGTGTAGGATTAGTATGAATGGGTGGTTGATAGTCGGCACAGACTCGGTGGACCGAAGGGCCTGTTTCAGTGCTGTATCTCTAAATTTAAAAAAAAAATCTAAGACAGTTGCCTGAAGAAGACAATGGGAGTGCCTCCCTGATTGAAATAGCCAGTTGGGTTTGTCAATAGAGATGATCAAGAGACATTGACTATGTAAGAGTCAGCGTTCCACCCCCACTCCCCTTCCCCCCCCCCCCCCCCACCCCCCAACTGAGATAGTCTGCTCAGCTTGAAGGAATCCACAAATTCTCGCAGGAGAGACTGTTTCAAATAAGGAGCTAGTCACATGACTAACTTGATGGGCAACCTGGAGTTAATTGAACTGTGCTCACACAACAGTTTTTGGGAAGAGACTGCAATTTGAAGACAACAGAGAAGGAAGGTCTCTCCCTGTCTCTCTCTCTCTCTCAAGCAAAGTTCCAAGGACCCACGGAAGTAACTTAAGCCTTAAGATAGAAGACCAGTAGAAACAGTTTGAAAGTGTGTACTGGGCCTGAATGAGAACTGCAAGACTTAACTTCAATCAAAGACGTTACATCAAACCCAAAGACAGTAACTGAACTCTAGCTATTACTTCAAACCTTTCCCCTTCTTTCTTCTCCTCAGTCTCTATTTGCGTGTGTGTTTATCGCATATGCATGTTAGCGTGGTTGTGTCACATTTTTAGTAGTTTTAACTGAATTAGAGTTTTAAGGTTAATAAACTTACACCTTTCTTGTTTAAAGCTGAGAAAACCTGTCTGGTTGATTTCTTTGCCATTACAATTAGAGAGCAGTGAGCAAGGACTCACTGAGAGGGAACACGGTGTTTTAAAAATTAAACCCTGTTACAGCCAAACCAGGAAAAGGCTGAGAGGGAAGCCGTAGACCCCTTTCTCATCTGGTCGTAACACAGGCCTACTGAGCGTTTCCAGCATTTTCTGTCTTTATTTCTATTTTCCAGTACCTGCAGTATTTTGCTTTTGTAAACTATTTGTGATTTTATGTGATATCTGAGAAATGTCCTTAACCAGATTGTACGTGTGCTTCTTCTCTTGCGAGGCTCCCCATTTGTTCAATTGCTTTTACATCCAGCAGATCATCACCTGGATCGTGTATGCAAAAAAAGAAACCCCGTCAGCATGACTGGGGCACTAACTCAATGCAGTGGGAGGGAGCATCATAAAAATCCAATCGATGTCAACTATGTGTTTGTAAGGCTGGACAGCTGCCTGTGCTACCTGAAGCGGGGCTCAAACCATAACCTTCTGACTCTGAGGCAGGAATCTTGCCATTAAATCAACGGACACTCCCGCATGAGTGCTACACCATTTCAAATGTTTCTTTAAAAATGCATATATAACTTGCATTTTCAAGTTATTTTCCCCCTATTTTCCCCTTTGCAACAATTGCACCCAAGTAACTGAGAGTTACATAAAAGCAGTAAGAGATCACTCTCCATTCCTGTTGCTTTTCCCATTGGACAAATAGTTGACACTTCACTACGATGAGATCAGTAACTCAACTTTGGACAGAAAGGTTCATAGGCCCAAATCTATGTCTTGGGACTCTCAATTATCTGGAGGAGGTTATTTTGATAATGAAAGATGAAGCAATGGAATGATTTTGGATTAGAAGTTTCAAGTGGACATAAAAGGCAGGATTTTCCTGGTCCTGGAGTGGCGGGCTGGTTACTAATGGGGAGCCACATTGGGATGGCTCCCCGATGAAATCCCACCACCTGGAAGTTTCCCAGTGGCGGGACCGGATGCCGATCGGCAGCCCACTGAAAGGAGGCGGCAGCCAATTTAAATAATAAAAGGGTCCTTTTAAGGATGATTTTCGGGGCCCACCAGCATTTTCCAGTGGCGAAGTGGTCCCCATCACGTGGGGAAACTACCAGCTACATGGAGGTGGCCTCCCTCTGGCCATCCCGGGGGCGGGGGGTGGGGTGTGGTGGCATTGGAGCTGGAGGCTCCATACCCCAAAGAGGGGGCTATGGGCAGAGAAGGCCACCCCTCTGGCCCCAATGGGCCATCCGGAGGGGCCCGCCTGCTTGGCCTCTCTGATTTTAAAGGTTTTACTTAGCTCTCTGAGGTCACCTCCATGTTGAAGCACCCTCTCAATCACTGATCTGCCTCAGCTGCATCCACCTCTCCTGGTGGGACTGCCTAATCTTCCAATCTGCTGGCCCTCTAATTGGGCGGCAGCATCTACATCTCGCCTGCCCTTAATTGGATGGCGTGCCTGGAGGCAGCCAATTAGGAGGGCTCCTCTGGTAAATTTGCTGTCGGTCCTGGTGCCAGCAAATGCATGCTTGGGACCCCCATTTAGTCCTGACTGCAGGGTCTTGAAGCCAGTGGTAAAATCTTGCACAAAGGTCCCATGGTACTATTTGAAGAAGAGCAGAGGAGTTCTCAACCAACATCATTAAGACAGATTTTTTTCTCATTATTTCATTGCTGTTTGTAGCACTTTGTTGTGCATTAATTGGTTGCTGCATTTTTTGCATTACAACAATGACTGCAAAAGTGTTTAATTGGTTGTTAAGTGCTTTGGGACATTTTGTGGTCATGCAAGTCTGTATAAAAATACAAAGAAAGAACTTTACATTTGATGTGCTCAGAAACTGAGAGCCAATAGGTCAGAGAGGATTGGGATGATAAGTGCTCACTACTTGATGCAGGATAGAATACAGAGAGAAGAGTTTTGGATCAGCTGAGGTTTGTGGAGGTTGGAGGCCAGCCAATAGAACATTGGCATAATTGACCCTGTTCATGCCAAAAGGCATGATTGAGAGTTTCAATGGCAGATGGGCTGAAGTAGGGGAAGAGCTGGGTATTGTTACAGAGGTGAAATTTGATTGTCTTTACATTGAAGAGGATATAGGGTTTAAAACACACCTTGGGGTCAAACAGGACTCTGAAGTTGCAAAGATTCTGGTTCAGCCTAAGACAGTTGCCAAGGAAGGGGATGGAATCAATAGCAAGGAAACAGAGTTTGTGGCAGGCATCATGATGGTGGCTTTGGTTTTCCCAATGCACACGAGGAAGGTAAGACTCATCTGAAACTGTACATTCGATAATCCATCAGATATCACCGTGGAAGAGACTAGAAGGGTGGCTGGTACAGGCTGTGATGCTGGGAGGTACTGGTAAAGTAATCTTGGTGAGTTGATGCAGTGGATCCTGTCAATAGTTGAAATGGCAGCCGGCAGTGGAGAGGTGTATGTTGAGCCTGCTGGAAGGAGTGCTGATCAAGTGGAATGCTCTGTCCTATATCCTAGTGAGCTTCTTGAGTGTTAAAGCTGCACTCATTCAGAGGAGTGCAAATAGTCCCTCACACTTCTTGGATGGTGGAGAAGCTTCCAAGTATCATGAGGTGAGTCATTCATCAGAAAGCAATCAGCCTTTGTCGTGGATGTGTAGCAATGTTCCTGATGTGGCTAGTCCAGTTAATCGTTGATAGAGGATGATGGGTTCTTGGTAATGGTGGCACAGTTGAAGCTCAGGAGCAGGTGCTTCTACCTGTGTTTATATTGATGAAAACATTTTTGACGTCGAGCTACTAAGGAATAATCACGAAAATGACTAAAAGCCTGGTAAAAGATGTAGCTTTTAAGGAGGAGTGAGAGATGGAGAGGTTTGGGGAGGGAATTGCCGAGTTTAGGACAAAGTCAGCTGAAAGCATAGCCATCAATGGTTACCAATCAATGATTTTTTAAAAATTCCTTCATGGATGTGCGCACCAGAATTTGTTGGCCATCTCAAATTGCCCTTGAACTTGCCTTCTTGAACTACTGCAGTACTTGGGGTGTAGGTACACCCACAGTGCTGTTATGAAGGGAGTTCCAGGTTTTTGACCCAGCGACAGTGAAGAAATGGCGATATAGTTCCAAGTCAGGATGGTGTGTGGCATGGAGGGGAACTTGCAGATGGTGGTGTTCCCATGCATCTGCTGCCCTTGTTCTTCTGGGTGGTAGAGGTTGTGGGTTTGGAAGATGCTGTCAAAGGAGGCTTGGTGAGTTGTTGCAATGTATCTTGTCGGTTCAAAGAAGAGTGTAGGAGGGCATGCCAGGAGCAGCACCAGGCAGAACTAAATATGAGGTGTCTGCGTGGTGAAGCTACAGCACAGGACTACTTGCATGCCAAACAGCGGAAGCAGCATACGATAGACACGGCTAAGTGATCCCACAACCAACGGATCAGATCTAATCTCTGCAGCCCTGCCACATCCAGTCATGAATGGTGGTAGACAATTAAACAACAGACAGGCGGAGGAGGCTCCACAAATATTCCCAACCTCAATGATGGGGGAGCCCAGCACATCAGTGAAGAAGACAATGCTGAAGTATTTGCATCCATCTTCGGCCAGAAGTGCTAAGTGGATGATCCAGCTCAAGTCTCCTCCTGAGGTCCCAGAATCACAGTATTCAGCCAATTTGATTCATTCCACGTGATATCAAGAAATGGCTGAAGGCATTGGATACTTCAAATGCTATGGGCCCGGACAACATTCCTGCAATAGTACTGAAGACTTGTGCTCCAGAACTAGGCGAGCCCCTCGCCAAGCTGTTCCAGTACAGCTACTACACTGGTATGGAAAATTGCCAAGGTATGTCCTGTACACAAAAAGGACAAATCCAACCTGACCAATTATCACCTGATCAGTCTCCTCTTGATCATCAGCCAAGTGATGGAAGGGGTCTTTGCCAATGCTATCAAATGCCACTTGCTCTGCAATAAACTGCTCACTGACGCTCAGTTTGGGTTCCACCAGAGCCACTCAGCTCCTGGCCTCATCAAAGCCTTGGTCCAAACATAGGCAACAGAGCTGAACTCCAGAGGTGAGGTGAGGTGAGAGTGACTGCCCTTGACATCAAGGCAGCATTTGACCAAGTATGGCATCAAGGAGCCCTAGCAAAACTGGAGTCAATGGGAATTGGGGGGAAAACTCCCCGCTGGTATGAGTCATACCTAGCACAAAGGTTGTGGTTGTTGGAGATCAATCATTTTAGTCCCAGGACATCACTGCAGGAGTTCCTCAGGTTAGTGTCCTAGGCCCAACCATCTTCATCAATGACCTTCCCTCCATCATAAGGTCAGAAGTAGGGATGTTTGCTGATGATTGCATAATGTTCAGCAACATTTGCGACTCCTCAGATACTGAAGCAGCCCATGTCCAGATGCAGCAAGACCTGGACAATGTCTGGGCTTGGGCTGATAAGTGACAAGTAGCATTCACGCCACACAGGCCATGGAGGGATCTGAAAACAAGGTTGAGAATTTTAAAATCGAGGCATTGATTAACCTGATGCCAATGTAGATTAGTAAGCACAAAGGGAGATGGGTGAGCAGTACCTGATGCGAGTTAGGACGCAGGCAGCAGAGTTTTGAATGACCTTAAGTTCACGGAAGGTAGACTAGAGAAGCTGGCCAGGAATGCATTGGAATAATCAAGGTAATGGTAACAAAGGCTTGGATGAGGATTTCGGCAGCAGATAAGCTGAGGCAAGGAGGACCAAGCTGGACAATGTTATGGAGGTGAAAATAGGGGCTCTTACTGATGTTACGGATATGTAGTAGGAAGATCATCTCAGGGACAAATATAACACCAAGGTTGCAAACAGTCTGATTCAGCCTCAAGCAGTTGCCAGAGAGAGGCTTAGAGTTGGTGGCAAGGAAATGGAGTTTGTGGTGGAAGAGGTGTATAATGTTGCCAAAAAGAATAGTAAGCCTGAGGATGGGATGAATTTTAAAATTCAGCAAAGGATGACAAAGGAAGTAAAAATAGGATATGAGAGTAAACTAGCTAGAGAAGTAAGAACAGATTGTAATAGCTTCTATGCTGATATGTAAAAAGGAAGAGATTAGTGGGAGTTAATGTGGGTCCCTTAGAGGCAGAGACAGGAGAAATTATAATGGGGAATTAGCAAATTGCAGAGACATTAAACAAATACTTTGTATCTGTCTTCACAGTAGAAGACACAAAAACATTCCAGAAGTTGTGGGGAACCAAGGATCTAGTGAAGATGAGGGATTTAAGGTATAATTAGGATTAGTGAAGAAATAGTGCTGGAGAAATTAATGGAATTAAATTAATGGCACAGTGGCGCAGTGGTTAGCACTGCAGCCTCACGGCTCCAGCGACCCGGGTTCGATTCTGGGTACTGCCTGTGCGGAGTTTGCAAGTTCTCCCTGTGACCGCGTGGGTTTTCGCCGCGTGCTCTAGTTTCCTCCCACAGCCAAAGACTTGCAGGTTGATAGGTAAATTGGCCATTGTAAATTGCCCCTAGTATAGGTAGGTGGTAGGGAATATGGGATTACTGCAGGGTTAGTATAAAATGGGTGGTTGTTGGTCGGCACAGACTCGGTGGGCTGAAGGGCCTGTTTCAGTGCTGTATTTCTAAATTTAAAAAAAAAAATCCCCTGGCCCTGATGGCCTACACTCTAGGGTTTTAAAAGAGATGGCTACACAGATGGTGGTGGCATTGGTTTTGATCCTCCAGAATTCCCAAGGTTCTAGAATGGTCCCTTTGGATTGGAGGATTTCAAGCATTACCCTGCTATTCAAGAAAGGAGAGAGAGAGCAAACAGGAAACAATTCCTAGAACATAGGGAACTACAATACTAGACTAATACCTGGAATGGGCGGGTTGTCTTATGAGGAAAGGTTGGACAGGCTAAACTTGTATCTGCTGGAGTTTAGAAGAGTAAGAGGTGACTTGATTGAAACATATAAAATCCTGAAGGGTCTTGACAGGGTGGATGTGGAAAGGATGTTCCTCCTTGTGGGAGAATCTAGAACTAGGGGTCACTATTTAAAAATAAGGGGTTGCCTATTTAAGACAGAGATGTGGAGAATTTTCTTCTGTCAGAGGGCCGTGAGTCTTTGGAACTCTCTTCCTCAAAAGGCAGTGGAAGCAGAGTCTTTAAATATTTTTAAGGCAGGGGTAGATAGATTCTTGATAAGCAAGGGGGTGAAAGGTTATTGGGGGTAGATGGGAATGTGGAGTCGAGGTTGCAATCAGATCAGCCATGATCTTATTGAATAGCAGAACATGTTCGAGGGGCCGAGTGACCTACTCCTGCTCCTAATTTGTACGTTCATATATTCCAGTTAGTCTGACATCAGCATTAGGGAAAATGATAGAATCTGTTATTAGGGATGTGATAATAGGGCACTTATAAGAACATAAAAAGATAGGGGTAGGAGTAGGCCACACGGCCCCTCGATTTTGCTCTACCATTCAATAAGATGATGGCTGATCTGATTTTGGCCTCAACTCTACTTTCCTGTCTGTTCCCCATAACCCTGACTCCCCGATAGTTAAACAATTTGTCTATCTCAGCCTTGAAAGTATTCAATGACTCAGCCTCCACATTAACAACACTTTGAGAAAAGAAATTCCTCCTCAGCTTTATCTTAAGTGGGTTACCTCTTTTTGGTAAACTATACCCACTAGTTCTAGATTCCCCCATTAGGGGAAACATCCTCTCAGCATTTAACCTGTCAAGTCTCCTCAGAGTCTTGTATGTTTCAATAACATCACCTCTCATTCTTCTAAACTCCAATGAGAATAGGCCCAACCTGCTTAATCTTTCCTGAAAAGATACCCGTTCATCCCTGGGAGCAATCTAGTGAACCTACTCCAAACTCCCTCCATTGCAAGTATATTCCTCCTTAAATAAGGAGACTAAAAGTGTACACAGTACTCTAGGCATGGTCTCACCAACACCCTATAAAACAGTAGCAAGATTTCCCTACTTTTATACTCCATCTCCCTTGCAATAAAGGCCAACATTCCATTTGCCTCCCTAATTACTTGCTGTACCTGCATGCAAACTTTTCAGTTGATACCCAGATTCTTCTGTACTGTAGTATTCTGTAGTCTCTCTCTATTTAAATAATATTTTGCTTTTCTATTTTTCCTACCAAAGTGGATAACCTCACGTTTCCACATTATGCTCCATCTGCCAAATTTTTGCCCACTCACCCTAGCTATGTCCCCTTGCAGACTCTTTGTGGCCTCCTCACAACTTGCTTTCCCACCTATCTTTGTATCATCAGTAAATTTGGTTACAATACACTTGGTCCCTTTATCCAAATCATTAATATAATCGTAAATAATTGAGGCCCCAGAAAAATCCCAATATAATTGGGCAGAGTCTGCAAGGGAAATCATGTTTGATGAACCTGTTAAGAGTTTTTTGAGGGTGTAGCTAGTAAAGTAGATAAGGGAAATCCAGTGGATATAGTGTGTTAGGATTTTCAAAAGGCATTCAATAAGGTGCCGCACAAGAGGTTATTACGTAAAATTAGGGCTTGGGGTTGAGGTTATATATTTGCATGGATGGAGGATTAGTTAATGGACAGAAAGAAGTCATAGGAATAAACGTATCATTTTCGGGTTGGCAGGCTGTAACTACTGGGATACCGCAAGAATCAGTGCTTGGACCTCAGCTATTTACAATCTATATAAATGACTTGGATGAGGGGATCAAGTGTAATGCACCCAAGTTTGCTGACAATACAAAGACTGGAAAACAATTTAAACAGGTTAAATGAGTGGGCAAGAAGGTAAATGGAATTTAATATGGAATGATGTGAAGTTATCCACTTTGGTAGGAAAAATAGAAAAGCAGAATTTTTTTTAAATGGTGAGAGACTGGGAAATGTTGGTATTTAGAGGCATCTGGGTGTCTTTATACACAAATCACAGAAATTTGACCTGCAGGTCCAGCAAGCAATTTGGAAAGCAAATGGTATGTTAGACTTCATTACAAAGGGTTTGGAATATTAGAGTAAAGAGATCTTACTGCAGTTGTATAGGGCCATTGTATACTGTGTAGTTTTGGTCTCCTTACTTAAGGAAAGACATACTTGCCCTAGAGGGAGTGCAATGTAGCTTCACTGGACTGATTCCTGGAATGAGGGTATTGTCCGAGGAGGACAGATTGCGTAGACTAGGCTTATATTCCTTAGAGTTAGAACAATGAGAGAGAATATCATTGAAGCATAAAATTCTTAAGTGGCTTGACGGGTTTGATGCTGGGAGGATGTTTCCCCTGGTTGGGAAACTAGAACTAGGAGTCACAGTCTCACAATAAGGAGTCGACCTTTGAGGACTGAGATGACAAAGGGTTGTGAATCTTTGGATCTGTCTACCCCTGAGAGTTGTGAATTTTCAGTCGCTGAGTAAAAGGGATCGATAGGTTTTTGTGTACTATGGGAGTCAGGGATATGGGAATAGTATGGGAAGTTGTAAGTGAGGTAGAAGATCAACCATGATCTTAATGAAGGGCAAGGCCAATTCTAAGGGCTGAATTTCTATGCTTTTATTATAATAAAGTGACTCCTGACAATGCAGCAGCCTGCCGACGTCATCTGAATGCTCCAAGCTAATGGGTGGCACAGTGGTACAGTTGTTAGCACCGCAGCCTCACAGCTCCAGCGACCCGGTTCAGTTCTGGGTACTGCCTGTGCAGAGTTTGCAAGTTCTCCCTGTGACCGCGTGGGTTTCTGTCGGGTGCTCCAGTTTCCTCCCACAGCCAAAGACTTGCAGGTTGATAGGTAAATTGGCTGTTGTAAATTGCCCCTAGTATAGGTAGGTGATAGGAGAATGGTGGGGATGTGGTAGGGAATATGGGCTTAATGTAGGATTAGTATAAATGGGTGGTTGTTGGTCGGTACAGACTCGGTGGACCAAAGTGCCTGTTTCAGTGCTGTATCACTCTATGACTGACTCTAAGCTGCGCATATGTGCAAACGATCTCCTATGCTCAGTGAGATGCTGCGCATGCGCAGCCTCCGTCTTGCCAGGACTAATTGGCGCATGCGCAGGAAGACATCATCAGGTACTTGCTCCCCCCCACTCAGCTACTCTCTCCCGCCCCACTAGCCGGTCTCCCCCCTCGGCCCTCGCTCCAGGCTTCGACGCTTTCTCCCCCTTCCCCCTCTTCCCCACCGACTGCTTCTCCCCCTCCCAGCTCTCCGGTCGCTTGCTCCACACTCCTCGCTGCTCCCCGCTTCCCCCGCCCCCATCCCACTCTCTGGCTGCTCGCTCCCTGCCTCCCCCGCCCCCATCCCACTCTCCGGCCACTCGCTCCCTGTTTTCCCCCTGTCCTCCCTCCAGATGCTAGCTTCAGGCTGCACCACTTCCCTCCTCTCGGGCGCTCACTCCCCCGTTTGATCGTTCCTCACCGCGCCGTCCAAAGAAGCAAGGCGGGGCCGTGAGGGTGATGTAGGAGTGAGTGGCCAAGAGGAGCGAAGTGGTACATCCTAGAGCTAGCAGTTGGTGGGGGGGGGGGGAAGTGGGGAGCGAGCGGCTGGAGAACGGGGCGAGGGGGGGAAGCGATGTGCGAACAGCTGGAGAGCAGGGTGGGGGAGAGCGGGGAGCGAGCGGCTGGAGGGTGGGGTGGGGGGGAGCAGGGAGTGAGCGGCTGGAGAATGGGGTGGGGGGGAGAGCGGGGAGCGAGCGGCTGGAGGGCAGGGTGGGGGGGAGCAGGGAGTGAGCTGCTGGAGAGCGGGGTGGGGGGGGGAAGTAGGGAGTGAGCGGATGGAGAGTGAAGTGGGGGATGCGGGAAGCGAGGAGAAGGGAACAATCAGCCGAGGGGAAGGGGGGGAGCAGTGCCAGGGTCTGGAGTGACCGGATGGCGGGGGGGGAGGGGGGGGTGGGGGAAATGGCGAGGCTGTAGCGAGTGTGAATGTGTGGATTGGGAGAATGGGAGATTGTGGAATGGAGGGAGGGGATGGGGCAGAAATTCACAGTTATTTCCTCCGTAACCTTCACCGTGTAAATGTTGACTTTACCGACCATGGAAAGTTGCTTTACATTCCAAATTTCAGTGGCACTATCATACCACAGTTCTGTCTTGTTTTTCTGTGATAAATTGAGCAGTGCCATCTTTAATCCTGGCAGCTTCCTGAACGTCGCAGACAGTGATGTTTTAGTGGAAGTGGCTGCATTTGCGCACGTGCTAGTACTGTGCCATCTAGCGGTTGCATTGTCAGCAAACGCAGCCTTATTATAATGGGCGGGCAAATTTATTTTTCTGATTCAAGCCAGATGGAAAGTGTTAGTCTGAACAGCAGGATTCGTATTGAAGATACAGCATGTAGATCTCAACATAATGGTATTTTAATTAATAAATTTTGCAGTATGTTTTCCCTAGTATGTGCAGCCTCTCACTGAAACTCAGATAGCATAAAATTAAATATTGTGGTAATCCTCCATTTCTCCTAAAGCACATACACAGTGATTTTAAGCACCTGAAATCTAATTTTTGAAGGTGTTGGGGAGGGGTGTGTGGTTGAATTAGTTTGCTTTGTTTAACATCTCACTCAAATTGCTTGAAATAGGCACAAAAGAAAAGGGGGAACTTTAATAAGAAATAAAATCATAGAAATACTAAACTGAAAGCAGTAAAAGTCATGAAAATTCTTAGTATCCTCAAAAATTGTTTTTTATACTTTTCTTTTTTTTCTTTGACCTCCTTATCTCGAGAGACAATGGGTAAGCGCCTGGAGTGGCTATAAAGGCCAATTCTAGAGTGACAGGCTCTTCCACAGGTGCTGCAGAAAAATTTGTTTGTCGGGGCTGTTACACAGTTGGCTCTCCCCTTGCGCTTCTGTCTTTTTTCCTGCCAACTGCTGTCTCTTCGACTCACCACACTTTAGCCCCGCCTTTATGGCTGCCCGCCAGCTCTGGCGAACGCTGGCAACTGACTCCCACGACTTGTGATCAGCGTCACAGGACTTTATGTCGCGTTTGCAGACGTCTTTAAAGCGGAGACATGGATGGCCGGTGGGTCTGATACCAGTGGCGAGCTTGCTGTACAATGTGTCTTTGGGGATCCTGCCATCTTCCATGCGGCTCACATGGCGAAGCCATCTCAAGCGCCGCTGACTCAGTAGTGTGTATAAGCTAGGGGTGTTGGCCGCCTCGAGGACTTCTGTGTTGGAGATACGGTCCTGCCACCTGATGCCAAGTATTCTCCGGAGGCAGCAAAGATGGAATGAATTGAGACGTCGCTCTTGGCTGACATACGTTGTCCAGGCCTCGCTGCCATAGAACAAGGTACTGAGGTATACTAGTTGTGGTTTATAAGAGATGATATCCTGTTTATGTGATTACTTTGCTTTACTAGTGATGGTGGAAGAGTGATTCTGACAAAAAGTAGTTTTAACCAGAACACTGTTGACGTTCAATAGTTAAGTCAGAGATGGACGGACTTTGGATACTAAAGGAATCAAGGGATATGGGGATAGTGCGGGAAGGTGCAGCTGAAGTTCAAGATCAGCCATAATCTTATTGAAAGGTGGAGCAACATTGAGGAGATGACTGTTCTATTCGTGTTCCTATTTCTCATGTTCTTGTGTTCTTATGGAAGTCAGTCCAATGTTTCCAGCAATTGCTGGAGTGCAAAAAATAATTTTTTCAAATGCTTGTTCCATGAAGTATGCAAAACTGTCATCTTCAACAGCAGCCATCTGCTCCTGCTCAACTGTGCTCAGTGAATCACCTATTACAGCCCTCACAAAATTAGAATGCGAGTCATACGCGATGCTGATTTTGATGCGCTGGCATAATAACAAGAACAGCTTGCACATATAGTGCCTTTAAAGTAATAAAAGGTCCCAAGACACTTCACAGGGGCATTATAAAACAAAAAGACATCGAACCACATAAGGCGATATGAGGGCAGATGACCGAAAGCTTGGTCAAAGCTGTTGGTTTTAAGGAGTGTCTTAAGGGGAAAATGAAGCGTAGAGATTTAGGGAGGGAATTCCAGAGCTTGGGGCCTAGGCAGCTGAAGGCATGGCCACTATTGGTGGAGCCATTAAAATCAGGAATGCTCAAGAGGCCAGAATTAGAGGAGCACAGGTATCTCAGAAGGTTGTGGGGCTGGAGGAGATTGCAGAGATAGGGAGGGACAAGGCCAGGAGGGATTTGAAAACAAGGATGAGAATTTTTAAATCGAGGTGTTGCTCAGCCGGGAGCCAGTGTAGGTGAACAAGCACAGGGTGATGGGTAAACGTGATTTGCTATGAGTTAGGATACAGACAGTATAGTTTTGGATGACCTCAAATTTACAGAAGGTAACAAAGGCATGAATGCGGGTTTCAGCAGCAGATGAGCTAAGGCAGGGGTGGAGTCAGAGGATAGTGAAAGTGAATAATACTGCATTGTTGTCAAAGCTTTTGTCTTCACTTAATTTGCATTGGTGTCAGTTGCTTGTTGGACCTAGTAAAATGGGACAGGGACAAAGATTAAAATGTTGTTTTCATAGCAAGCATATGTCATATCACTCACCACAAGGCCACATCAGGTTGTCATGTCCAAGAGGTGTGAGGATTTAAGTTAATGAGTTAAGCAGGAAGAGATGTTCACAAACCCTGCTTTGGTAGGCTGTCATCTTTGCTATCCTCTCCTGACTGATATGTTACCTTGCAAAATATCAGTGGCATCCTCTTTCACGGGATTGGGTTTTTGAAGCATGGCAGGGTCACCTACAAGAAAGACAGAGGCTAATTTATATACTGCCTTTCATGATCTTAAAAGTATTCCAAAGTGCTTCACAGTGTAATCACTGTTGTAATGTAAGGAAGCATAGCAGCCAATTTGTGTAAAGCAACACCCCATAAATATCAGTTAATCAAATGACAGATAATCTGTTTTTGGTGGTGTTGATGGAGGGATAAATTTTGACCGAAGTACCATTTCAAATAGTGCTATTGGATGTTTTACTTCTACCCGAAACTTAGAGCCTCACTTTAACTTTTATGCTTCTGGCAGTGCATCTCTTCCTCAGTATGGTGCTGAAGTATCAGCTAACATGATGCGCACAAGTTGTAGGGTTCCCAACACTTCCACTTTTGACAGGAGTCTACTGGAATGGACGATTGGTCTCCTGGGTGCTGCTGCTGGCAACTCTAGTGAAATGGTCCTTGCCTACGCAGTGCCCCTGCTGTCGTGGCTTGCAAAACAAATAATGTTGTCTGATTCCAACCGTTCCTTGCTGTTCGAAAACACTGTTCCATTGCTGATTGTGAGAATGACAGCATCGGAGCAAATGAAAATCGCAACCGGGGGAGAGAGGCGAACACAAAGCTGTGAGAGTGAGAAGCACAAACCGGGAGAGCGAGAGCGAGAAACACAAACTGGCAGAGGGAGAGAGAGAAAGCAACATAAACTCCAGGAATTCGTGAAGCCTGTGATGTGCATTGTAAACTGTGCAACTTGCTCTTGCATTGTATTGCTCTTGTATTGTAAAAAGTCATAAAATTGTAAGAAAACTTCGGTTAGAAGTTACTTATGTAGATGATTTTGTTGTATCAGGTGCTCCTCATCAATGCTCCTCATTGTCATGAATACTGTGGAAACATCACAGTAGAAGTTTTTATTTAAACATTATGGATCCTTAAAATTTTCCGTTCTTTTGTGCTCTTTGATTCATAAATTGTTATTCACCTCACTATAAAACAAAAAGTCTAATATTTTTATTTGGCGATAGACACTCAAGATGTCAGTAGCATTTGCAAACAGTGGACAAATGTTGCCTGATGAAACATGATTAAGCAGTGTGACATGGTTGAATGCCATGTGATCAAATGTCACACGATCAAATCTCCAGCAAAATATCAACCAGGGTTGGCAACCCTCGGAATGGGGCTTAAATGCACAACCTACTGATTTAGAGGCAAGAGTACTGCCACTAAACCAACCTTTGTCATGTATGAGTTTGTTTATTATATTGTGCATTATGACAGGAAGAAGCAGTGTATTTGCCCAAGTGGAAGAGTAGTCATGAGGGGAATAGCAACTTTTGAGGGTGTGATGGAAGCAGAAAAGAGATGCAGTGAAGTCTTCCTTGATGACTTATAGACAGCCACGGGAAGTGGGGAAGGAGAGTATTTTGTGCAGAGGGAAAAGTAGGATCATGTGGTGCTGAGCATGAGGAATGACAGGGAGTCTGACTAGTGGGATCATTAAATTTCTTCCTGTACGGATGTAAAGTTGCTGGTATTCACATCTTGCACTATGCTCATTGACCAATTAGCCTTGGAACCAACCAACTATCTGAGAGACAGAGAATGTCCCTCCTCCCTCAGTCTCAAGAATTCTGCGTAAGAATGTGAAAACCTTGGAGCCCCTGGACACATTATGGGGTCTCCAAAATGTTCCTTCTGCTTTAGCCACCCTCTAGCAGTACCTGATTTCCCAACCCTTAATCAAAAGGTTGACCGTGATAAGTGTGTTTTGCACTGGTCACCAAACTCACTAAGTGAGAAGTAATCTGGAAATAGGGCAATTTGCCCACTGACTCCATTGAACAGCTAGTTCTTTCACCCTGTGCACCTCCCATTGGTTTAACTGTGGGAAAACAAAAATCAGCCTTAGTGTGTTTGAGGGGTATTTGTATTCTCATATATTTGTATTGTATAATTGTCTCTTAAATTCCTTCCACAGGATCAGTTAATCATTGTTTGGAAATAGCCAAGAGCTCAAATGCAGTGAAATAGCTGTGAATCAAGTTCTTTAAAATCTGTTACACCATGGGTCGACTGACAGTGGATCTAATTGCGAAAAGTAATGTCCATGTAAAGAACAGAAGAGATGAGCCACTGGAACAGTACCTAAAAAAATTGACACATCTAAATTTTTCAAACAAGAATATTGATGAAATCGTAAGTTCACTTAATTGTTTGAGGCTGTCATATTCCCTGTTATTTTTCTGTTTATATATGTATTTAAAATGTAGCCCAGGGATCTGAACCTGGGAGTTCTTTTAAGGTGCTTTTGTGTTGAAGCCAGAAAAGCAATGCTGAAATAGTGACCTGTAATGTACTCCTCGCGTGTTCTCTCACTTCCTCACTCCCTATAGAATCACAAAGTGGTTACAGCACAGAAGATGGCCATTCGTCCTGTCGGGTCAGTGCTGGTTCTGTGCAAGAGCAATTTAGCTAGTCCCACTCCCATGCCCTTTCCCATAGCCCTGCAATTTTTTTCTCTTCAGGTGCTTATCCAATTCCCTTTTGAAAGCCACAATTGAATCTGCCTCCACCACCCTCTCAGTCTGTGCATTCAAGATCCCAACCACTCACTGCATAAAAAAGCCTTTCCTCATGCTGCCTTTGATTCTTTTACTGATCACCTTAAATCGGTGCCCTCTGGTTCTCCCGCCCCCTCGCTCCCCCTCACACTCGCTCCCTTGCTTCCTCCCGGCTTGCATTTGTTCCCTACCTGTGCTGAAGGAAGGCACTATGGAGGACTCGAGCAGTGAGGCAATATGGGCAGAACTCAGAAATAGGAAGGGTGCGGTAACAATGTTGGGGCTGTACTACAGGCCTCCCAACAGCGAGCGTGAGATAGAGGTACAAATATGTAAACAGATTATGGAAAGATGTAGGAGCAACAGGGTGGTGGTGATGGGAGATTTTAATTTTCCCAACATTGACTGGGATTCACTTAGTGTTAGAGGTCCAGATGGAGCAGAATTTGTAAGGAGCATCCAGGAGGATTTTCTAGAGCAGTATGTAAATAGTCCAACTCGGGAAGGGGCCATACTGGACCTAGTGTTGGGGAATGAGCCCGGCCAGGTGGTTGAAGTTTCAGTAGGGGACTACTTTGGGAATAGTGATCACAATTCCGTAAGTTTTAGAATACTCATGGACAAAGACGAGAGTGGTCCTAAAGGAAGAGTGCTAAATTGGGGGAAGACTAACTATACCAAATTCGGCAGGAGCTGGGGAATGTAGATTGGGAGCAGCTCTTTGAAGGTAAATCCACATTTGATATGTGGGAGGCTTTTAAAGAGAGGTTGATTAGCGTGCAGGAGAGACATGTTCCTGTGAAAATGAGGGATAGAAATGGCAAGATTAGGGAACCATGGATGACAGGTGAAATTGTGAGACTAGCAAAGAGGAAAAAGGAAGCATACATAAGGTCTAGGCGGCTGAAGAAAGACGAAGCTTTGAAAGAATATCGGGAATGTCGGACCAATCTGAAACGAGGAATTAAGAGGGCTAAAAGGGGTCATGAAATATCTTTAGCAAACAGGGTTAAGGAAAATCCCAAAGCCTTTTATTCATATATAAGGAGCAAGAGGGTAACTAGAGAAAGGATTGGCCCACTCAAGGACAAAGGAGGAAAGTTATGCGTGGAGTCAGAGAAAATGGGTGAGATTTTAAACGAGTACTTTGCATCGGTATTCACCGAGGAGAGGGACATGACGGATGTTGAGGTTAGGGACAGATGTTTGATTACTCTAGGTCAAGTCGGCATAAGGAGGGAGGAAGTGTTGGGTATTCTAAAAGGCATTAAGGTGGACAAGTCCCCAGGTCCGGATGTGATCTATCCCAGGTTACTGAGGGAAGTGAGAGAGGAAATAGCTGGGGCCTTAACAGATATCTTTGCAGCATCCTTAAACACAGGTGAGGTCCCGGAGGACTGGAGAATTGCTAATGTTCCCTTGTTTAAGAAGGGTAGCAGGGAAAATCCTGGTAATTATAGACCGGTGAGCCTGACGTCAGTGGTAGGGAAGCTGTTGGAGAAGATACTGAGGGATAGGATCTATTCCCATTTGGAAGAAAATGAGCTTATCAGTGATAGGCAACATGGTTTTGTGCAGGGAAGGTCATGTCTTACCAACTTAATAGAATTCTTTGAGGAAGTGACAAAGTTGATTGATGAGGGAAGGGCTGTAGATGTCGTATACATGGACTTCAGTAAGGCGTTTGATAAGGTTCCCCATGGTAGGCTGATGGAGAAAGTGAAGTCGCATGGGGTCCAGGGTGTACTAGCTAGATGGATAAAGAACTGGCTGGGCAACAGGAGACAGAGAGTAGCAGTGAAAGGGAGTTTCTCAAAATGGAGACGTGTGACCAGTGGTGTTCCACAGGGATCCGTGCTGGGACCACTGTTGTTTGTGATATACATAAATGATTTGGAGGAAAGTATAGGTGGTCTGATTAGCAAGTTTGCAGACGACACTAAGATTGGTGGAGTAAAAGATAGTGAAGGGGACTGTCAGAGAATACAGCAGAATATAGATAGATTGGAGAGTTGGGCAGAGAAATGGCAGATGGAGTTCAATCAGGGCAAATGCGAAGTGATGCATTTTGGAAGATCCAATTCAAGAGTGAATTATACAGTAAATGGAAAAGTCCTGGGGAAAATTGATGTACAGAGAGATTTGGGTGTTCAGGTCCATTGTTCCCTGAAGGTGGCAACGCAGGTCAATAGAGTGGTCAAGAAGGCATACGGCATGCTTTCCTTCATCGGACGGGGTATTGAGTACAAGAGTTGGCAGGTCATGTTACAGTTGTATAAGACTTTGGTTCGGCCACATTTGGAATACTGCGTGCAGTTCTGGTCGCCACATTACCAAAACGATGTAGATGCTTTGGAGAGGGTGCAGAGGAGGTTCACCAGGATGTTGCCTGGTATGGAGGGCGCTAGCTACGAAGAGAGGTTGAGTAGATTAGGATTATTTTCATTAGAAAGACGGAGGTTGAGGGGGGACCTGATTGAGGTGTACAAAATCATGAGAGGTATAGACAGGGTGGATAGCAAGAAGCTTTTTCCCCAGAGTGGGGGATTCAATTACGAGGGGTCATGAGTTCAAAGTGAGAGGGGAAAAGTTTAGGGGGGATATGCGTGGAAAGTTCTTTACGCAGAGGGTGGTGGGTGCCTAGAATGCGTTGCCAGCGGAGGTGGTAGACGCGGGCACGATAGCGTCTTTTAAGATGTATCTAGACAGATACATGAATGGGCAGGAAGCAAAGAGATACAGACCCTTAGAAAATAGGCGACATGTTTAGCTAGAGGATCTGGATCGGCGCAGGCTTGGAGGGCCGAAGGGCCTGTTCCTGTGCTGTAATTTTCTTTGTTCTTTGTTCTCACTGCCCCCCCTACCGGCCATGCTTTTTCGCTTGCTCCTGCTGTGCCGCCCCGTGGTATCTTCCCCCTGCGTTCGCTTGCTCCCCCCAGACTTGGCCGCTTGATCCCCCTCGCCCCTTGATTCTCCTCACCAGCTCGATCCCTGTTCAAATCGCCTCGCCCGCTCACTCCCTCCGTCCCCTCAACCTCTGACCTTGCCCCGCTGGCTCTGCCCCCCCCACATCCTCTGACCCCCACCCTCTGATCCCCCGACCCCTCTGACCCTGCCCTCTGAACCCCCTGCTCTGAGCCCCCCGAGCCCCCCAACCACTTCTAGCTCCCTGTCCCACTTTACCCCCCCCCCCACCCCAGCCCTCTTCCCCCTGGCCCACTCTCTTCCCCCTCCCATTCCCACTCTCTGTCTCTCTGTTCCTCCTTCACCTCCTCCCTCTCCCCATTCCCCCCCCCACCGTTCCCCTCCTCTTGCCCCTCTCTCTCATATCTTCCACCCTGCCACCTTCATCCAACATAAAGTGATTTTAGAAATACCAAGTCTGATGACACCAACTATTCTCCTGACATCCACCCCTCTGTTTGTGATGATTGCAGTTGAACGTACTCAGCCAGTCCTTTCCCCATAGAATTCCCATTTTTACAACCAGTAAGCATGAGATTCGCATATCCACTATAACCATACAGAAACAGGTACTCATCTGAAAGGCGATTGAGCTCAAGACAGGCGTACAGTAGAATGTTCTAAATAGTACAGCAGTTGTCTGGAGTTGAACTTGGTAAGGTTAGAACTGGAGACTCCATAGACCATTGTACATGATAAATTGTTACGTGTTAGCCTCGGTAACACTAAGCTGACTTACTACATTAATAAGAGAGGATTCCATCCTGCCAAAGGGAATGAAAGCAAGATGCTGTAACGTGCTGGCATTAACTTCAAGATCTTACATACTCATCCCCAGGTTAGGGATTAGATAATTAAGAGTTGGATAGCATCCTTTGTAAACAGGGTTGACAGTCCCACATGGTTTGTTGCCAACCTGGTGTCAGGGTGAGAGACATCTCAAACAGACTTGTAAGGAAATTGGAGAGGGAGGGGAGGATCCCATCATCACAGTCCATGTTGGGACCAACAACATAGGAAGGAATAGGGAAGAGAGTACAGGAGTAAGGAGCTATATTAAATAAAACAGGACCTCATTAACCAAGCCATGTGCAAATTGGCATAGGGATAGGCAGATCAGGGAGGTGAACACATGGCTGAAAGTATGGTGTGGAAAGAGGGGTTCCATTTTGTGGGACACTGGCACCAGTACTTGGACAGGAAGGAAGTGTACTGTTGGGATGTGCTCCACTTGAATTGGGCTGGGACCAAAGTCCGAGCGGAAAGAAAGAACAGGGCAGTCACAAGGACTTTAAACTAATACATGGTAGGGAGGGTTCAGGTGAAAAAGTTAGTATAAATATTAATTCGAAAACAAATGAAAAGGAAGAGAATAGAGTATTTCAGTTTATTTGTGCTTTAGGCGCTGCAGGTAAAGGGAAAACTGAAAGATGTAAAGTTGTTAAATCAGGAGAGTGAAATCAGAAATGTGTAAGGAAAAGAACGTTAGAGCAGAGGTGCAGGTTAGTGTATGTGGCTAAATAAGTATTCTTTATCCAAATACATGGAGTGGAAGGAAAAAAATGAATGAATTGCAGCTGCAAATACAACTTGGCGAGTAAAACCAATTTCAATGGGATGAACCAAAGACTGTCCACAGTAAAAAGCAAAATACTGCAAATGCTGGAAATCTGAAATAAAAACAGAAAGTGCTGGAAATACTCAGCGGGTCTGGCAGCATCTGTGGAGAGAGAAGCAGAGTTAACGTTTCAGGTCAGTGACCCTTCATCAGAACTGGCAAAGGTTAGTAATAGGATTTAAACAAGTAAAGCGGGTGTGGGGGAGAAAAGAACAAAAGGGAAGGTGTTGATAGGACAGAGGGCTGGAGGGTGTTGAAATAGCAAGCAACTGTAAATTCGGGGTCATGTTTTCGGACTGAGCGGAGGTGTTCCGCAAGGCAGTCACCCAATCTGCATTTGGTCTCCCCAGTGTAGAGGAGCAAATACAGGTATCCTAAATTGAAAGAAGTATAAGTAAATTGCTGCTTCACCTGAAATGAGTGTTTGGGGCTTGGGATAGTGAGGAGAGAAGAGGTAAAAGCACAGGTATTACACTTCCTGTGATTGCATGGGAAGGTGCTATGAGAAAAGGACGAGGTGTCGGGGGTTATGGAGGAGTGGACCAGGGTGTCACGGGGAGGAACAGTCCCTTCGGAATGCTGACAGGGGAGGGGAGGGGAAGATGCGTTTGGTGGTGGCATCATGCTGGACTTGACGGAAATGACAGAGGATGATCCTTTGGATGTGGTGGCTGGTGGGATGGAAAGTGAGGACAAGAGGAACCCTGTCGCGGTTCTGGGACGGCGGAACACGTCCATTCAGTCTGAAAATATGTCCTGGAACTTCCGGTCGCTTGCCATTTCAACACGCCCTCCTGCTCTTATGCCCACATCTCTGTCCTGTGCCTGCTGCAGTGTTTTAGTGAACATCAGCACAAGCTTGAGGAACACTCATTTAGCGATTAGGCACGCTACAGCCTACCGGACTGAACATTGAGTTCAATAGTTTCAGAGCATGACTGGCCCTTTTTTATTTTTATTTTTATTTTATTTTGTTTCATCATTTTTTTTTTACTATGTGCCTGCCTACTGGTTTTATCATGTTTGTGCTTTTGGCTAGGGGTCTTTATTATTCTGTCATTAACACCCTCTCTACACGAATGCTTTGTCTTTCACCACGCCATTAGCACACTCTCTTTGCCTTTGCCCCATGACCTCCTCGTCGGTTAATCTCTCTGGCCCTCTGTCTTACCAATACCTTCCCTTTTGTTCTCTTCTCCCCACCCCTGCTTTACTTGCTTAAAACCTATTACATTTTTAACTTTAGTCAGTTTTGATGAAGGGTCACTGACCTGAAACGTTAACTCTGCTTCTCTCTCCACAGATGCTGCCAAACCTGCTGAGTATTTCCAGTACTTACTGTCCACAGTAAACTGGGCAAATTTGTTAATCACCAAAACGACAGAAGATCAGTGGGAGGTGTTCACAAAAAACTATGGGCAACTAAAGAGGTAAGGGACAACACAAAGCTAAAAGAAAAAGCACACAAGAATGCAAAAGGTAGCATTGACAAAGGTGGGAGATACAAAAAGCAGCAAGGGTAGCGAAACAAATAGTATGATCTACAAAAAGGGAATATGCAAAGAACTTGCAAGGGAAATCAAAATAAACACAAAAATCTTTTACAATTATATCAGGAAAGAGCAGTATGGACCCCTGAAAATGATGATGGTGATATAAATGAAATTAAGGATATGTTAAATAAATACTTGCATCAGTACTTTACAGCATGCTGGACATCCCAAGGAAACTAATACGAACATACGAATTAGGAGCAGAAGTAGGCCATTCAGCCCCTCTAGCCAATCAATAAGATCGTGGCTGATCTGTATGTCTCGAATTCCACACTCCCATCTACCCCTGATAACCTTTGATTCCCTTACCTAACAAGAATCTATCTACCCCCACCTTAAAGTTATTCAATGACCCCGCCTCCACCACCTTCTGAGGCAGAGAGTTCCAAAGTTGCACAACCCTCTGAGAGAAAAAATTTCTCCTCATCTCTGTCATAAAAGGGCGACCCCTAATTTTAAAATAGTGCCTCCTAGTTCTGGACTCCCTCACAAGAGGAAACATCCTTTGCACATCCATGGAAGGTGATATAGACAGTGCTTTGAAGTGGCACTTGCTTAGCAATAATCTGCTCAGTGATGCTCTGTTTGGGTTCCACCAGGGCCACTCAGCTCCTGACCTCATTACAGCCTTGGTTCAAACATAGACAAAAAGTTGAAGTCAGGAGGTGAGGTGAGAGTGACAGCCCTTGACATCAAGGCAGCATTTGACCAAGTATGGCATCAAAGAACCCTAGCAAAACTGGAGTCAATCGGAATCAGCGGGAAAACACTCTGCTGGTTGGAGTCATACCTAGCGCAAAGGAAGATGGTTGTGGTTGTTGGAGGTCAATCATCTCAGCTCCAGGACATCACTGCAGGAATTCCTTAGGGTAGTGTCCTCGGCCCAACCATCTTCAGCTGCTTCATCAATGACTTTCCTTCAATCATGTTCAGAAGTGGGGATGTTCGCTGATGATTGTGCAATGTTCAGCACCATTCGCCACTCCTCAGATACTGACGCAGTTCGTGTAGAAATGCAGCAAGTCCTGGACAATATCCAGGCTTGGGCTGATAAGTGGCAAGTAACATTCGTGCCAAACAAGTGCCAGGCAATGACTATCTCAAACAAGACAGAATTTAACCATTTCCCCTTGACATTCAATGGCAGTACAATCGCTGAATCCTCCACTATCAACATCCTGGGAGTTCCCATTGACCAGAAACTGAACTGGAGTCGAGGACCAACACTCACTTTTCTTTTTTAAGTACCTGTAGAAACTCTTGCTATCCGTTTTTACCTTTCTAGCTAGCTTCCTCTCATTCTCTAATTTCTTTCTCCTGATTAACCTTTTAGTCATTCTCTGCCATTCTTTATATTTTGACCAATCATCTGACCTGTCACTCATCTTTGCACAATTATATGCTTTTTCCTTAAGTTTGATGCTTTCTTTAACTTCTTTAGTTAACCACAGATGATGGGTCCTCCCCTTAGAATTTTTCTTTATAGTAGGCATATAACTATCCTGAGTATTCTGAAATATCCCTTTAAATGTCTGCCACTGCTTCTCTATTGATCTATCTCCTAGTAACCCAGTTCACTTTAGTTAGCTCAGCTTCCATGCTCACATAGTTGCCCTTATTTAAGTTTAAAATACCATTCTTGGACTAGCTCTTCTCTCTTTCAAACCAGATGTAAAATTCAATCATATTGTGGTTGCTGCTACTTAGAGATGCCTTTATTCTGAGCTCATTAATTAATCCTGTCACATTACACCATACAAAGTCTAATATAACCTGCTCGCTGGTTGGTTCCAGAACGTGCTGCTCTAAGAAACTATCTCAAAAGCATTTGATATTGAATCAGGGATGGAGACTTACCAAAATTAATGTAAGCAAAGTAACATAAATGAAGAAAATAATGGCACTGAAGAATGACAAATCCACATGACCTGATAGTTTTCATCCCGGTGTTTTAAAGGAAGTAGGTAAGAATATTGCAGATGCCCTAATTATGATGTTCCAAAGTTCTCTGGAGTCAGGAGCCCTTCCTTTAGATTGGAAAATTGCACATCACTCCACTACTTTAAGAATGGTGAGAGAGGGAAACCAGGGAATTAACGACAGCTTAACATCTGTTGTTGAGAAATTACTAGAGTCTATAATTATGGATGGAGTTGCTGAACAGCTTGAAAATGTTCAATTGATCAGAGAGAACCAGCATGCATTTGTAAAGGGTAGGTCATTCCTAACGAAACTGACTGACTTTTTTGAAGAGACGATTAAAGTAGTGGACAGGAGAATGTCTGTGGATGAGGCATTTGATAAGTTTCCTCATCAGAGACTGTCACCTAAAGTTGAAGCTGTAATTGTTGGCAAATTATTGACCTGGTTAGGAAGTTGGCTGTGTGACAGGAGACAGAGAGTAGGGGTAATGGGTAGGTACTGAAGTTGGCAGGATGTGACCACAAGAATCTGTGTGGGGGTCTCAATTATTTGGTGTATTTATTAATGACTTAGTTGACAGGATAAAGAGCCACATATCGAAGTTTGCTGATGACACAAAGATAGGTGCATTATAAGCAGTGTAGATGAAAACATAAAATTATAAAGAGCTCTTAATAGATTAAGTGGCAGAAGGATTTTTATATAGGCAAGTATGAGGTCATGCACTTTGGGCCTTAAAAGGATAAATCAGAGTACTTTATAAATGGTGAGAAGCTAGAAGCAGAGGAGGTCCAAAGGTACTTGTGCGGGTGAGGGGGAGGGGAGTAGTGGAGGTTGGTTAATGCACCTAGATCATTAAAATGTCATGGATAGATATAAAAAATAATCAAAAAGGCTAATGGAATGCATATTTTTATGTCTATAGAACTAGAATACAAGGGGTTAGAAGTAATGGCACACCTATACATAGCCCTGCTTAGGCCACACCTGGAATGCTGTATTCAGTTCTGGGCACTGCATCTTAGGAAGGATATATTGGACTTGGAGGGAGTGAAGTGTAGATTTACTAGAATGATCCCTGGACTCCAAGGGTTAAATTATGAGGCATGTTTACACAAATGATGATCTTAGACAATTGAGGGGTGATTTTATTGAAGTTGTTTTTAGATATTAAGGGGAACAGATAGGGTAAGAGAGAAAAACATTTCTGCTGGTTGTGGAGTCTAAGACTAGGGTGTATAGCCTAAAAATTCGAGCCAAGCCTTTCACAACTGAAGTTTGGAAACACCTCTACACACAAAGGGTAGTAGAATATTCAAACTCTCTTCTGCAAATGGCAATTGATGCTAGGTCAATTGTAAATTTTAAATCTGAGATTAATAGATTTCTATTAACCAAAGGTACTAAGAAATATGGGTCAAAGGCAGTTATTTGAAGTTTGCTCACAGACCAGCCATTGAATGGTGGAATCGACTCAGCGAGCTAAATGTTCTCCTGTTCCTATGTTCCTAACACTTAACTATGGTAAACAATATTACAGCCGAAGTTCTCAGTTGTTTCACAGTTCACCCTCGTCAGTGGTGGTCCAAGTTTCAGGATTTGATGGTGCTTGGAAATCTCCATTTACCTCTCTAGACAACCACTTATTCCTGTATTTCTGCTTGGCAGGGACTGCATTAGCCTTGAGACAGGACGAGTTTGTTCCTTTCGTTCTGGGCAAAAAAAATTTTAATATGCATTTCCAGCATTTTCTGATTTTATTTCAGATTTCCAGCATCTGCAGTACTTTGCTCTTGCCCAAATATGTTCCACCTCGTTATGGGAAATGGACAATTGTTAAAACAAGTAGTTGTCCTAATTAATATTCACAGGGCATCACCAAATAGACCTTCCAACAAAAATGAAAATGGTTTGTGTATTGGTCTCCCACAAAGTTGTTTAGACCCACCTCAGAGATGTTCTTCACATTCTGCAATATCTTCATATTGTCACTCCTCCTGAGAGTATACTTGTAGATCAGGGACTTGCTATATTGGTAATCATGTGCTGGATTTTGCAGTCATCGACAAAGAAACGGCACTCACCTTTCATTATGCTCACAGCAGCGCACAGACTTTTTGTGGGCTTTCATGTGGCAGCTTGCAGAGACCTTTTTCAGTGCATTACCATCTACAGGGAATATGTGGCATATAAGAGCAGGATAAGCATTATCATGGCTCTTTAACCAATCAGGTGGAAGAATATTCACTGAGGCATGCAGAGTCTAAACCAGGAAGTATATATTACAATATTTAATTCAATGTAAAATCATGCACAGAAAGCGAAATAAGGAGAGGGAAAGAATGTTGGAATTAAGCAAGGGAGATGAAAGAGACAGACAAAAGCAAAAACAAATTCTTTTAAATGCTCCGACAATAATTAAAATCTGAAGGAATGTGACTCCACACTTTTTAAAGTAAATTTTCAGTGCCAGAGAATTTGCTTGGTAGTAATTAAGACTTAGCACACTGTTAAAAATTCACTTACACTTGAATGGACAAGCCCTAATTTTGTGCTTAGTGGCTATCTCGTGGTAAAGACTGCTACTTCACGCTCTTCATATGTTTTAATGCCAAATCTATCAGTGAGGTACCCATGTAATGAAGCTTGTGGAGGAGCAGGTCTTCTTGGACATCGTCTTGATTTCCGCGCATTTACTGTGCATGTGCAGATGTCAGAAATTGCTGTCCAATTAACAATGATAGCCTCACCCATTATTATTATTGCAAAATCCAGATCAATATGTCAGAATGATACCCTGTCATTCTATCTTGCAACATGCTGTTGCAAATTCACGCCCATCATTTTTGAAGAAAACTTGTGTGCACGAGAACAAATCACTTGTGACATACAAACAAAATCTATTAAAGTATACTGTTATGACTGAGGCGGGAGGAATGCACTGTTAATTTAGTCCTACTTCTCCACAGGTCACAATATATATTAAAATTTTCCAACTTACCGATACGGTCAAACATATACTGTATTTGTCCCAGAATAAAACACACCAGCCAAACAAAATAATAAAAACAAAAATTATCAGTTTATTATAAAACAAGTCTTAACCAGTAATGAAGTAAACCATACACACACAAATTGAAATATTAAAACCTCTTATTTATCTTAGCCCCTCACACACACACATACATACACCTGGTTAACTGGAAAAATAAAAGGGATTTTTGTTTATAGTGCTGTTACAAAGAGAAAAAAAAACACTTGGGCAGAATACTTGTTCTTGGTTTTGGTTTGGCGTCCCAAATGCATATAGATGGCTATCACTGGGATCTTCCTGGAACAATTCTTTCTAGGCGATGTTGAAGATCAGTTTGGGTAGGCTTTCCAAGAAATGCAGCTACAGAGGCTTCAGATAGGTTTTACAGCTGAAATGCAGCAATAAGGTTTCAGTTCCCACACATTCGATACACAAGGTTTCTTCAAATACAGTTGGAAATAGGAAACTGACACACTGCATGCAGGATTTCTTTTCGAGAGGGAGAGAGGGCTGGGTCTTCTTCTGGCAGGTTAAAAAAAAAAACTGTCTCTTGTAAGAATTCAAATTGAAACTAAAAGCAGTCCAGAAGTCAAGGCTCCTGACCGCTATAAATCGTGACCTTTCACTTCTTCATAAACATCTCCCCAAGCTGGGTGATTATCCACAGACAGGTGCCTTCCAGTAAAACTTGTTTACAAGCCAAATCCAGGAACCTTCTGGTGACGTCTTTTTAAAAAAAAAACACAAAGTTCAGCATCTCTTCAAGATTCCAGATGAATTAATGTCCATAATTCAACTATAAGTACCCTGTCATTCCATCTTGCAGTATGCTGTTGCAAACTCATGCCCATCATTTTTGAAGAAAATTTGTGTGCACAAGAACAAATTACTTGTGACATTCAAACAAAATCTATTAATGTATACTTGAAAGCAGACTTCAATGGCAGATTATAGAATCACATTTATAAGTATTGGTAAATGTTTGGATGTCAGTGATGAGTTTTTTTAGAAATTAATCACTTGTCTTTTCCAGTGTCAGCAATGAGCACAACACAGCTATTCGTAGCATAACATCCCCCACGTCAGAAGTGTCTTTCCCTTAGTACATACAGACCTGCAATTTTATATTCAGGCTTAAAATAGATATAAGCAACAATATTTTACAACATGTCTGCTATGACATGGACGAAGGCGACTCTTACATTAGGGTTCACAAGGCTATTAAACTCCAACCATTTCCCACACTTCTTGTCCTAATTAATGTTCTGTGACATTTTAGTGCCAAATTAGTGGGCAATGTTATGTACTGTGGATTGATGACTATCAGGGACTACACACTGTGAGGTGCCCATGTAATGAAGCTTATAGAGGAGCAGGACATCTTGGACATCAACTTCTTGATTTCCGTGCTTTTACTGTGCATGTACATATGTTTTGCTCATTATGCCACACTTCCTGTGTCACATTTCAGGCATCGCACCTGTTATATGCAATTTTTTGTAGCTGATTGATTTAAATTTCACCAACCATAATATCAGAATTTAAGAACTTTGAAGTCTACAGCAGGACACCATTCAGCCTATCAAGTCCATAATTAGAATTGTACAACATAGAAAGCTGCCAACCTACCCATCAGGTTTGTGCTGACGTGATCAAAGAGCAATCCAGTTAGTCCCACACTCCTTTTCACATCAGAAGTGTGATGATCCAAGCTATGGACTAACCCAGAAGAGTTATGAATAACTGACTTGGTCTTTTAAAAATGAACCTTCGTTTTAGAAAGTGAACAATGGTCCAAAATAGCCACTGAAGGAAAAGGGACTGGCCTTTGTGTATTTAAACCGTCTGACAAATAAAAGGACAAATCTTCAAAGCTAAGAGGATCAATTACACCCCATCCTAAAACATTCCAGAATTGAATGTTGTCTTTTGAAACAAAGGAAGTGTGAAGTAGCCACATCCTGGGCCATTGTGCGATCACCATTGGGAAGAGATGAGAATGTCTCCTACGAGGAGGTGAGAAGTAATATAGCTTTACCTTAAGAAAAGACAACATAAAGCCAGAGAGAGAGAGCGAGAGAAGCAACATCTAGCAGCTTGTGTTCCAGCAAGCCAGAAAGCATGGATCCAGCTGTAGAATCCTACATCAACATTAGACAGCAGAGTACTAGAAGTGCCCCACTGCCTTCAACTGAACCTTTAATCAAGAAAGAAATCTACAATCGTGTCAGGCCTACACACATCGAGAACTTGATTTCCAAGAGAATTCAAAGGTTTATCATGACCTCCTCACCACCCCCCGAAAGGTCACTTTCCTTTTCCCCCTCTTTGTCTTGTGTGTGTATGCGTGTGTGTGTGTGAGTGCGCGTAAGCGAATGTCTGAGTGGATGCAGTTGCAATAATTTCAGGATAAGGTGTATTGATCAATAAGCACAATTTCAAAATTTGCAGATGACACGTACTTAGAAGTGTTTTTTTAAAACTTACAAAAAAACTGTAGCTGTCTGTTTATTTGAAAAAAAATAAAACACCAAAGGGGTTAAATCCTAATAACAAAACACTTGCTGCAGTCAGATGGGAAGTTGAACAGTAAGAATTACCCACATCGTACCACGTGGCTATAACACCCTTGCTCTTTCCTCATATCCCTGCAAAATCCCTCCAATTTCAAGTATTTATTCAATTCCCTTTGGAAAGCTACTATTGAATCTATTTCCACCACCCTATCAGACAATGCATTCCAAAGCCTAACCACTCGTCGAGTAAAAAAAGCTTTTCCTCATGTCACCTCGCATTCTTTTGCCAATCACCTTAAATCTGTGTTCTCTGGTTATCGATCCTTCAGCCATTGGAAACAGTTTAGCTTTATTTACTCTAACCAAACCCTTCTTGATTTTAAACACCTCCATCAAATCTCCTCTTACCCTTCTCTGCTCTAAGGAGAACAATCCCAGCTTTCCAGTCTATCTATGTAACTGTAATCCTTCTAGTAAATGTCTTCAGTACCCTCTCCAAAGCCTTCACGTATTCTGTCCAGAATTGGACACAATACTCCAGCTGGGGCCATACTAGGTAGGTTTTAGGTAGGTTTAGCATAACATCCTAGCTTTTGCGCTCTGTGCCTCCATTTATAAAGTCCAGGGTTCCATGTGCTTTATTAATTGCATTGTTAACCTGTCCTGCCACATTCGACGCGGCATTGGGCGCGCACAGTGGCGCAGTGGTTAGCACCGCAGCCTCACAGCTCCAGCGACCCGGGTTCAATTCTGGATACTGCCTGTGTGGAGTTTGCAAGTTCTCCCTGTGTCTGCGTGGGTTTTCTCCGGGTGCTCCGGTTTCCTCCCACAAGCCAAAAGACTTGCAGGTTGGTAGGTAAATTGGCCATTATAAATTGCCCCTAGTATAGGTAGGTGGTAGGGAAATATAGGGACAGGTGGGGATGTGGTAGGATTAGTATAAATGGGTGGTTGATGGTCGGCACAGACTCGTTGGGCCGAAGGGCCTGTTTCAGTGCTGTATCTCTAAACTAAACGAAGATTGTGCATAAGCACTCTCATGTTTGTCTATTCCTGCACCCCTTTAAAATTGCTTGCATATAGCTTGTATTGACTCTCCTTATTCTTCCTACCAAAATATATCACTTCACACTGTGTTGACAAGTCTCAGCCATTCCTGTCAGCCTGCCTATGCCCTAGAGCCATAGAGTTTTACAGCGCTGACCGTCAAGCACCCGTCCTAACCAATCCCATTCCCCGCACTTGGCCCGTAGCCTTGTATGTTATGGCATTTCAAGTGCTCATCTAAATACTTCTTAAACGTCGTGAGTGTTCCTGCCTCTACCACCCCTTCAGGCAGTGTATTCCAGATTCCAACCACCTTCTGGGTGTAAAAATTCTTCCTCAACTCCCCTCTAAACCTCCTGCCCCTTACTTTAAATCTATGCCCCCTAGTTATTGACCTCTCTGCTAAGGGAAAAAGTTTCTTCCTTTCTATCCTATCAATGCCCCTCATAATTTTGTATACCTCAATCAGGTCCCCCCTCATATTCTAATTCCCATTTGGAAACAACAATTGAATCTGCCACCACCACGCTCTCAGGCAGTGCATTCTAGATCCTAAGCTCTTGCTGCATAAAAAATGTTTTTCCTCATGTTGTTACTTCTTTTGCCAATCACCTTAAAATCACTGTTCCCTGGTTCTCGATCCTTCTGCCAATGGGAACAGTTTCTCCCTATCTACTGTTTCCAGACCCCTCATGATTTTGAACACCTCTATCTCCTCTCAAAAGAGAACAGCCCCAGCTTTGCCCATCTATCCTCATAACTGAAGTCTCCATGACCTTGCTCTCATTATTTCTGTAATCTCCACCGCCTTAAACTTTCATCCCTTGCCGTTCCTTCACTGTCACTGATTCAAAATCCTGTAACTTCCTCACTACAGGTTCGGATGTATTTCCCACAGTCATACTCAACAAATCATAACTTACAAAGTCCCAGACTCCTCCATCACCATCCCTGGGTATGTCCTGTCCCACCAGAGGTGGCAGCACAGTGGTATGCAGTCAGGAGCGAGAGACCCTGGGAGTCATCAACATTGACTCCAGACCACACGAAGTCTTATTGGGTTAGGTCAAATATGGGGAAGGAAACCTCCTGATGATTACCATCTACCACCCTCCCTCAGCTGATGAATCAGTACTCTTCTATGTTGAACACCACTTGGAAGAGATACGCAGAGTAGCAAGGGCACAGAATGTCTCGAAGTATATTATTATCTTCACTGCTTATTGCACTTCCAAGTATGAGTCATCTGCAAATTTTGAAATTGTGCCTGGTACACCCATGGCCAAGTCATTAATGTATATCAAAAACAGCAGTGGTCCTAGTATTGAACCCTGGCGAACACCACTGTATACCTCCCTCCAGTCTGAAAAACAGCCATTCACCACAAGTTGTTTTCTATCCCTAAGCTAATTTTGTATCCATGTTGCTACTGCTCATTTTTTCCCATGGGCTTCAATTTGCTAACAAGGTTATTATCTGGTACTTTATCAAACGCTTTATGGAAGTCCATAAATATATCAACTTCACAGCCCTCATTCAACCTCTCTGTTACCTGTCAAAAAACTCAATCACTTTGGTCAAACACTATTTGTCCTTAACATATCCATGTTTTATTAGTCCATGCTTGTCCAAGTGGCTGTTAATTTTCTTCCAGATTATTGTTTCTAAAACCTCCCGCCATGAGCATTAAACTGACTAGCCTGTAATTGTCAGGTTTATCCTTCTCCTCTTTCATGGCTAGTTAGTAGGTCAGTGCTGGAACTTCATGTCCTTCATGTATTTCAATGCTGAATCACTCGGCGAGGTACTGATGCAGTGAAGCAGGGCAACTTGGACAGCAACCTCCTGATTTCCGCGTTTAACTATGCATGTGCAGACATTGGACGTTGCTGTCCGATTTAGTCCAAAATAATAGTGAACACCGATAATCTCACCTTTATTCTTCACCCAAAATCCATGCCTCTAAGTATCAAACTATGTCTTACCATAGCACAACTTGTTGGAAGGCCATGCTGTAATGATTTAGTTTGAAAGCACTAAAATGTTTAATTTTATACTACATATATAGTGTTAATATTCATCTCAGTAACTTAAGTATAACATACAGGATGACATATTTCTCCATCTTTAATATAATAAAGGCTTGCTCATATGCCAATATTTGAACCTGGTGTTTAAAACTGGCAAGTACGTGAAAAATACATGTTATATATGTTGAGGTTTTTTGTAAAACCATGTTTTATTTTGTTTCAGGATGACCTCTCTGCATGCAAGAACCTGTCTGTTTTATATTTATATGACAACAACATCACACAGATTCATAACTTAGATTTTGCCTTTAATCTCACCCATCTGTACCTGCAGAACAATAATATAACACACATTGCAAATCTCTCCTCACTACAAAACCTCTCCAAATTGTAAGTCAATCATAACTTTTGTTTCTTTGAAAAGGATATTGAAAGGAAAAATATAATGAGAATAATGAATTTTTACTGTTAACTTAAGTAAGAAAGCCTTTGCATTTATATAGTGCCTTTTATGACCTCGAGATGTCCCAATTAATTTTGAAGTACAGTCACTGTTTTAATGTAGAGAAACATTGAAGCCAGTTTGCACACAGAAAGGTCTCACCAACAGCAATGAAACATATGATCAATTAAAACTGTTTTAGTGGTGTTCGCTGAGGGATGAAAGTTGACTGGGACACCAGAAGAACTCCGCTCATCATCTTTGAATACTGGCATGAGATCTGAAATATTGAAGGGGCCTCAGTTTAACTTTTCATTTGAAAGCTGGTACCTCCGACAGTCCGACAGTGTAGCACTCCCTCAGTACTGCACTGAGGTGCAAACAGACTATCTGCTGAGGTTCTGGATTATTAGCATCTGCACAATGAATATTTAAACATTTCGTGGAGAGATCTGAACATGAGGATTAGAATTTTTAATTTGTGCTGTTGGTTTATTGGGAGTCTCGTCACTCGGGTGAATAATGAATGGGACTTGGTGCGAGTTAGAATATGGGCAGTAGAGTTTTGGATAAGCCCAAGTTTAAGAAGGTTGGAAGATGGGAGGCCAGCCAAGAGAGCATTGGAATAGTTGAGTTTGGAGTTAACTAAAGCATGGAAGAGGATTTCAGGAGAAGATGGGTTGAGGCAGGGTGGAGACCGGCAATATTAGGTGGAAGTAGATGGTCTTTGTGATGGAGAGGATATGGGATCAGAAGCTCAGCTCTGAGTCAAGTAGGATGCCGAAGTTGCAAACAGTCTGGTTCAGCCTGAGGTAGTGGCCAGGGAGGGGGATGGAATCTGTGGCTAGAGAACAGAGATTATGGCGGGGCCGAAGCCAATAGATTCGATCTTCCCAATATTTAATTGGAAATTTCAGCAGGAATCCAAGGCTGGATGTTGGCGAAGCAGTCTGATAACACCGAGTCAGTGGAGGAGTTGAGAGACTGGGTGATGAGGGAGAACTGTGGATCATCGATGTTCACGTGGAAGCTTACATTTGTCTTTGGATAATGTTGCTGAGGGGCAGAATGTAGATGAGTAATAGGAGGGGGTTGAGGAAAGATCCCTGGGGGACTTTAGAGATTATATTGTGGGGACTGATCCCTAGATAATTGTTTCTCTGACACTTAGTGCTTCCTCTCAAACTGACTTTCCATCTACTGGGACAGCTGAGAATCCTCTATTTACATTGTACTTCTTTCTTAACGAAAGTGTTTATTTTTGCATGTAGGTATCTAGGTGGCAATTGTATTTCTGTAGTGGAAGAGCTAGAGGGATTAACAGAGCTCCGAGAGTTGCACGTAGAGAATCAGCGCCTTCCCCTTGGAGAGAAGCTACTCTTTGATCCTAGGACTCTCCAATCTCTAAAGGTAAATAGTTGTTGCAGTTGCATTTGATAGCTTTCTTAGGTTTGACACTGATCTCAGATATTGTGGAATTATGTGGCTTAAAGAACGTTATTTCATATGGTAGACAGGTATAAAGCATGATGACGTCACATTTTATTCTGAACTCAAGAAACTTGCAAAAATTTGGTTTCTGTTCTCTTCCTGGTCAAATAATCTGCATGCATCTTCCAGAATCGAGGGCAAGCTGTGGAACTGTTCTCACAGCTCTGCCAAATAGTCAACCTATCTCCATATTGACATCAGGAATATGCTATGTGGTAGATATTGAATGCAAATCCAAGTCCTACAATGTTGTGGTGCATAGTGCTGCTAAACTAAAATCATGAATTAAAAAAAAAAATCACATTTTCACATGTTAAAGGAAAAAGTGAATTTAGTTGAAAGGAAACACTTTTATTTCTAAAATAAAAACAGGAAATGCTGGAAATGTCGCAGGTTAGATAGTATCCATGACAAGAGATGTAATGCTCAAGTAACTTTCTTCCTAGTATCTACACACTTTAATGCCAATTACCACTGTATGCTTACTCAAGATGTCCTGTCCATATAATTTGCTCAACATAATTGCATTTTCTTCTGCCATGCTGAGGTTGAGTATTTGTCTTTGCGATTTGATCGATTTCTGTAGACCAGTGGTCACCAACCTTTGCTTTCGTGAGAGCTACTTCTGATAAGCGAAAAATATCACAAGCTACTTAAACATATATTGAAAAATATGGATAGATAAATGCAAATGAAATATGTAGCTATTATAATTACATTATAACATATTTAATATGAAGGAAAGCTGATCTTAACATTATTTCAGTGTGATACTTGACACTGCATGCAAGCCTGGTCAAAAGATCATTTGTACCTGCTGGGGTCCAGAAGCCCAGCAGTGGCTTCATTGAATGGTTGGTGTCCGTTTAACAATGTCATCTCCCCTGAAATCTACCTGCCTTGACAGTCTCGTATCTTTTTTGGAGAGTTACTCCTTATAGTTCATGTGATATTTGGGTTAGAGATTTCTAATATGGCAATGTCAAAAAGTTTTAAACTTTTGGTCAGAGGTGTTTTGATTCTGGAATGAGTAGTTGCAAAATGGATTCCTCAGTGTTCTACTCTGACGTTTCCAGGTGACCACTGATCTTTATAGGCCCTGCCACAAGTTTTAATTTGTATTTGCTGCTCTGAACGTTTACTTGTAAATTTTTTGTCATGGACGAATTAGAGAGGTCATTATTTGCCGATTGCCCCTCTAGGAAATATCTACATTTGAGAGAAATAAATCCTTGTCCTACTATTTTTGTATGTTAACTCCCTCCATTACCTTTTGACTTTCCATGCAGGATAACAAATGAAAATCCCGCAGATCACCTGTTTGCACATCTTCTGTTTGTGCCACTTAAATCTTTAGGAATTATGTGAAAGCAGCATGGGTTAACTCAGTTTCCAGTTTCGTATTTCTCAATTTGAGGAAGTGTATTGCTCAAATGGACACTGCGGTAATGGTGTCATCAGTTGAAATTGGGGAAATCATGATTGAGTGTTCCATATGCTCCCATTCTGTATTAGCACACAAACATGGTTTACCATTTACCACTGCATGCATTTTTTTTAATGAAAAGAAGGAATTATTGGATTATGACATAGACTAATTGCATCATTTTCTGGAAATTCTGTGTGAATTATTGCCTGTAATTATACCAGTATCAGTCACAACATCCACTATTGATGAAAGAAGATAGATTAAAATTGCCCTTACTAACTCCAGAAAATATAGGGGTAATTATATGAAATTGCGCTACCCTGATGAGACCTCACCTACTAGGAGTGAATGTTAGGAATTCAGGTGTGTGGTTCACATAAGTTTTTTTTCCATTAAGATTAATAGATGGAAAGCCCAGTTGGCAAAGTTACACATTGGGAGTGTGATTATGTGAATTTGTAAATATACTCCACTTATATACATTTTTTCAAAAAATGATAAATGGGAATGATCTCCCGACAATTCTTTTTAGGAGTCACCAGCAAAGTTTACGAACTGTTTCGGCTTCACTCTCATTCCACTATATGGCCAGTATACTTGTAATCACAAGAATATCCATTATTCTTTGTGAAATGCTTATCATATAATCATTAATATCGATTTGATTGTACTGGCCTGCATTAATAATTACTATGACAATTATTGCAAATTAAAGCAGAATCAGTATAGATAATAGGAGATAAATAAAATAGAGAAATTTTATTTTAAAATATCTACAGAGTGACTATTTTTTATTTATACAGAAATCTTTATGTGTTTTGAACATCAAGAAGAATAATATTGATGAGATTAAAGAATTGGCTTGTCTTGGAAACCTGAATCAGTTTATGGCAGAAGAAAATCAGATTCGAGATATAAAGGTAATCTTATCTGAAAAACAATGAAAAATCTTAAATCAAGTCTCCAAATGCCATACTTCATTCATAGCTGCAAAGGTGGGCAGGCAAGCTGCCATCAGACCTCTGATGCTCAGTTTGGGTTCTGCCAGGGCCACTGAGCTCCTGACCTGATTATAGCCTTTGTCCAAACATGGACAAAGAGCTGAACCCCAGAGGTGAGGTGAGAGTGACTGCCCTTGACATCAAGGCAGCATTTGACCGAGTGTGGCATCAAGGAGCCCTAGCAAAGTTGGAGTAAATGGGAATCAGGGGGAAAACTCTCCGTTGGTTGGAGTCATACCGAGCGCAAAGGAAGATGGTTGTGGTTCATAAGATCATTAGAACTAGGAGCAGGAGTAGGTCGTCCGGCCCCTCGAGCCTGCTCTGCCATTCAATAAGATCATGGCTGATCTTTTCGTGGACTCAGATCCACTTACCCACGCTCCCACCGTATCCCTTAATTCCTTTATTGTTCAAAAAGATATCTACCTTAGCTTTAAAGACGTTTACTGAAGAAGCGTCAACTACTTCACTGGGCAAGGAATTCCATAGATTAACAACCCTCTGGGTGAAGAAGTTCCTTCTTAATTCAGTCCTAAATCTGCTCCCTCTAATCTTGAGGCTATGCCCTCTTGTCCTAGCTTCACCTGCTAGTGGAAACATCCTCTCTACTTGTATCTTATCTATTCCCTTCATGATTTTATATGTTTCTATAAGATCCCCCCTCATTCTTCTGAACTCCAATGAATATAATCCCAATCTACTCAGTCTCTCCTCATAAGCCAAGCCCCTCAACTCCGGAATCAACCTAGTGAACCTCCTCTGCACCCTCTCCAGTGCCAGTATATCCTTTCTCAAGTAAGGAGACCAAAACTGCACACAGTACTCCAGGTGCGGCCTCACCAGTACCTTATACAGCTGCAACATAATCTCTCTGCTTTTAAACTCAATCCCTTTAGCAATGAAGGACAAAATTCCATTTGCCTTCCTAATTACTTGCTGTACCTGCAGACCAACCTTCTGCGAATGCACAAGGACACCTAGGTCCCTCTGCCTAGCAGCATGCTGCAACTTTTTACCATTCAAGTAATAATCCTTTTTACTGTTACTCCTACCGAAATGAATGACTTCACATTTATTAACATTGTATTCCATCTGCCAGCCCTTTGCCCACTCACTCAATGTATCTATGTTCCTCTGCAAAGTTTCACAGTCATCTGCACACTTTGCTCTGCCACTCATCTTCGTGTCATCTGCAAACTTTGACACCCTACAAGTGGTCCCCAACTCCAAATCATCTATATAAATTGTAAATAATTGCAGTCCCAACACCGATCCCTGAGGCACACCACTAGTGACTGATTGCCACCCAGAATAGCACTCATTTATCCCCACTCTCTGCTTCCTGTTAGTCAACCAATCCTCTATCCATGCTAATACTTTACCCCTAACGCCATGCATCCTTATCTTATGCAGCAGCCTCTTGTGCGGCCCTTTGGAAATCTAGGTACACCACATCCACTGGGTCCCCATTGTCCACCTTGCTCGTAATGTCATCATAGACATTGGAGGTCAATCATTTCAGCTCCAGGACATCACTGCATGAGTTTCTCAGGGTAGTGTCCTAGGCCCAGTAATCTTTAGCTGCTTCATCAATGACCTTCCCTCCATCATAAGGTCAGAAGTGGGGATGTTTGCTGATGATTGCACAATGTTCAGCACCATTCGCAACATCTCAGATACTGAAGCAGCTCGTGTCCAGATGCAGCAAGACCTGGACAACATCCAGGCTTGGGCTGATAAGTGGCAAGTGACATTCGTGCCACACAAGTGCCAGCGAATGATCATCTCACACAGGAGAGAATCTACCCATCTCCCCTTGATGTTCAATAGCATTATCATCGCTGAATCCCTCACTATCAACATCCTGGGGGTTACCATTGACCAGAAACTGAATTGGACCAGCCACATAAATACTGTGGTTATACGAGCAGGTCAGAGGCTAGGAATTCTGCGGTGAGTAACTCACCTCCTGACTCCCCAATACCTGTCCACCATCCACAAGGCACAAGTCAGGAGTGAGAATACTCTCCACTTGCCTGGATGAGTGCAGCTCCAACAAGACTCAAGAAGCTCGACACCATCTAGGACAAAGCAGCCCACTTGATTGGCACCCCATCCACCACCTTCAACATTCACTCCCTCCACCATTGACACACAGTGGCAGCAGTGTGTACCATCTACAAGATGCACAGCAGCAACTCACCAAGACTCCTTCGACAGCACCTTCCAAACCCCAGACCTCTACCACCTAGAAGGACAAGGGCAGCAAATGCATGGGGTCATCACCACTTGCAAGCTCCCCTCCAAGCCACACACCATCCTGACCTGGAACTATATCGCTGATTCTTCACATTCTCTGTGTCAAAATCCTGGAGCTCCCTTCCTAACAGCACTGTGGGTGTACCTACACTCCAAGGACTGCAGCAATTTAAAAAGGCAGATCACCATCATCTTCTCAAGAGCCATTAGGTATAGGCCATAAATATTAGCCTCTTCAGCAACGTCCACATCCCGTGAGCGAAAAAAACACCTTTCCGACTCTTAGGTGAGATATTAAAGCAAGGCCCTGTCTGCTCTAAGGCGGCCATAGAAGATCCCATGACATTATTTGAAAAGGAGGGGAGTTCTCCCTTCTATTTGTCATTGCTATTTGTGTGACCTTGCAGCTCAATTTGACACAAAAAAGAGAATTAAACCCAAACCCCCACAATGGCCGTGATCGCCACCTCAATCGCACTGTTCAGTTCCCCGCTCAATTGCCGCTTCTCTTCCCTGCTCTCTCCCGCAACTGTCTACTCATTGTTTCCGACTACTCGCCACTGCCCCCGCCGCTCCAGACAGCTCCCTGCTCACCCCTTGCCCTCCTGCTCGCCACTTGCTTTGCCACTCCCCCCACCCCCTGGTGGCCGCTCGCTTTGCTGCTTGTTCTGCCTCCCCCTCCCCTCTGCTCCCAATTGGCCGCTCGTTGCTCGCCCGCTCGGTAGGTGGTGGCGTAAGCACACTTAGGCGGATTCATACTGGCAAGTGTTCAGATGCACTGATGACAGCAACGATTGCTCTGCGCATGCCCTGCATTGTCAGGAGACAGTGTTTTTATAATCTGTTACAAACGTATGAAAATGATCATAGATTCTGAGAATGCTTAAAGCACAGAGGAGGCCATTCAGCCTGTCGAGTCTGTGCCGGCTCTCTAAGAACAATTTTGCTACTCCTCTTTCCCTTCCCTTTCCACATAGCTCTGCATTTTCTTTCCCCTTCAGGTGCTTATCCAAATCCCTTTTGAAAGCCCTGATTGAATCTGCTCCCACCGTCCTTTCCTACAGTGCATTCCAGACTACAACCACTCGCTGTGTAAAAACTTTTTCCTCATGTTGCCTTTGGTTCTTTTGCCAATCACAAAGAACAGTACAGCACAGGAACAGGCCATTCGGCCCTCCAAGCCTGCGCCGATCTTGATGCCTGCCTAAACTAACACCTTCTGCAATTCCGGGGCCCATATCCCTCTATTCCCTTCCTATTCATGTATTTGTCAAGATGTCTCTTAAACGTCGCTATGGTATCTGCTTCCACCACCTCCCCTGGCAGCAAGTTCCAGGCACTCACCACCCTCTGTGTAAAAAAAATCACCTTAAATCTCTGTATTCTGGTTCTCGACCCTTCTGCCAATAGGAACAGTTTTTCTCTATCTTCTCTGTCTAGACCCCTCATGATGGGCAGGTCCATCAAGACTGTTCCACACTCATTATAGCTGGAGCATTACCAGGCACTTCTTAATCTTCCCCGTGCCTGTCTCCAGCCAGCCAGCAGCCATCACCTGGAAGAGGCAAAAAAACAAAGAAAGGCCCAGGGTCAATAAAGGAAAAAAATACTCTGGAAAATTTCTCTCCAACCCAGATCATAATTAGTCCAGGAGATCACATGAATCATGGATTATCTGTAAAACTGCTTAACCTTCTATACAATATGATCTTTGCCTCAATCAAGAACCGGTCAAACTCCTTTTTGAAGGCACGTGGAGAGTCGGCACCTAAGGAATCAGCGAGCAACGCATTCCAGAGGGTCACTACTCTCTGGGAAAAGAAGAAACGTCTGGCATCCAGTCTATTCCTTTCCTCTTGTGTTGTTTAAATGTATGTGCTCTCCAATCTGTTCTTGGTATTTAGGTATTGCTGATGGAGCATATTTATCATTAAGCCCAGAGTTTCAAAGAGTATTGAGCCAACCTTTTGACTAAAGTCACTTGTGGGTTAGATTAGATAGTGTGGCAGGTTCACTTTCCTGTTGGGTTTTTACGACAATACAGCTTTTTACTGCTTTTGTTGTCATTTTATTTCTGCTGTCAGCCATCAAATGACCAAATTTATTGGATTTTATATCACAACTATGATCTTAGAAACAATAAGGGAAAAGCAATCAGCAGGCACTTGGCAAGGTTTGAGTTAATTGAGGAGAGCCAGCATGGATTTGTAAAAGGAAGATCATGCTTGACTAATCTAAATGAATTTTTTGATGAAGTAACAGAGAAGGTTGATAAAAGAATACAATGGATGTTGTCTTTATGAATTTCAAGAAAGCGTTTGACAAAGTATCACATAAAAGGCTGGTTAACAAAATCGAGGCTCATGGAATAAGAGGACCAGTGTCATCTTGGATAAAATCATTGGCTTAAGGACAGAAAACAGCGAGTCACAGTAAATGGTTGTTTTTGAGAATGACGGTTCAGTTCTAGGACCACTGATTTTTTTGATATATATGATATATATATATAATAGTAGTAGACATCTGTCAGTTTCAGAAGACGATGGACTGCGCCCGGGTGTATGTCACTTATGAGTTGAACATAGTCTGTTATGGTTGTAGAAGCCAACTCGTGAGTGACAATCCCTTCCACAGCTGGCACAGATGAATATCATTGGCCAGAGATCGACCGATGTTTTTCCTTCTGCTAGGCTCTCTTTTCTTCCATCTGGTCCTTTCTTTTGTCCTCTGCTTTTTCCACGCACTTCCAGACTGCCATTCTCCAGGAACTCTGGTCAGCGGCAAGGATTTCCCATGCACCAACATTGATCCAGGTTAACTTGAGGTCCTGGCACTCTGTCCTGCCAGGAGATGTCCAATATCTGTCTGAGGCAGCAGAGGTGGAAGCTATTCAGCCACTTTTCTTGGTTTGGATAAGTTGTCCATACTTCGCTACTATAAAGGAGGTTGCTGAGAACACAGGCCTGGTACACACGGATCTTTGTATTTTTGGTTAGTTTGCTGTTGGTCCACACTCGTCTTCTCAACTTTGCCATCACAACTGCAGCCTTGGTAATCCTGGTGCTGATTTTGGCATCAAGGGGCAGATTGCTGGTGATGTTGATCCAAGATACGTGAAGCTGTTGTTATGATCCTGTAGTTTTTTTTCGGGAAGAATGTGGTGTATCTTTAAGGCTGGAAAAGGAGCCTTACTGCTTTCAGGCAACAAACTCCAGAGACTGAGCCAAAGAATTCATTCTTGTTGCCTGGGATACAGCCACTCCGAGACTGCGATTCAAAGAGTGCATTCTGGTTGCCCGGGAGACAGCCACTCAGGAACAAAGATCGAGAGTTGCAATTTAATTTTGAACTGGTTTACAGTGGAAACAGACTGTTTTATCTCTCAGAGACACAGACAGACAGCTGGACCAGCATGAACGGAACAGAGATCTCTGATAATTTAAACTGAAGGAAGGGAAGTTAGATTGTGACAATCTTTTATCCCTCAAAAATTCTAAAGCCAAATTGATTAATTAAAAAGTGTTTGCAAGTGGTTAATTGCTGAATTAATTGCTAGAGAAGGAAAGCATCACTTCAACTGCTGAATTAGACTACAGACTGTTCTACTGTTGAAGAACCTTTTGTTTCCCCATTGGATGGCTGTGAGGACTTCAAGCAACTTTGGACTATTC
Source organism: Heterodontus francisci (assembly GCF_036365525.1). Lineage (NCBI taxonomy): Eukaryota > Metazoa > Chordata > Chondrichthyes > Heterodontiformes > Heterodontidae > Heterodontus > Heterodontus francisci. The sequence goes on along the minus strand of NC_090375.1, from coordinate 115,419,966 downwards.
CACATTGGAAGATTTCACTTCAGCCGGAGTGTAAATATGCAAAGACACTAATTTTTCTAATTTAAATGTTGTTTATATCTGAGTAGTGTTTAAGAATTTAGTTTTTCTAATTAAACAGTTAATTTGTTGATCTAAAGACACCTGATTTGGTTTGCCTCATTCGGGGGTTAATAGATTGTACAATTTGGAAAGTTTAAAATGATATGTTAGGCGATCTGTGGAGGGACTGGACTGAATCAATGGTGCGTTTCTCCCACCACAATCAGAATCGTATATTTTGTTTTGGGGCTTTGACTTGAGCGGTCGGTCATAACATATTATTTGGGTTTCTCATCTGGGATTTGAATCATAAAGTAATTGAGGGCTCACTTGAAATTGAATCATATTTAATTTGGTAGCTTGCAGCTCACATCTGGGATCAGAATCAGACTATTCTGGAGGGCTCACATTTGAAATCATATTAATTACTCGTCTCTGGGATAACATATTTAAATTTGGGTCCTGCGTTTGGCATCACATTTAATTGCTCTTGCATCTGGGATTATAGCAATTGGAAACTCGAATGTTGGGATCTAAATCTAGCTCCAATTACAAAGAAATAAAAGAACCAGGTATCTTGTATAATAAGGTACAGTCTATACCATTGTAATGGCATTAGTGGTTGTAGCAGAGTTTTTGGGAAAGCAGAATGTTTCCCTGAGTGACTTGATAACTTTAACTAAGAGCAAATTAAAAGAATTGGCAGCGAAATTGGGGTTGGAATTAAAATCAGGTGCCAAAAAAGCAGAGATAATTGACATAATAGCTGAACATCTGGAATTAGTAGAAGAAGATGATGATGATGATGAAGCTGAAGGGGAATACAAGGAATAAGAAAGGAAATACGAGAGAGACAAGAAAGTAGTAGGTCCAAGAGTGATGCAGTGGTATTGGCTAGGATTCACTTAGAAACAAAAATACTTGAGACAGAAAAAGAATTAAGAAAACTTGAACTGGAGGAAAGGGAGAGAGAGAATTTTGGAGAGAAAGTGAAAGAGAAGAGAGGGAATTTAAGTTAAAAGAGATGAAACTAAGACAAAAGAGTCGTCTTGAATCCAGGGAAAATTTGGGTCAGGAAGAATCTGAATTTAAATCAGGACCCAGCAAGAAGTTGTTTAAATTTATACAAGCTCTTCCTAAGTTCAAGGAAAAGGACTTAGAGGCATTTTTCATATCTTTTGAAAAAATAGCCAGACAGATGAAATGGCCAAAAGAAAGATGGACACTGCTTATTCAGGACAGGCTGGTAGGCAGAGCTCATGATGTTTATGCCATGCTTCCTGAAGCGGCTTCTGCAGAGTATAAGATGGCAAAAAGGCTATTCTCATTGCGTCTGAGTGAGTTCCTGAAGCTTACCATCAGAAGTTTAGGAACTTTTGGAGATTGGCTGGGCAGACATATTTAGAATTTGAAAGGGTGAAGCAAATTACTTTTTACCATTGGATACAGGCATTAAAGATACAAACCACATATGAGAACCGTTGAGAATTGATTCTCTTAGAAAAGTTTAAAAACTTAATTCCTTCAGTAGTGAGAACTCATATAGATAACCTGAAAGTTTTGAAAGCTAGGCAAGCAGCAGAGATTGCTGATGATTTTGAGCTTGTGAATAAGCCAACCTATTTTGTCCATAACCCCCATAAACCAGAGAAGGATAGAAAGTGGGAGAGTGAAAGGAAGACAAGTAGCTGGGGACAAGAAGTAACAGCTGGGAATGCCCCAGGATCACCTCCTCAGGTCAGAAAGGAAGGTGCTGAGGGTAGAAGTGAGGTTTGCAAGCCAAAGTGTTATAATTGCAACAAAACGAGTCATCTTTATTCAGAGTGCTGGAAATTGCGAGGTAAACCCATAGGACTTATTGGGCTACGCAAAGTTAGTACAGAGGAAAAGACTCTGACTGAGAGTATAGCAGACCAGGCTACAGCTTTAATGACAGTTGTGAATGTGAAACCAGATACTAAAAGTAAAAGGAGTGTAGGGGTTAAGAATAAAATACCTGAGAGTTATAATTAATTTTTGTCAAAGAGGAGAGTAATTACGTATCCTCCAAGTGAGGCAGGAAAACCTATCATTATACTCAGGGACACAGGAGCAACCCAGACACTCTTGCTGGGGAAAGATATGAGGTTTCCACCAGAAAGCGCCTTAAACGCTAAAGTTTTAGTTAATGGAATTGACGGGGTGTGTATACCCATACCTTTATATAAAGTACGCCTAGAGAGTGACTTAATATCAGGGATAGTAACTGTAGGTGTTGCCAATAGTTTACCAGTAAAGGGAATTGATCTACTCCTAGGAAATGATTTGGCTGGATCAAAAATATCAGTTTCTCCTATAGTTACAGAGAAGCCAAGTGAAACTAAGGAGATGGAGCAATCACAGGAACAAGTTCTGGGAATATTTCCTGCCTGCGTAGTTACCTGAGCAATGGCTAAACAGGATCCATTGTCGGAGGTAAAAGGGGCACCACAAATAGATAGCCAAGTACCTGAAACCTTATTTGGGGATTTAAATAGCAAGCTGATCCAGAGATATACCGAGTAGCACAGACGATTGTCAGAAGCTGAGGCGAAAGGAGTCCGGAAGGCTATTGTATGGCAAACGGGATTTTGAGGAGTAAATGGAGAGCACCTCATAGACTTGCCAACGAAGGCTGGACAGTTATTGAACAGATACTGGTACCACCTAAATATCGAACAAGATTATTAAGGTTAGCACACGACATTCCTTTTGCAGGACATAGAGGAATTCGGAAGACCAAATCACACATAAGTCAATATTATGACTGGCCAGATCTTACAAAGGATGTGAGACAATTTTGTAGGACATGCCATACCTGTCAATTGGTGGAAAAACCACAACCTACCATAAAACCAGGGGATGAAGTATTAGTGTTGTTACCATCACAGGGAGAACCATTAAAAGCACGGTTCAGTGGTCCATATAGAGTGATGAAAAGAGTGGGTAAGGTAGATTACTTGATCGCCAGAAGAAGAACCGGTTGTGTCACATCTGTATGCTCAAACCATATTACCGCAGGGAGAAGGATAAGCCAGTACAGGTATGTCAGGTAATTGGGATGGTTGAGGAGGAAAAGGATAGTGAGGATAAGGCAGAAGTAGGCCGAGGAAATTCTCAGACTGAACGTCCAACTATCTAATTAGCGAATACAGAATGGCTAGGAAAATTAAACAATAGACTTTTACACTTAGGGGCAAAACAGCGTGAAGTCCTAACCAGGGTTTTCACAACATTTTAAAAAGTTTGTAGGGATAAGCCAGGATGTACAACCTTAGCCACGCATGATGTGGTTATAGGGAGAACCATTCCTTTAAAACAACACCCTTATTCCTTAGGTCCAGATAGGCAGGCCCAAGTGGAATCAGAGGTACAATGCATGCTGAACGTCAGCTTAGTTGAACCTAGTCAGGACAGCTGGAATTCGCAGATGGTCTTGATGTCTAAACCTGGTGGGATGGCTCAAACTTGCCTAGATTCTAGAAAAGTCACTACGATAAACAAGGCAGATTCCTACCCAAATTTTCATTTAACGGACTGTATGGACAGCGTGGGCAACACCATGTGTCTTATAGAGACAGATGTGTTGGAGGAAACCTGTCAAATTCCTTTGACACCCCAGGGTGAGAAAAATCAGCTTCTGTTACACCGGACAGGGTTTTCCAGCATCAAATGATGCCACATAGGTTAAGGGGTAGTCGCGAAACCTCTCAGAGAATAGTGAACCCAATAGTGGTCAGTGCTGTAACCTGTGCAGTTCACCTGGCTGAGGTGGTGGACAATAGGGACACTTGGAAGGAAAACACAAAACAATTGGAAGAATATGTTTGGAAATTTGAAATGGGTTAATTGGGACAACCTTTTAAAAATTTAAAGCCGAAATGTTCTGGTGGAACTTGTTGATGTAGTCTTAACATTTTAGAAAAGTGTATGCCTGTAAATGCAAAAAAAAAAGTTAGCGTTTTTTTCAATTTGTATTTTTTGCACGTTGTAATGAAACGCATTTCAGGAATGGTGTTTCATTCCGCCAGGGGTGGAGGTGTTATGATCCTGTAGTTTTTTGGGAGAAGAATGCGGTGTGCCTTTAAGGCTGGAAAAGGAGCCTTACTGCTTTCAGGCAACAAACTCCAGAGACTGAATCAAAGAATGCATTCTCGTTGCATAAGATACAGCTACTCAGAGACTGTGATTCAAAGAGTGCATTCTGTTTGCCCGGGATACAGCCACTCAGGACCAAAGATCGAGAGATGCAATGTTACAATTTAATTTTGAACTAGCTTACAGTGGAAACAGACGGTTCTAACTCTTAGAGACACAGACAGACAGCTGGACCACAATGAATGGAACAGAGTACTCTGATAATTTATACTGAAGGAAGGGAAGTTAGATTGTGACAAATCTTCATTTCCTCAAAAATTCTAAAACCGAATTGATTAATTAAAAAGTGTTTGCAAGTTGTTGATTGCTGAATTCATCGCTGGAGAAGGAAAGTATCACTTCAACTGCTGAATTAGACTACGACTGTTCTACTGTTGAAGAGCTTTTTTTCCCCCTTCGGACGGCTGTGAGGACTTCAAGCAACCTTGGACTATTCCATTTTTTTTTTTATTCATGGGATGTAGGTGTCATTGGCCCGGCCAGCCTTTATTGCCCATCCCTAATTGCCCTTGAGAAGGTGGTGGTGAGCTGCCTTCTTGAACCGCTGCAGTCCATTTGGGGTAGGTATACCCACAGTGCTGTTAGGAAGGGAGTTCCAGGATTTTGACCCAGCGACAGTGAAGGAATGACAATATAGTTCCAAGTCAGGATGGTGTGTGACTTGGAGGGGAACTTGCAGGCGGTGGTGTTCCCATGTATTTGCTGCCCTTGTCCTTCTAGTTGGTAGAGATCGTGGGTTTGGAACGTGCTGTCTAAGGAGCCTTAGTGCATTTCTGCAATGCATCTTGTAGATGGTACACACTGCTGCCACTGTGTGTCGGTGGTGGAGGGAGTGAATGTTTGTAGATGGGGTGCCAATCAAGCGGGCTGCTTTGTCCTGGATGGTGTCGAGCTTCTTGAGTGTTGTTGGAGCTGCACCCATCCAGGCAAGTGGAGAGTATTCCATCACACTCCTGACTCGTGTCTTGTAGATGGTGAACAAGATTTGGGGAGTCAGGAGGTGAGTTACTTGCCTCAGGATTCCTAGCCTCTGACCTGCTCTTGTAGCCATGATATTTATATGGCTATTCCAGTTCAGTTTCTAGGATGTTGATAGTGGGGGATTCAGCGATGGTAATGCCGTTGAATGTCAAAGGGAGATGGTTAGATACTCACTTGTTGGAGATGGTGATTGCCTGGCACTTGTGTGGCGTGAATGTTACTTGCCACTTATCAGCCCAAGCCTGTATTTTTGAAGGTTATTGACGAAGCAGCTGAAGATGGTTTGGCCTAGGACACTATCCTGAGGAACTCCTGCAGTGATGTCCTGGAGCTCAGATGATTGACCTCCAACAACCACAACCATCTTCCTTTGCGCTAGATATGACTCCAGCCAACGGATGGTTTTCCCCCTGATTCCCATTGACCTCCGTTTTGCTAGGGCTCCTTGATGCCATACTCTGTCAAATGCTGCCTTGATGTCGAGGGCAGTCACTCTCACTTCACCTCTTGAGTTCAGCTCTTTTGTCCATGTTTGAACCAAGGCTGTAATGAGGTCAGGAGCTGAGTGACCCTGGCGGAACCCAAACTGAGCGTCACTGAGCAGGTTATCGCTAAGCAAGTGCCGCTTGTTGGCACTGTTGATGACACCTTCCATCACTTTACTGATGATTGAGAGTAGACTGATGGAGCGGTAATTGGTCGGGTTGGACTTGTCCTGCTTTTTGTGTACAGGACATACCTGGGCAATTTTCCACATTGCAGGGTAGATGCCAGTGTTGTAGCTGTACTGGAACAGCTTGGCTAGGGGCTTGGCAAGTTCTGGAGCACAGGTCTTCAGTACTATTGCCGGAATATTGTCAGGGCCCATAGCTTTTGCAATATCCAGTGCCTTCAGTCGTTTCTTGATATCATACGGAGTGAATCGAATTGGCTGAAGTCTGGCATCTGTGATGATGGGGATTTCAGGAGGAGGCTGAGATGGATCATCAACTCGGCACTTCTGGCTGAAGATTGTTGCAAATGCTTCAGCCTTATCTTTCGCACTGATGTGCTGGGCTCCCCCATCATTGAGGATGGGGATATTTGTGGAGCCACCTCCTCCAGTTAGTTGTTTAATTGTCCACCACCATTCACGGCTGGATGTGGCAGGACTGCAGAGTTTAGATCTGAACCGTTGGTTATGGGGTCGCTTAGCTCTGTCTATCGCATGCTGCTTACGCAGTTTGGCATGCAGGTAGTCCTGGGTTGTAGCTTCACCAGGTTAACACCTCATTTTGAGGTATGCCTGGTGCTGCTCCTGCCATGCTCTCCTGCACTCTTCATTGAACCAGGGTTGGTCTCCTGACTTGATGGTAATGGTAGAGTGGGGGATATGTCGGGCCATGAGGTTACAGATTGTGGTTGAGTACAATTCTGCTGCTGCTGATGGCCCAAAGCGCCTCATGGATGCCCAGTTTTGCATTGCTAGATCTGTTCGAAATCTATCCCATTTAGCACGGTGATAGTGCAACACAACATGACGGACGGTATCCTCAATGTGAAGGCGGGACTTTGTCTCCACAAGGACTGTGCGATGGTCACTCTTACCAATACTGTCATGGACAGAAGCATCTGCGGCAGGCAGTTGGTGAGGACTAAGTCAAGTATGTTTTTCCCTCTTGTTGGTTCCTCCACCGCCTGCCGCAGACCCAGTCTAGCAGCTATATCCTTTAGGGCTCGGTCAGTAGTGGTGCTTCCACTATATTGGAAGATTTCACTTCGGCGGGACCGTAAATATGCAAGGACACTAATTTTTCTATTTTAAATGTTGTTTATATCTTAGTAGTGTTCAAGAATTTAGTTTTTCTAATTAAACAGTTAATTTGTTGATCTAAAGACACCTGGTTTGGTTAGCCTCATTCGGGGCTTAATAGATGGTACAATTTGGCTGGGTCTTTCTTTAATTTGGAAAGTTTAAAATTATATGTTAGGCGATCTGCGGAGGGACAGGACTGAATCAACGGTGCACTTCTCCCACCACAATCAGAATCATACATTTTGATTGGGGGCTTTGACTTGAGCGGTCGGTCATCCAGAGTGAGGTTATCGATGTTGATGGTAGGTGTTGTCTGTACATCTTGGCCCATAACTTTGATATTCTTGACACTGATTGTCAGTCCTAACTCCTTGCAGGCTGGGGAGAACTGATCTACAAGCTTCTGCAAGTGAACTTCATTGTGAGATATCAGCGCAGCGCCATCAGCAAACAGCAACTCACGGACTAAGACTTTACGCACTTTGATATTTGCATGCAGTCTTGCCAAGTTGAACAGTTTGCCGTCAGCTCTCGGATGCGGGTGGACACCCTCATTTGATTTGCAGAAAGCGTACAACATCGGCATGGAGAAGAATATGCCAAAGAGAGTTGGCGCAAGGACGCAGCCCTGCTTTACCCTGCTGCTGATCTTGAAAGCATCTGATGTTGCTCTATTGTAACTGATGGAATTGTGCATGTTCTCATGGAAAGAAGAGATGATGCCCAAGACTCCAAGAGGGCGTCCTAGTTTCTGTAGCTGTTTGAAGAGTCCGTCTCTGCTGACAAGATTGAAGACATTGGTGAGGTCTATGAAGGCAATGCAGAGTAGTCTGCACTGTTCGCAGCACTTCTCCTGTAACTGCCAAAGTGAGAAAATCATGTCGACTGACAATCTGCCAGCTCTGAAGCCGCACTGAGACTAAGGGTAGATGCCTAACACCAGGTCTGCAATCTGGTCAAAGCAACTCTAGCAAAGGCCTTCCCCACAATGCTTATCAAAGAGATGCCTCAGTACTTCAGTAATTGTTGCAGTCACTGCAATCCATCTTATTTTTGTACGAGGTGACTATGTTTGCATCACGCATGTCTTGATACACAGATCTTTCCTTCCAACAGACACAGAAGTTCATGGTGATGCTGTAGCAGTGCTGGTTGTCCACTTTTGATAATTTCAGGTGGAATACCATCATTTTCAGGAGCTTTTGCACTAGCAAGATTTTTTTTTATTCTTTCATGGGATGTGGGCATCGCTGGCAAGGCCAGTATTTGTTGCCCATCCCTAATTGCCCTTGATAACTGAATGGCTTGCAGGGCCATTTCAGAGGGCAGTTAGTTAAGATTCATCCACATTGCTGTGGGTATCAAATCACATGTAGGCCAGACCGGGGAAGGACAGCACATTTCATTCCCTAAAGGACATTAATCAACCAGATGGGTTTTTACGACAATCAATGATAGTTTCATGGCACCCATTACTGAGACTAGCTGTCAATTCCAAATTTTTATTAATTAATTGAATTTAAATGCAATTAGCTGCCATGGTGGGATTTGAACCCGCGTCCCCAGGGCATTAGCCTGGACAGCTGTGTTACTCGTTAAGTGATATTACCACGATGCCACTGTCTCCCCTTGTGGAGCTCTACTATAGTGGGCTCGCTCTCCAGCTCCTCCATAACAGGGAAGTCTGGAATGGCACTGAGCTACTTTAGTGTTAGCATTCTCCATTGCGTAGAGTTTGAGGTAATGCTTGACCCACCTTTTGATCTGCTTGCTAGGTTCAGTGATGATCACCCCTGTCTTTGTCTTCAGGAGAGCTGATTTAATTACTGCTGGACCCTTTGCTTTCTTGATTCCTTCATACATCTCTCTAGCATTCCCAGATTCAGTAGCAGATTGTAAGCTGTTGCAGAGTTTCAACCAGTATTGATTGGCACAGTGCCAAGCAATCTGCGGAGACTCTTTTCTGGCAGCTCTGAGAAAATCTAGGTTTTGTTTGCTGGGGACTTGCTTGTAGTTCATGAGTTGCGGTAACTGGCTTCATTTCAGTCCAGTATGTCTCAAACCAGTCAGCATTCCTCCAATCTCTTTTCCTGTTCGCAGTGAGTGCAGAGTTATAGATGGTGAGGCACAGATAATCTCATTTTGACACCTCACTCAGGCAACAGCTTGATCGAGGATGTTGAGAAACTCCTGGGTCCTTTTTGGGTCAGTGGTACGGCAAGTGTTGATCCGAGGACGACCTTTCTTCTTGGAGTGAAGTAGCCTCCTTGGCTGAAGCTTGACCTTGCTACACACCTTGGAGTGGTCAGTGTCACAGTCAGCGCTGTGATAGCTGTGAGTGATGAGGACACTTTTGAGGGTGGTGCTTCTGGTGACAATAAGGTCTAGCTGGTGCCAGTGACATAATTTTGGATGTCTCCAGGGCACCATGTGACATGGCTTGACCTCGAAGTAACTGTTCGTCACCCAGAGTCCATGGTAACAGCATAGATCTAGCAACCTCTGTCCATTTTCATTCATCTTGCCAATCCCCTGGTGCCCTATGCAGGTTGACCAAGCCATATAGACAGTACCCACTAAAATAAAAGCAAAGTACTGCGGATGCTGGAATTCTGAAATAAAAACAAAAAATGCTGGAAATACTCAGCAGGTCTGGCAGCATCTGTGGAGAGAGAAGCAGAGTTAACGTTTCAGATCTGTGACCCTTCTTCAGAACTGGCAAATATTAGAAATGTGAAAGGTTATTAGCAAGTAAAGCGGGGGTGGGGCAAGAGATAACAAAGGAGAAGGTGTAGATAGGACAAGGTCACAGAACAGCTGACCAGAGCTGCAAGGCGAACAATATGTTAATGGTGTGTTGAATGACAAAGCATTAGTACAGATAGGGTGTTAACGGACTGAAAATTGAACAGCCACAAGTATAAACACGAAAAAAAACAGTGGATAAGCAAACTGAACAAACTAAGATGAAATAAAATAAAATAAAACAAACACAAACAAAATATAAAAAAGAAAAAATAACTAAAAATAAAAGTAAAATGGGGGGGGGGGCCCGTCATGCTCTGAAATTATTGAACTTAATGTTCAGTCCGGCAGGCTGTAGTGTGCCTAATCGATGTGAGATACTGTTCCTCGAGCTTGCGTTGATGTTCACTGGAACACAGCAGCAATCCCAGGACAGAGATGTGAGCATGAGAACAGGGGGAGTGTTGAAATGGCAAGCAACTGGAAGCTCGGGGTCATGCTTGCGGACTGAGCGGAGGTGTTCCGCAAAGTGGTCACCCAGTCTGTGTTTGGTCTCCCCAGTGTAGAGGAGACCACATTGTGAGCAGCGAATACAGTATACTACATTGAAAGAAGTACAAGTAAATCGCTGCTTCACCTGAAAGGAGTGTTTGGGGCCTGGGATAGTGAGGAGAGAGGAGGTAAATTGGCAGGTATTACACCTCCTGTGATTGCAGGGGAAGGTGCCATGGGAAGGAGATGAGATGGTGGGGGTAATGGAGGAGTGGACCGGGGTGTCGCGGAGGGAACGATCCCTTCAGAATGCTGACAGTGGAAGGGAGGGGAAGATGCGTTTGGTAATGGCATCACGCTAGAGGTGGCAGAAATGGCAGAGGATGATCCTTTGGATATGGAGACTGATGGGGTGGAAAGTGAGGAGAAGGGGAACCCTGTCGTGGTTCTGGGAGGGAGGGGAAGCGATGATGGTAGATGTGTGGGAAATGGGCCGGACACGGTTGAGGGCCCTGTCAACCACAGTGTGGGAGGGGGGGGAGGAAATCCTCGTTTGAGGAAAAGGAAGACATATCAGAAGTGCTATCATGGAAGGTAGCATCATCAGAGCAGATGCATCAGAGATGGAGAAACTGGGAGAATGGAATAGAGTCCTTACAGGAGGCAGGGTGTGAAGAAGTGTAGTCGAGGTAGCTGTGAGAGTTGGTGGACTTATAATGGATATTAGTAGACAGCCTATCCCCAGAGATGGAGACAGAGAAGTTGAGGAAGGGAAGTGTCAGAGATGGACCATGTAAAGGTGAGAGAAGGGTGGAAATTAGAAGCAAAGTTGATAAAATTTTCCAGTTTGGGGCGGGAGCAGGAAACGGCACCGATACAGTCATCAATGTACCAGTAAAGGAGTTGGGGGAGGGGGCCTGAATAGGACTGGAACAAGGAATGTTCGACATATCCCACAAAAAGACAGGCATAACTAGGACCCATGCGGGTACCCATAGCAACACCTTTTACTTGAAGGAAGTGAGTGGAGTTGAAGGAGAAGTTGTTTAATGTGAGAACAAGTTCAGCCAGGCGGAGGAGGATGGTGGTGGATGGGGACTGGTAGACCATTCATCCGCCTCCAGCATTCTCCCTCTACCTGGACCCCTCCCCCTGGCCTCTTACCTGCTCTAGATCTTTTCATTGAAAACTGTCAGCGAGACATTGGTCATCTCAATTTCTTGCCCCCCTCACTCACTCTAACCTGTCCCCCTCTGAACTTGCACTCCGTTCTCTCAGGTCTAACCCCGACATGGTCATCAAACCTGCAGATGAGGGTGGTGCTGTTGTTGTCTGGCGTACCGACCTCTCCCTTGCAGAGGCTCAGCGCCAACTCTCAGACACTTCTTCCTACCTCCCTCTGGACCATGACCCCACCACCGAACATCAAGCTACTGTCCACAGGACTGTCACTGACCTCATCTCTTCTGGAGATCTTCCCTCTACAGCTTCCAACCTCATAGTCCTGCAACCCCGGACAGCTCGCTTCTACCACCTTTCCAAAATCCACAAACAGGACTGTACCGGCAGACCCATTGTGTCAGCCTGCTCCTGCCCCACTGAACTTATTTCTTCCTATCTTGACTCCGCTGGTCCAGTCTCTTCCCACCTACATCCATTACTCTTCTGACGCCCCACATCATTTTGACAATTTTAAGTTTCCTGGCCCCAACCGCCTCCTCTTCACTATGGACGTCCAATCTCTCCACCTCCATCCCCACCAGGACTGTTTGAGGGCTCTCCACTTCTTCCTTGAACGGAGGCCCAACCAGTCCCCATCCACCACCAACCTCCTCTGCCTGGCTGAACTTGTTCTCACATTGAACAACTTCTGCAACTCCACTCACTTCCTTCAAGTAAAAGGTGTTCCTATGGGTACCCGCATGGGTCCTAGTTATGCCTGTCTTTTTGTGGGATATGTCGAACATTCTTTGTTCCAGTCCTACTCAGGCCCCCTCCCCCAACTCTTTTTCCGGTACATTTATGACTGTATCGGTGCCGTTTCCTGCTCCCGCCTGAAACTAGAAAACTTTATCAACTTTGCTTCTAATTTCTACCCTTTTCTCACCTTTACATGGTCCATCTCTGACACTTGCCTTCCCTTCCTCAACTTCTCTGTCTCCATCTCTGGGGATAGGCTGTCTACTAATATCCATTATAAGTCCACCGACTCTCACAGCTACCTCGACGACACTTCTTCACACCCTGCCTCCTGTAAGGACTCCATTTCATTCTCCCAGTTTCTCCGTCTCCGACGCATCTGCTCTGATGATGCTACCTTCCATGATAGCACTTCTGATATGTCTTCCTTTTTCCTCAACCGAGGATTTCCGACCACTGTGGTTGACAGGGCTCTCAACCGTGTCCGTCCCATTTCCCGCACGTCTACCCTCATCTCTTCCCCTCCTTCCCAGATCCATGACAGGGTTCCCCTTGTCCTCACTTTCCACCCCATCAGCCTCCATATCCAAAGGATCATCCTCCGCCATTTCTGCCACCTCCAGCGTGATGCCTTTACCAAATGCATTTTCCCCTCCCTTCCACTGTCAGCATTCCAAAGGGATCGCTCCCTCCGCGACACCCTGGTCCACTCCTCCATTACCCCCACCATCTCATCCCCTTCCCACGGCACCTTCCCCTGCAATCACAGGAGATGTAATACCTGCCCATTTACCTCCTCTCTCCTCACTATCCCAGGCCCCAAACACTCCTTTCAGGTGATGCAGCGATTTACTTGTACATCTTTCAATGTAGTATACTGTATTCGCTGCTCACAATGTGGTCTCCTCTACACTGGGGAGACCAAACGCAGACTGGGTGACCACTTTGCGGAACACCTCCGCTCAGTCCGCAAGCATGACCCCGAGCTTCCAGTTGCTTGCCATTTCAACACTCCCCCCTGCTCTCATGCTCACATCTCTGTCCTGGGATTGCTGCAGTGTTCCAGTGAACATCAACGCAAGCTCGAGGAACAGCATCTCATTTATCGATTAGGCACACTACAGCCTTTAGGATTGAACATTGAGTTCAATAATTTCAGAGCATGACGGGCCCCCCCCATTTTACTTTTATTTTTAGTTATTTTTCTTTTCTCTATATTTTTTTGTGTTTGTTTAATTAAATGTTATTTTATTTCATCTTAGTTTGTTCAGTTTGCTTACCCACTGTTTTATTTCATGTTTGTACTGGCAGCTGATTGATTTTCAGTCCGTTAACACCCTATCTGTACTCATGTTTTGTCTTTCAACACACCATTAACATATTATTTGCCTTTGCTGCATGACCTTCTGGTCAGCTATTCTATGACCTTGGCCTATCTATACCTTCTCCTTTGTTATCTCTTGCCCCACCCCCACTTTACTTGCTAATAACCTTTCACATTTCTAATATTTGCCAGTTCTGAAGAAGGGTCACAGACCTGAAACGTTAACTCTGCTTCTCTCTCCACAGATGCTGCCAGACTTGCTAAGTATTTCCAGCATTTCTTGTTTTTATTTTAGTCAGTACCCACCCTTGCCTTGAAGTCCCCTAAAAGGTACAGTCCCTTGGTGCTAGGAATTCTACTCATGGCAGAGTCAAGTGTCTCATAGAACTGATCCTTGACATCTGGGATGGAGGTGCATGTCGGGGCATTGATGCACATGAGATTAACTGGGCCTGCGCTTGTTGACAAGCGTAGAGTGAGAGGTCTCTCTCGGCCTTCTGTCGGGGGGTTCATTCTTTGCAAGTTGTGTGTTTTTTTTTACTGTGAAACCCACTCCATGTTCACCTGTTGCCTCTTGAGCTTTCCCCTGCCAGAAGAATGAGTAGTGTTTCTCTTTAGGGAACCACTTCAAGTGAGCCTAGTTCCTTGCAGTGCAGCAGTGTCTACAGTGAGCCTTGTAAGTTCTTTGTCGATTGCCGCTGTCTGGCATGCACCATCAACCTGCAGAAGTTGATCAGTAAGGCCAGGACGCATTGTCTTTACATTCCAGCTTGCAATGCGAAGGACTATGTCCTCTTTGTTAAGTTTGTCTTGCCTGGTGCATAGATTATCAACCCACCTGTCGAGAGATAACTTTCGAAGCTCCAAGCACTCATTGAAGCAAGTAGGTTGTGGCAGGATAGGACCTAACCAGGTTTGACAGACTGGACTTGTTTTCACTGGAGTTTAGAAGAGTGAGGGGAGGCTTCATTAAAGTTTATAAGATCCTGAACGGTCTTCGCAAGGTGGATGTGGAGAGGATGTTTCCTCTTGTGGGTGAGTGCAGAATTAGGGGGCACTGTTTTAAAATTAGGCTTCACCCTTTTAGGACAGAGATGAGGAGAATTTTTTTCTCTCAGTGGGTTGTGATACTTTGGAACTCTGCCTCAGAAGGTGGTGGAGGTGGCGTCATTGAATATTTTTAAGGAGGAGATACATAGATTCTTGTTAGGCAAGAGAATCAAGGGTTATCGGAGGTAGATGGGAGTGTGGAATTCGAGACACAAACAGATCAGCCATGATCTTATTGAATGGTGGAGCAGCCTTGAGGGGCCAAATGGCCTCCTTCTGCTCCTAATTCGAATGTTTGTAACTGATTGGGGGCTGCCCAATGTGGGGCAGGCAGTAGTTATCCAATGAAACGTGATGATCTTTCCCACTCTCGGAAGTAAGCCCTGGTGCTGTTACTCTACAATAGCCCAGGGCTAAAAGTCCCCAATAGCTTGGATAAATCTCACAAAGGAATTATTCACCTGGAAACTCGTGTTATGTCATGAACTGAGCATGCGCTATAAGCCGACTCCTGATAACTTGTCACCCTGGCCCAACTGAGCATGCGCCAGAGGCTGGCTCCCGACGGCTTGTCACCCTGGTCCAACTGAGCACGCGCCAGAAGCTGGCTCTTGAAAAACGCGACCCCCTTTTGGAAAATCCCCTTTATGCAAAAAGATTTCTAATATCTCAATTGAAGAGCATTTGCCAAAACTCATTGCAAAAGGCAATGCAACATTACATTTTTTTCTTTTTTTTTTGCAGTGGGTTACTTTATGTTATATATAATAAATTACATGGATATTGGAATACAGAGTAAAATTTCAAAACTTGCTCCAAACTTGGAGGTTTGGCAGACAGACAGTGAGGATGATAGAAATTGACTGCAACATAACATGCATAGGCTCGCAGAATGGACAGAAAAGTGGCCGGTGGAATTTAATACAGAGAAGCGTGAGGTGATG
The DNA here is from genome assembly GCF_036365525.1 of Heterodontus francisci. Lineage (NCBI taxonomy): Eukaryota > Metazoa > Chordata > Chondrichthyes > Heterodontiformes > Heterodontidae > Heterodontus > Heterodontus francisci. The sequence continues at coordinate 115,404,500 of NC_090375.1, read as the reverse complement.
AATTTTGGCTGAAGGGCTAGGGAGAGGCAATATAGACTTAATGGCACAGTTCTAAAGCGTATGCAGGGACAGAAGGACATTGGGAACCATGTGCACAGATCCTTAAACTTAGCAGGATGCATTGAGAGTGAGCAAAGCATATGGGATCTTGGGCTTCATAAATAGAGGTATTGAGTACAAAAGCATAGAAGTTATGCAGAGTCTTTGTAAAGCTCTGGTTAGGCCACAACTGAAGTATTGCATCCAGTTTTGGTCAGCCACACTTTAGGAAGGAAATGAGGGTCCTTGTGAGTGCGCAGAGGAGATTTACCAGAATGTTTCCGGGGATGAGGGATTTTAGCTGCAAGGTTAGGTTGTTCTCCTTGGAGCAAGGGAGATTTGATAGAGGTGTACAAGATTATAATAGGTTTAGATACATAGGCAACGAAAACCTGTTCCCACTAACTGATGGTACAAGGACCATCAGACACTGATTTAAGGTGTTACGGCCAGTTGAGAAAAGTGTCAAGCAGTCCCTCTCAGCCTTCACCTGGTCATACCGTAACAGGATTTAATTTTAAACACACTGTGTTTTTAACTCCCCCCCCCACCTTCGTGAATCCCTGTTCACCACTTTCCAATGATAAGGCAAAGAAACCAGCACAAACAGGTTTTCTTAGGTTTAAAGAAAAAAAGTTGAAATTTATTAAACTTAAACTCTAATTCGGTTGACACCTATGGATATACGATGTGCCCATGCAAGCATGCATACGTGATATACACATGCAAATGGAGACAGAAAAGAACAGAAGAAAAATAAAGTGGAAAGGTCTGAGTCAATATCTGAAGAGATTTTGTTACGGTTCTTTGAGCTCACTGCAGAGTCCTTGATTGTAGTTGATTGCTTTTCGTTGGGGCCCAGTATTCTTCTTAAACCTTGTTCACTGTAGGAGACTTATCTCTCTTGGGGTTCATGTGTCTTCAGGGTATTCAGAGACTTGTGAGAAAGAGATGGGAGCAGACAGGAGAGATCTTCTCAGTCCAGGAGCAAAATGTCTTTCTCCAGTTGAAATTCTCTGTGGCTAGTTCAAAAGACTGGAACAGCCAGTTAGTCATGTGACCAGCTGGTCTAACCACTCCTGCCCCCTGTGGATTGCATCACCCCAGCAGGCCCTGGATTGTGCTTCCCCACCGCCTCAGTGTCTGGTGATCAGCATCCGTTGTGCGTTGAATGTATCAGGGAATGGCCCTTTGTCCTTCCAAGTACTGTCTGTTAATATGCACATTTCTTTTCCAGCCACAGCTGATCTGTTTAACAAGTAATTTCCTCGCTTCAAAAACAGTTAAAAATCAATGTTCATGACAAAATTAATGTGCCTCATTCTTGGCAGGTGGGGCCGTAGTATGACACCTCCACACCCAGTGGAATGAAATTCGATTTGAGAAAAGCGCATTTCATTAAAAGGTTCAAGAGAAAATATAAGACCCAGAAAAAAACATGCATTTTTCTCATTCATTCACAAATAGTAAAACTTATTAAAATTGCCCCTTTCTTGGAATCCCAATAAACATGTGGTTCTTTGGGGAAGTTTTTCTTTAGTTTGCCCATTTCCATGGCTGCCTAGAGTCTTTGAGATGGTTAGGTTTAATTAGCCCTGAATTGGAATTTTTTTTTTCCAGGAGAGTTGGTAGTGGGCCAGTCTATCCTAAACTCTCTTTCGGTGCTTTGCTGAGTCATGCAAAGGCTTTTGACTTCAGGGGATGGGTAGTTTGCTTTTTTTCTGTGTGGCGGAGGATTCTTTGCTCATCTCCCCTTTGTCCTCTTGGACCCTCCTGCCTGCAGGTATTTGTGCAGACTCTACTGCACTCCCCTTTGGCACTTCAACTAAATGAGGCATCACACTCACAGTTTCTCTGCACCCTAAAGGTCTGTCTTTGTCTCTGCAGGTTCCTGTAAATGATGTTAACAACTCTGGTGGGGTGCTTCTAGTGTCTGCATTTACGTAGGAGGATGTGGGGTCTAACTTTTCTCATTCTTCAGGGTCCGGACAGTAAGGGGTTTCATCTGGGATTCTTCACGGACTTCCTTTAACCTGCCCTCTTGGTCACTTTTTCCCCTTCCCTTTCTAAACTTTTGACAGCCATGTGCCTGCCTGTCCCTTTTTGTTCTCGGCAGGGGTCCCTTACAGTTCACCAGTTCTCTGCTGGAGGGTCCTACTAACAACAGTACAGGACTTAGGGGTGCAGGTTTCATTGTAGGTTGGGGTTTCCCCTCAACCTGGCACATGTGGCAACTCCTGCAGTATTCCACCACATCTTTGTGGAGTTTTGGTTAGTCAAGCTGCTGTTTTGTGCGGGCTTTGGCCTTTCATATACCGGCATGTACGGTCACTGTGGTCTCGTGGGCCCTTCTTAATATTTCTCTCTGGTACCCCTGTGGCACCACTAACTGGTGAACTACTGTCCACTCCTTGCTCTCCGGTTTGTGAGGAGAACTCCATTTCCTCATCAGTACCTCATTCTTTAAATAGTAGCAATCAGGGACTCCCTCTGCTTCACTTTCAGCCTGGGCAGCCTCTGCTAACTCTCGCAATACTGGGTCGGCTCGCTGAGCCTCACCTGGGAAAAACTATTTAATTTATTCCCTGGGTCTCCTAACTTTCCAAAGAAAGTCTCGGACAGACAGACCTGGTCATCTGCCTGCAGTGCCAATTCAGTCTCCTCTGGGAGAGCTGGTTTGATCATTGCCTGATCCACTGCACATTCAGGGAAACTGCAGGGTTCCTCTCCCGCCACTGCCCTGTCTCTCTGACCTCCTGTGGTCTTTCTTTCGCTACTGGGGGGCTACCACCTTCACCCCTGCCAGATCATTACCTAGGAGCAGATCAACCCCGTCCACAGGCAAACTAGGGGCAATCCCTATGGTCACCGGTCCCAAAACTCGGTCGCACTCTAGTTGCACCTAGAGTACAGATACAGGCAAACGCTGCCCTCCAATCCCATTCACCACCATTCTGGTGTTCACTGCACTCCCTGGGGAAAGGTTAGGCCTTTTCCCAGTAAAAAGGATCTAGTGGCCCCTGTGTCCCTGAGAATTACTATGGCTTTGCTTGCCCCACTCGAGGGGTATGGGGTTACTTTCTCTTCAGACACAAAACCTGATAACCTGCAGGAATCCTATTAAATTTTCCTGCACTTGCAGCCGTATGCTTCCTGGGTCTCACTCTTACTGCATTTAAAGCCACAGCTTGTTCTGCTGTGCTTTCCATCAAGTTTGCTTCTTCACTGAGTGAGTGTGCCCTGATTAACCCAACCGGTTTTCCCTTTAGTTTCCAGCAGTCAGCTTTTAAATGCCATGCTTTATTACAATGGAAGCACACAGGTCTCCGGGTCTCACTCTTACTGCTCACAGCATCTTCCTCTTTGGCTCGAGGAGGGCCCCCTGTGTCTCCTGCTTTCCTTTCTCTTCCAGGACTGCTTGGGCTCCTATCACCTTCCCACCCTTTGCCCCTTTCAGATTTGTGGGAGTGATTAGGAAAGGTTCTCCCCTGGAAAACTGACTTATAAATTAAAGTGAACTCATCGACCAGAACGCCCGCTTGCCGGGCTCTCTGGACCGGCTGTTCCTCTACATGGGTCTTCATGGAGAATGGGAGAGAGTGTTTAAATTCCTCTAACAGAATTACTTCTCTGAGATTCTCCGAGCTGAGCTGTACTTTAAGAGCACTCAGCAACTGGTCAAAAGCCAGCTGCTTACTTCTTTCAAACTTCAGATAAGTTTGGTTAGCTTGCTTCTTGATTAGCTTGCTTCTTGAGGGTTCTAAATCTTTGGCGATAGGCCTTGAGCACTAATTCATATGCCCCAAGGATAGGATTTTTGGTCAGTTCATAATTTGATAAACTGCCATCTGGCAAAAGGAAATAAACCTCATGGGCTTTTCCAGTTAGCTTGCTTTGTCGTAAAAGAGACCACATCTCAGCTGGCCACCTAAGCAGCCTTTCCAGTTTCTCAAAGGACAGAAAAAATCCTTCTAAATCTTCCTCATTGAATTTTGGAATTAGTTGAGCTAATTTTAACAATTCTGTACCCAGCCCTGAATTACGCTCCTCCATATTGGCCATGCTTTCACTGGGGTTTCTCAGTTGCCCCCTAGCTAACTCGAGCTGTTTCGGCCCTCCTTCTTCGCATTCTTTCTGGAAGGTTCTTTCCCTCTCTCTCTACTCCTCTCTTTGTCTTCACGTTCCTTCTGGAAGGTTCTTTCTCCCTCTCCTGTCTCTCTCTCTCCTCTAACTCAAGTTTCCTTTGTTCCAATTGTATCTTTGCTAACAATACCCTGTCAGAGTCTGCTTTGAACCCCGTTTCTGCTTCTCTAGATTCAAGGGAAAAATGGTTGGCCACTAGCCTTAGGAGTTCAGACTTCCTAGCCTTGCCAAGTACAGTGATCCCACACTGCACAGCCATTTTCCTCAACTCCTCCATAGACAATGCTTTTAACTTATCCCAAGTTACTTCACCCTGGCTTGGGGAACTACTAGCTTCAGTCGCAGACATGTCAGTATTCAAGCACACACAACCACAAGAAAATCTGTGTTGAAATCTTGCTCTTTTTTGATTGGAAACAATTTGGCTTCCCACTTCCAATTTCTCTTGTTTGTCTGTGGGTAAAATCCCAGACGGTAGCCCCCAAATTTCCTCTCAGCCTTCACCTGGTCTTACCGTTAACAGGGTTTAATTTTAAACACACCGTATTTTTAGCTCCCCACTTGGTGAATCCTTGTTCACCACTTTCCAATTATAAAGCAAAGAAACCAGCACAAACAAGCTTTCTTAGGTTTAAAGAAGAAAAGTTGAAATTTATTAAACTTAAACTCTAATTCGGTTGACACCTATGGATACACGATGCACCCATGCTAGCATGCGTATGCGATACACACATGCAAAATAGACACAGAAACGAGCAGAAGAAAAATAAAGTGGAAAGGTCTGAGGCAATATCTGAAGAGATTTTGTTGCGGTTCTTTGAGCTTACTGTAGAGACCTTGATTGTAGGTAGATCTTGCTTTTTGTTGGGGATAGTATTCTTGTTCGCTGTAGGAGACTTTTCTCTCTTGGGGTTCATGTGTCTTCAGTGCATTCAGAAGCTTGTGCGAAAGAAATGGGAGCAGACAGGAGAAATCTTCTCAGTCCAGGAGCAAAAAGTCTCTGTGGCTAGTTCAAAAGACAGGAACAGACAATTAGTCATGTGACCCGCTGGTCTAACCACATCTGGCCCCTGTGGATTGCATCACCCCAGCAGGCCCTGAAATGTGCTTCCCCATCCCCTCACTGTCCGGTGAGCAACATCCATTGTGTGTTGAATGTGAGTGGGAATGGTCCTTTCTCCTTCCAAGTGCTGTCTGTTAATATGCAAATATCTTTTCCAGCCATCGCTGATCTGTTTAACAAGTCATTTCTTCGCTCCAACAACAGTTTAAAAATCAATGTTCATGACAAAATTAATGTGTCTCATTCTTGGCAAGTGGGGGCCTAGCATGACAAAGGCTTAGGGCAAGAGAAGCAGGGAGGATGTGGGGAAGAGCTTTTTTTTTTACATAAGTGGTAATGGCCTGGAACTCACTGCCTCCGAAGGTGGTGGAAGCAGAGATGATCAATGATTTTATAAGAAAATTGGATGGGCACTTGGAAGTAACTTGTAGGGCTATGGGGATCGAGCGAGGGAATGGGACTGACTGGCTTGCTTTACAGCGAGCCATTATGGACTTGATGGGCTGACTGGCCTCTTTCTGTGCCTCTATGTCTCTATAACTTCCAATGGTGGGATTTGAACAACTTATGGATAGTCCAATACCAATACCAAAGCACTGCATTACTGTACCAGAGCAGAAGACTCGCTTTTCCTCACTGTGGGTATATAATTAATGTATACTCAGCATCATCCCCATGGTGGGTCAATTACAATAACAACTTGTGTTTATATAGTGGCTTGAAAGTAGAAAAAATATCAGATAGTGCTTCAGAGAGGCAGTATGTATTAGGAACTCATGGTATTACCAGATGTTGGTACTTATTGTCATTGCCATGCTTGAGCTTCATGACAAAGTGCTTCATCCTGATCTTTTTTCCTCCACTTTGCCAAGAGAAATGCAAAGCATGTGATGCCTCCCTCCCAGAATGGAAATTTATCATTCGAGGAATAGTGGTCATAACTCTGCATCCTAACATTGTATTTGCAGTTTCATTGATTTCTAAATTTATGTCTTCCATTCATTTTTACTTTTTTCATTTTTCATTTTTGTGGAAAAAACCCACCAAAAATCACCTCATTTTCACAATTGAAACAATTGAAAACCTGAAATATGATTTCTACCACAGGATTCTGTTGTGTCTAAATGCTTTGCTTTTATAACAGTACAGTGTATTCCATATTGCGCCGCAGAGAGCTCAGTGTGTTTATCCATTGAGCAATACAGATCAAGAAGGTTCATGGGCTTGATCCCCCTCCCCCACTCTGTGTTAGCTGATGTCAGCTGGGTAGCTGTACAGATGCTGTAATTACCCTTACTACTTATTAATTAAAGAAGGGAACATTGACCGGAATTCTCCTTTAACAAATTTTACTATTTTATGGGCAATCTTATTCTGTTTAATCTCTAAAGTATTAATTGAGTTATTCTCTGGTTAACCAAAAATTGTAACTAAAAAAAAATTGCTTCTGGACAATCTGCCAATGAGTAATTGAAAATCCTGTATTCTGTTCACATGAAAGACTGAATGCGGACATTTGGAATACACTGACACTGATGCAGTGTAAAGCATAAGAAGAAAATCAATGAAATGTCAGTGTTGAGTCACTAGAGGCTACATTTTACTACAAATTCCTTAGTTACTTTGTCTCCTAACCATTTTCTAAAAGGATCTTACTGCAAAATAAGTAAATTTATTTTATTTTCTGAGAAATAAGTATATTTTTTCCATCCCAGTCTGTAAGAGGCATTGAATGGGTATACACAGAATCATGCAGATGGAAGAGAAAGAGCGGTCATGTAAGATTTGAGGTTATAATGTATTGGGTGATAGGTTCGGAGTTTCAGTTCAGTAATTGGTAAATAGGATACAAGCTATTCAGCAGTATTCTATTTACAGTTTAACTAGTCAATGGGTCTGATACAAGAATATAAAAGAAGCATGTTAACTAAATGGAGAGAGATTGCAGAGCTCTGAGATGTAGAGGGATCTGGGTGTCCTAGTGCCTGAATCGCAAAAGGTTGGTCTACAGGTACAGCACGTAATTAGGAAAGCTAATAGATTGTTATCATTTATCGTGAAAGGAATTGAATTGAGGATGTGGTAGGAATATGGCATTCGTGTAGGATTGGTATAAATGGGTGGTTGTTGGTTGGCACAGATTCAGTGGGCCGAAGGACCTGTTTCAGTGCTGTATCTCTAAACTAAAAAAAAAAGAAAAAAGGGCGGCGCAGTGGTTAGCACCGCAGCCTCACAGCTCCAGCGACCCGGGTTCAATTCTGGGTCCTGCCTGTGTGGAGTTTGCAAGTTCTCCCTGTGTTTGCGTGGGTTTTCTCCGGGTGCTCCGGTTTCCTCCCACATGCCAAAGACTTGCAGGTTGATAGGTAAATTGGCCATTATAAATTGCCCCTAGTATAGGTAGGTGGTAGGGAAATATAGGGACAGTTGGGGATGTGGTAGGAATATGGCATTCGTGTAGGATTAGTATAAATGGGTGGTTGTTGGTCGGCACAGACTCGGTGGGCCGAAGGGCCTGTTTCAGTGCTGTATCTCTAAACTAAACTAAACAAAAATAGGGAGGTTATGCTCCAGCTATACAGGGCATTGGTGAGACCACATCTGGAGTACTGTGTACAGTACTGGTCTCTTTATTTAAGGAAGAATGTAAATGCATTGGAGGCTGTAGAGAGAAGGTTTACTAGACCAATACCTGGAATGGGCGGGCTGTCTTACGAGGAAAGATTGGACAGGCTAGGCTTGTATCCACTGGAGTTTAGAAGAGTAAGAGGTGACTTGATTGAAACATATAAGATCCTGAGGGGGTCTTGACAGGTTGGATGTGGAAAGGATGTTTCCCCTTGTGGGAGAATCTAGAACTAGGGGTCAATGTTTAAAAATAAGGGGTCACCCATTTAAGACAGAGATGAGGAGAAATTTTTTCTCTGAGTCTTTGGAACTCTCTTCCTCAAAAGGCGGTGGAAGCAGAATCTTTGAATATTTTTAAGACAGAGGCAGATAGATTTTTAATAAGCAAGGGGGTGGAAGGTTACTGGGGGTAGGTGGAAATGTGGAGTAATCAGTTCAGCCATGAACTTATTTAATGGCGGCTAGGCTCGAAGGGCCAAGTGGTCTACCCCTGCTCCTAATTCGTATGTTCATATGTTTGTATGCAATCCCCCTCACTTTAATGTCCCCTACTACCACTACTTTCCTTTTTGCTCACCTCGCTTGAATGGCATCCTGTACCATGGCGCCATGGTCAGGTTGTTCATCCACACCACAGCCCTCACTCTTGTTTGTACCAGTTGCAAGAACCTCGAACTTGTTGCTCAATTGCAAGGGCTCAGGCAGTCCCACTCCCATCTTCTCTATCCCCTTACCTGCCTGACTCACAGTCACATTCTCCTCTCCCTGACCACTGACCAATTCAGGCGACCCTATTCTAAAGGGGTGTGTGACTGCCTTCTGGAACAGAATTTCCAGGTAACTTTCCCCCTCCCTGATGCATCGCAATGTCTGCAGTTCAGTCTCCAGCTCATCTACTCTGAGCCAAAGCTGCTCAAGCCATAAACACTTACTAGAGACCTGGTTGCCATGGATTGCCGTGGCATTCAGCAGCTCCTGCATAATGCAGCCGCAGCACATCACCTATCCTGCCATCTATATTGTGTTAATTAAATTTATTTTTTCTTAATTAATTTATGGTTCTCCTCTTTACCGAACTCACTCACTCATGAAACTCCCCTCTTCACATATTGTGCACTCAAGCAGTATTCAGGAAAATACATTTTGAATGACCATTTTATTACTTGTACAGCCATTTTCCACTTTTATTGCTGAAGCATCAGTAATCCAGAAAATAGGATCAATTCTTTTACCTTTAAATGGGAAGGTATTTCTCCAATTTACTTAATGCATGTTCTCCTTTGGCCTCCTTGTCTCGAGAGACAATGGGTAAGCGCCGAGAGATGGTCAGTGGTTTGTGGAGCAGCGCCTGGAGTGACTATAAAAGCCAATTCTAGAGTGACAGACTCTTCCACAGGCGCTGCAGATAAAATTGGTTGTCGGGGCTGTTACACAGTTGGCTCTCTCCTTGCGCTTCTGTCTTTTTTCCTGCCAGCAGCCAAGTCTCTTCGACTCGCCACTCTTTAGCCGCGCGTTTATGGCTGTCCACCAGCACTGGCGATCACTGGCAACTGACTCCCACGACTTGTGGTCAATGTCACGGGACTTCATGTCGCGTTTGCAGACGTCTTTAAAGCGGAGACATGGACAGCCATGTGATCTGATACCAGTGACGAGCTCGCTGTACAATGTGTCCTTGGGGATCCTGCCATCTTCCATGCGGCTCAAATGGCCAAGCCATCTCAAGCGCCACTGGCTCAGTCGGGTGTATATGCTGGGGATGTTGGTCGCCTCGAGGACTTCTGCATTGGAGATACGGTCCTGCCACCTGATGCCAAGGATTCGCCAGAGGCAGCGAAGATAGAATGAATTGAGACATCGCTCTTGGCTGACATACGTTGTCCAGGTCTCGCTGCCATAGAGCAAGATACTGAGGACACAGGCTCGATACACTAGGACTTTTGTGTTCCGTGTCAGTGCGCCATTTTCCCACACTCTCTTGGCCAGTCTGGACATAGCAGCGGACGCCTTTCCCATGCACTTGCTGATTTCTGCATCGAGAGACAGGTTATTGGTGATAGTTGAGCCTAGGTAGGAGAATTCTTGAACCATTTAGAGAGCGTGGTCGCCGATATTGATGGATGGAGCATTTCTGATGTCCTGTCCCATGATGTTTGTTTTCATGAGGCTGATGGTTAGGCCAAGTTCGTTGCAGGCAGCCGCAAGTGTCTCTGCAGACACTTTTCTGTGTGGGATGTTAATGCAGCATCGTCAGCAAAGAGAAGTTCCCTGATGAGGACCTTCCATACTTTGGTCTTCGCTCTTAGACAGACTAGGTTCAACAACCTGCCATCTGATCTTGTGTGGAGGAAAGTTTGTTCTTCTGAAGACTTGAATGCATGTGAGAGATACAGAGAGAAGAAAATCCCAAACTGTGTAGGTGCGAGAGCACAGCCCTGTTTCACACTACTCAGGATAGGAAAGGGGTCTGATGAGGCACTGCTATGCTGAATTGTGCCTTTCATATTGTCATGGAATGAGGCGATGATACTTAGTAGCTTTGGTGGACATCCAATCTTTGCTAGTAGTCTGAAGAGACCACGTCTGCTGATGAGGTCAAAGGCTTTGGTGAGATCTTTGAAAGCAACGTAGAGGGTCATCTGTTGTTCGCAGCATTTCTCCTGTAGCTAACGAAGGGAGAACAGCATGTCAATGGTGGATCTCTCTGCTCGAAAGCCACACTGTGCCTCAGGGTAGACACGCTCAGCCAGCTTCTGGAGCTTGTTTAAAATGACTCGAGCGAAGACTTTCCCCACTATGCTGAGCAGGGAGATTCCACGGTATGATGAAAAATATGTGACAATGGTTAATATAGATAATAAGCAAAAATGTAAACTGATAGTTGCTCTGAAATTTTTAAATAAAATTGTGAAAAAGTTTTGTATTTCATGTCTTTATTGTGTTCATGCTTCACTAGTCAACATTTTTTCCAAAGTATTAAATTTATACAAACTTGGCACATAATTGATTTGGTCATAGATTGAATCAGAAAAGATAAATTTATTCCCGTCACAATTTAGTCAGGGACAAGCGAAAAATTATAGATTTTCTTAAATACATTATGACAGACAGTCAGCTGGTTGACAAATTGGTGCCTGCAGATGCAGTTAGCAGTGTTCAGCAAGACAGGCAAGATAAAGATTGGAGCACAGTGGTCAAATACAGGTTCATAACGAGCCATCATTAGTTGAAGAAGAGTCTGCTGCAGTGTTTGATGAGCCAGTCGATGCTCATGCCTTGAATATAATTTGCTCTTGAGTATTTTGTGGCAGACCTCTGAGTGACGAGCATGACATGATCATTTATCAAAGCAAAGGAAACTCCCCAAAGAGATTCCCTTTAGAACTGATTATCGAATAGTTGGAAAGTGGAACCGCTTTATTAGAGACAGGAAAGCAATGTACAATAGAACCAAGTCCAAAGGGTAATCATATTTCCACTAGGACTAATGGTCTGTTAGATAAACATTCTTCTTGAGGCACTTGTCTGGCTTGAAACGGAGTTAACTGTCAGCTAGATCAACCAAGCTTCTTTAGGCAAGTTTTGCTCAAAGATGAATGAGTATAGTTGCCTTTTTGATCTTTTTTCACTTTGTAACTAGATTTTTAAAAAAATAAACCTGAAGTGAATGAACACTTGAAGCTATTATTTATTTGATATTTACAACAATGAAATGAATCTTGCTTAAAGTTTTAGTGCAACATAGAATTTGCTTTTTGAGGAATGTTTGTTACAATGTATCCACTTTTTTGTACAACATATGAATTGTACAGATAATATTATAGAAGTGAAGAATAATTTACTTTGTACCTGTCAGTGTAATATTTTATATAAAATTCTAAACTTTTTTAAAGGTTCCTAATTTTTTGTGAGGAATGCTGCAAATTGACAAGAGTCTTATTAAAACTGTGCAAAAATGAACTTAGAAATTTCAGATATTGAAATCTTCCTTTATTCACAAATCCAGGAACTGGAATATGTATTGAACCAGTGGCAAAAACTCTGGTATCTGGATCTGAGTGGAAATCCTGTGTGCCAGATAGCTAAGTACAGGGACAAAATAATGGTGATGTCTACAAGCCTAGGTAAGAAATATTGTGTTATTTTCAATATTCCATTAGGCAGAATAGAAATAGCATTCCTTTTTAATTAAGTGATGGCGCATCTTTCAATTCAATGTTTTCCGGACACACAATGTCGCAATACGCTGCCTCCATAGTACTATTTGACATTTTATGAAGTGGAATCCAAGGTGCAGTGAGACTGTCTCGGATATGCTAATAAAATATTAAAAATCCTGTTAACAGAAGCTAGATGTATACATCCGCATGGTATGTCATGTTTGCATGCTATGTAAAGCTTGACACATCCTGAGTTACAAAATGTATATATCTTTCTTAAAGAACTACCAGAAAAAATAACTATATGCTTTAAAAGCAATTAAATCCGACAAGTCATTTACATTCAGTGTTTTAACTAAGCATCATTCTGAAAATAAGTCTGTATATGCCAAATGCAGAATTATTGATCAGTCTTCTTTATCATTGAAACTCTAGGATAGCATCACATTTATAGTAAGAATTTGAAGCTCATACTGTTGACTAATTTCAGATGCTCATTAAACGAATATTAAACATTGACATTTTTATAATTATATAATAGCTGATCTTTTGTGTCACTGTTTACTGAATCAATAGCAACTTTCAGTTATGCAGCACCTTTAACATGGATAAAGGCCCCAAGTTACTTCACAGAGACGTAATCATGAAATGAATGCTGATTCAAAGGTGGAGATAGCAAAGCATCAAAGCTTGGTAAAGGAAATGGGTTTTAAGGAGGGTCTTAAATTAGGAGAGGGAGTTGGAAAAGCATAGGGAATTCCAAGAGTGCAGAACATAAGCAGCTGAAGTCATAGCTGCTAATGGTGGGACAAAGGAAGTGCATATGTACAAACAGCTAGAGTCAGAGGAACAGCGTTCAAAGGAAATTATAGAGCTTTGACAACAAATAGGCAGTGGAGGGTTTGGATAAATTGTGATCAAACTGTCTAGTGCTTTGGTCAAACTACACCTTGAACATTCTCGCCATTTCTGGTCACTGAGAAATGGGGAGGGACATTCAATCATTCTGCAGTGCAGAAAAGAGCCACCGAAGGAACGACTGGAAAAGACTGCAAAAGTGTGCAGTTTCAGTCTTGAAGAAAGGCTTGAGAGACTTTATAGAAGTATATAACATTGTGAGGGTTATGGAAACGTAAACACTGAAAATTAATTTAAATTTCAAGAATAAAAAAGGGGACCACAGGATCAAATAAGTAATGTGTAAATTTATGACTATTGGGAAGTTCTTCATGCAGAAAGCAATCAATGCATGGAATGGATTTGGATAGTGTAATAGAGGTGAAAACTTGGCAATAACTTAGGAACTGAATGGATATTGTGGTGAGTTGGGGTGGGGGGTGGGTTCTTCTAGGGTTGTTCTGGAACGACTGTCTTCATCTGTATTTATTTTATGATCTTGTGAACACCTATTTCCTGTAAAAGTCTTGTTCTTCTGTCATGATCATACTTTGTTGACTGTTTCAAAGTAAATAGCAGCAAATCAGAAAGTAGGAAATACACAAATCAAAAGGCAAGTATGTAGATTTATCAAAATAATTAACTGACCAATCAGGAGAACATATTAAAAGAGAAGGGCGGCACAGTGGCGCAGTGGTTAGCACTGCAGCCTCACAGCTCCAGTGACCCAGGTTCAATTCTGGGTACAGCCTGTGTGGAGTTTGCAAGTTCTCCCTGTGTCTGCGTGGGTTTCCTCCGGGTGCTCCGGTTTCCTCCCACAGCCAAAAGATTTGCAGGTTGATAGGTAAATTGGCCATTATAAATTGCCCCTAGTATAGGTAGGTGGTAGGGGAATATAGTGACAGGTGAGGATGTGGTAGGAATATGGGATTAGTGTAGGATTACTATAAATGGGTGGTTAATGGTCGGCACAGACTCGGTGGGCCAAAGGGCCTGTTTCAGTGCTGTATCTCTTAAAAAAAAAGGTGAATCAATCTGAAGCAGTTCATGCCCGCATGCAGCATGACCTACCTAGACAACATCCAGGCTTGGGTGGGGGCGGGGTTGGTGGGTTAAGTGGCAAGTAACATTCCTGCCGTTCAAGTGGCAGGCAATAATCATCTTCAACAAGAGTCTAATCACACTTTGACCTTTGATGGCATTACCATCAAAATCTTCGGGGCCACCATTGACTAGAAACTCAACTGGACCAGCCACATATATGTTGTGGCTGCTGTAACTGTTCAGAGGTTAGTTATTCTGTGGCATATGTCTCACCTTCCGACTCCCCAAAGCCTCTACACAACCTACAAGGCACAAGGTTCAACGACAGTGCTATTAGGTAGGGCGTTCCAGGATCTTGACCCAGTGATGTTGAAGGCTTGCTGATATATGTCCAGGTTGGAATGGTGTATGACTTGGAGGGGAACTTGGAGGTGATGTTGTTTCAATGCACCTTCTGCCTTTGCCTTTCTAGGTAGTGGAGTTTGTGGGTTTTGGAAGTTCAGTCTAAGAAACCTTGGCATGTTGTTGCAGAGCATCCTGTAGATTGTGCACACTGTAGCCACGGTGCATCAGTGGTGGAGGGAGTGGATGTTAAGGTGATGAATGGGCTACCGATCAAGTGGGATTGCTTTGTTTTGGGTGGTGTCAAGCTTCTTGAGTGTTGCAGCTGCACCCATCTAGGCAAATGGAGAGAGCATTCTATCAGTGACTTTGAGGCATTTGGTCACTTTAAACTACTTATGAAAATTAACTTCTTTACATGGATTAAAATTAACCCCTTCAGCAACAACAACAACTTAACTTTATATAATCCATTTAATGTAGTAAAACGTCCCAAGGTGCTCAATAAATGCGATATCAATAAAAGCATTTTTGATATTTTTTAACACAGCCATAGAAGGAGAAATCAGGAAAGATGACCTAAGGTTTGATCAAAGACGTGGTTTTTAGGAGCATCTTAAAAGAGGAGAGAGGGGAAGAGGTTTGGGGAGAGAATTCCACAGCGTAGGGTCAAGGCATAAGAAGTAGGAGTCGATCATGCGGCCCCTCGAGCCTGCTCCACTATTCAATACGATCATGGTTGATCTTCTGCCTCAACTCCACTTTTCCTTCTGCTGTCCATATCCCTTGATTCTCTGAGAAACCAAAACTCTATCTCCGCTTTGAATATACTCAACGATATAGCATCCACAACCTTTGAGCTGGAGAATTCCAAAGATTCGCAGCCCTCCGGGTGAAGAAATTTTTCCTCATCATAGTCCTAAATGATCGATCCTTTATCCTGAGACTGTGTCCCCGTGTTCTGGATTCCCAAGCTGGGGGGGAAACAACCTCTCTGTCTACCCTGTCAAGCCACTTCAGATACTTGCATGTTTCATTGAGATCATCTCTCATTCATCTAAACTCCAGAGAGTAATTTACTCAGCCTCTCATCATAGTACAACACTCTTATCGCAGGGACCAATCTAATGAACCTTTGCTGCACTGTCTCCAAAGCAAGTATATCGTTTCTTAGATATGGAGACAAAAACTGCATACAGTACTCCAGGTCTAATCTCATGAAAGCCCTCTACAATTATAGCAAGACTCCCTTATTTTTGTACTTCTATCCCATGCAATAAAGGCCAACACGCCGTTTGCCTTCCCAATTGATTGCTGTGCCTGCATGCTAACTTTCTGTGTTCCTTGAATGAGTACACACAAGTCTCTCTAAACAACAACATTTAAAATTCTACACCTTTTAAAAATATTCTACTTTTCTATTCTTAGTATTGTTATGTTCATCTAGTTCATGGTTTGTATTAATATTTTAGAGGTCACTTTTAGTTTGTGGGAAATTAAATGTGTAGCTGTAATATAATTAAAATTCCTGGAATTTAAAAAAATTTGCAGGACCACCCAAGAGATTTTATTTCAAATTTCATTCCATGTGTACTCACAGAGGCAGACTTAGAGAGGTGAGAGCCATAAAAAATCAGCTGGACTTGTTTAGTTGGGGAACTGTAGTCAAAGTCTTGAAGGAATTGTCCTGTCATTGTTAGTAATATCATTGTTCATGTGGATATCAGAAATCAGAGATGTTTTGGAGTTGGAGGTAATTAGCTGAAATTGCTATCTGGACCATCCCACATCTACTATGTTGCTATGGCGATAGATGATGTAGGGAGATACCTTTTGGTCAGGTTTTTTTTTTGCCTCTGTTCTTGCTTACAGACAGTCAGTTGGTTCTGAAAGCTGTTGGCTTTAAAAGCAGTTGGATTCAGGAGCAGGAAGGCTATCAGGAACCAAGTGTGTTTCTGATTTGAGTAAGGCCCAGGCTCAGGTTGGGAGATCCAGATTCGTGAGATGTCAGATGAGAGCTGGAGGTTGCCTAGCCAGATGCCAGAGGAAGAAACCTCAGCAGATCTCATACCTCGGAATATAGCTGAGGAACTAAGGAAAATCGAAGTGAATTCCTAAGAGCTGTGGTACACTTTGGATTGGTCCCAGGTGAAGTGAACAAACTGCCAAGATCCTGTAAAGTATAAGGGAATTCTTGGGGTGGAAGGAAAAGTCAAACACGGGTGTTCTGTTGAGATTTAGAGTTTAAAGTAAGTGTCTTCATGTTTTGTTAAGATTTTAAGTTTACAGTATAAGTGATTTCAAATTGTATTGTTAAAGTTTTGCCTTGTTTAACTCTTGTACAGTAAAGTTTTTTTTGTTTAAAACGTGAAATCTAGTGGCATAATTCTTTCACTAATAACTAGGAGTTCAAATTTCTTGTAAAAAAAAATTACTGGTCTCTAAAGGGGTTGTAACACTCTTCTTCTTTGGCCTCCTTATCTTGAGAGACAATGGGTAAGCGCCTGGAGTGTGTGGAGCAGCGCCTGGAGTGGCTATAAAGGCCAATTCTAGAGTGACAGGCTCTTCCGCAGGTGCTGCAGAAAAATTTGTTTGTCGGGGCTGTTACACAGTTGGCTCTCCCCTTGCGCCTCTGTCTTTTTTCCTGCCAACTGCTAAGTCTCTTCGACTCGCCACACTTTAGCCCCGCCTTTATGGCTGCCCGCCAGCTCTGGCAAGCGCTGGCAACTGACTCCCACGACTTGTGATCAATGTCACAGGACTTCATGTCGCGTTTGCAGACGTCTTTAAAGCGGAGACATGGACGGCCGGTGGGTCTGATACCCAGTGGCGGAAAACTATTAATGTGAATAATCTCACACTTCACAACATTTTACTCCATCTACCACCTTGTTGCTCATCCACTTAACCTGTCTATATATCTCTTCGGCCTCTTTGTGTCCTCCTTACAACATAAATTCCAACCTAGCTTTATATCGTCAGCAAACTTGGATTCATTACTCTTGGTCCCTTCATCTAAGTCATTAATGTAGATTGAAATTGCTGATACCCCAGCACTGATCCTTGCGGCACTCCACTAGTTACAGCTTATGCTGTTTATCCCTTGCTATGGACAGAGGTTCTCTCTATGGCAGGAGATCCCAGACTGCTGTTCTCATGTTCTAATGACTTCCTTTGTTCTCCAAAAAGATTACCTTTAAAGGTAAATTCATAATATGTTAGTTTCACCCATGTGACATTAGGCTTTCGGTTCCTGAGGGGCTATACAATGGCTTCTGATCTCAGCCAATTTTGTTAAGATGAGGGATGTTCACGCTTTATTGTAGTGATTATAGCTGAAGATGGAGCATCTGCGAATGCTTTTATTTTAGCTCACTTTGTGGATAACTCACATTCATGAGTGATGAGCTCAATGTAGAGGAGGTTAATGAGTTTCAGTTCCAGCAGACATGAATGTGTATTTGAGTGCAGGGGAAGATTTGTGTCATGTGACTTTATCCTCCATCTTGTCGAAGGCAAATGTACCAGTCTTTTTAAATTGTTCTTTTTTTATAACTTCGATTTATTTTTGTATTTCCATCGCTGCACTTCCTGTGAGGTTGACAACCTACGCTCAGCTTCCCATCTGTTAACCAATCCTTCATCGATGCTGATATATTACCCCCAACTCCATGAGCCTTATCTTGCATATTAACTTTTTGTGTGGCACCTTATCAAATGCTTTTTGAAAATCCAAGTATACTATGTCTACTGGCTCCCCTTTATCAACCAACTAGTGCATCCTCAAAAAACTCTTAAATTTGTCAAACATGATTTCCCTTCCATGAAACCTTGTTGACTCTTTCTTACCATACTATGATTTTCTAAATGCATTATTAAGGCTTCCTTGACAATAGATTCCAGCACTTTCCCAATGACTGGTGTCAGACTAACTGGCCTATAGTTCCCTGTTTTCTCTTTCCCTCCTTTCTTGAACAGCAGTGTTACATTTGTTAACTTCCAATCCGCTGGGGCTGTTCTAGAATCTCGGGTATTTTGGAAAATCATAACCAGTGCATCCGCCATCTCTATAGCTACTTCTTTTAGAACCCTAGGATGTAGACCATCAGGTCCTGGGAAATTGTAGGTTTTTAGTCCCTGAAGTTTCTCTAATACTTTCCCTCTACTGATATGAATTGCTTTAAGCTCCTCACTCTTATTAGCCTCTTGGTCACCCTCTATTTCTGATATGTAATTTGTGTCTTCTACTGTGAAGACAGACACAAAATACTAGTTCAATGTCTCTGCCATTTCCTCATTCCCCACAATAATTTCTCCTGTCTCTGCCTCTAAGGGACCAATGTTTACATTAGCTACTCTCCTTTTTATATGCTTGTAAAAGCGCTTACAATGTGCTATAAGATTAGTTTACACTTATATTCTATTTTTCCCTTTTCATCAACGTTTTAGTAGCCCATTGCTGGTAGCTGAAAGCATGGCCACCAATGGTGAAGTGATTAAAATCTGGGATGCGCAAGAGGCCAGAATTGGAGGAACACACAGATCTCGAAGGATTGTAGGGCCAGAGGAGGCTACACATTTAGGGAGGGGTGGAGGGATATGAAAATAAGGATTTTAAAATTGAGGCGTTGCCAGATAGGGAGGCGGTGATGGCCAGTAAGCACAGGGGAGGTGTGTGATTGAGATTTGGAGCAAGTTAAGATAGGGCAACAGAGTTTTGGATGAGCGCAAGTTTATGTAGGGTGGGAGATGAGAGAATTCCAGGGACAGCATTGAAATAGTCAAGCCTGGAGGTAACACAGACATGAATGAGGTTTTTAGCAGCAGATGAGTTGAGCAAATGTTGGAGTCGGGTGATGTTACGGAGATGGAAGTAGCCAGTCTTGACGATGGTGCTGATATGTGGTTGGTAGCTCAACTCGGAGTCAAATCTGTGAACGGTCTGCTCAGCTAAAGGCAGTTATCAAAGATGGAACTGGTGGCAGAGACCAAAGACAATGTGCGAAATTTCCAGTGGATGGTCCCTGCCGAAATGATGGGACCTACAGCAGGCCGAGAACCATTGACAGCTTCAGCGGGCTTTGCCGTGGCTATTTAACTGCGCCATGGCATTAACATTCCACCTCCAGGTTCTCCAGCAAATTGGAGGGCAGGCAGGATGGTGCGCCTTATCTGTCAAAGGAAGAATTTCTAATTAAAGGGACCCAGCATGGGTCAGAAAGGCTCAACTGTACATAAATATTTGAAGCTACAGCAACCACAGGAATGGAGAGGAGCCTTCTTGGTTTGTCACTCTTACCTGGCGGTCCTGCTGCGGGCTCTGAGGTATGGTGCGAGGTGATCTTTCCCAATGATGGGAGGAAGAGGACAGTGTCTCTCACCAAGCAGATGTGCATGGAAGTGGGCAAGGGGGTCAGCAGCAGAACTGTGGTTCTTCCACCCTGGAGACAGTGCACCAAGAGTACCCAGGAGGGCGATTAAGGCAAGTGTGTGCTGGAGTCTGTGTGTGCAGACTCCAGTCTGTGTAATCTGAACAGTTGACCTGGTGAATGTAGTGCTAGACTCACTGACTTTGGATTCAAAGCTTGTATTTTTTCTGAGACTGGAAAAGGAAGCTGAAAGGTTCAGAGTTCTGGTGACTTAAGAGTTATTTAAGGCAGCACTGGTGGAGCTACGCCATCAGGAATGTTGTGAGCAAAATTATGAAAGTTCTGGAAGGGTGTGCAGTTTTGGTAAAGATGGTATCAGTGGAGTTCAATTGCAGGGGAACTGCTATCGAATGGAAATCAGTGTTTGCATCTTGGAAGACAGGATTTGGAGAATTACTTGAGAAGTTCAAAGACCTGAAGGACCTTGTGGCTGTAACTGGTGCTATCTTTGCAGAGAGGACTGCCTAAAAATACTTGTGAGATTTATCTTTGTTGCATCTGATAATCAATGTGTAATCTTTAAGCTATATATATTGCCAATGATTTAGTTGTTATTTCATGTTTAATTTATGTTGGTTTTGGTTTCAGTGTTGCAATAAAATTTATAAAATTGAAATCTTTTCTGTTAGTTTTTTTCCGCTAAATTGGGGTTGGTCAGTGGATTGGATTCTTTTGGTTTATGGTCTCAATGGGAATCATAACAAAATTAGGGACTCATTCAGGATCTGATCCAAGACTGGGCTGTAAAACTGGATCACTGGAATTCTCCAGAGTTTTAAAGAACAAGATTTCACATTTACTTTTGCTGTATTTAGTAGGAAATCAACATGAATACCTTTGATGCTCAGGCCTTTGTGGAGTAAGAGGATTTGTCTCTTAGTTCCTTGAAATGGTTGACAAAAGATAATTTGAAGGCTATAGCAGGGAACATAGAGGTCATCTTAAAATCAGGGGCTAGGAAGGCAGAGACCATTGAAGAATTGGCTCGTCAGTTGAAGATTGAGAAAGAAAAGGATGTTTCAGTGTGTGCCCAAGTAAAACTAACAAAAATGCTATTTGAAATAGAGAATGTGATATTGGAAAGAGAAGAGAAAAAGACAAAGAAAGTGAAAGGGAAAGGGAGAAATGAGGATTGGAAAAGGCAAAGCTCAATGCCGGTGGGTGTGAATTGGAGATGAAAGCTGTGGATAACCCTGAGAAAGCTCCTCGTAGTTGTGATTTGGCAAAGAATATTCACTTGGTACCTAAATTTAGTGAAGAAAGAATATAAATGTACTTTGTGTCATTTGAGAAAATTGCTCTGGATCTGGATTGGCCTAAATCATCCTGGACAATGCTCCTACAGAGTGTTTTTGTAGGGTGAGCTTTGGAGGTGTACTCATCTCTTACAGATAATCACTCACGTGACTATGACAAAGACTGCTTTTCTCAAAGTCTATGATTGGTACCAGAGGCCTACAGACAAAAATTTAGAAATTTAAAAAGAGACAGGGTTTATGATCTCCATGGGAATCATAACAAAATTAGGGACTAATTCAGGATCTGATCCAAGACTGGGCTGTAAAACTGAATCAATGTGTGGAATTTGTGAGAGAAGGAAATGGTGTTTGATAGGTGATATAGATCGATGAAGATCGCACAAAACTTTAGAGCCTTAGGGAAGTGATTTTGGTGGAAGAATTCAAAAATAGTGTTCCTTCAGGACTAAGGTATCACCTGGAAGAACATAAAATTGTTAAATAAGGGATATTGCAGTAATGGCAGCTGATTACTAATTGAGTCACAAAAGCAGTAGTCACAGGCCCCAGTTTGGACACTTTCAGAAAAGTTGGGAGAGATAGAAAATTTAATAATGAAAAGAGATCTGGTTCTATTGAGAAAGATGGCAAAGGTAAAGAGACAGACACACCTCAGGTTGGTAAAAGAGAAAGCCAGGAGGAAAGGTTTGGTTCGAGTAGACTGACCTGCTATTTCTGCCATAAGAAAGGACATATGAAGGCTGAGTATTGTGTTGTGATCTCAGTTGAAACCATTAACTTAAAAACAGGAGATACAAACTCCCCAGACCTATTAAAGGATTACACAACAAGAGTTCACGTTTTAAGACTTTTACTACAACAACTAAACAGTAATTAGTAGGTAGCTAATGCACTAAATTACAGAGAAAGATATTTCCATAACTTATTCTTCTTTCTTCTTCTTCTTTGGCCTCCTTGTCTTGAGAGACAATGGGTAAGCGCCTGGAGATGGTCAATGGTTTGTGAAGCAGCGCCTGGAGTGGCTATAAAGGCCAATTATAGAGTGGCAGACTCTTCCACAGGTGCTGCAGATAAAATTGGTTGTCGGGAGTGTTACACAGTTGGCTCTCTCCTTGCGCTTCTGTCTTTTTTCCTGCCAACGGCTAAGTCTCTTTGACTCACCACTCTTTTTAGCCCCGCCTTTACGGCTGTCTGCCAGCTCTGGCGATCACTGGCAACTGACTCCCACGACCTGTGGTCAATGTCACAGGACTTCGTGTCGCGTTTGCAGACGTCTGTAAAGCGGAGACGTGGACGGCTGGTGGGTCTGATACCAGTGACGAGCTCGCTGTACAATGTATCCTTGGGGATCCTGCCATCTTCCATGCGGCTCACATGGCCAAGCCAACTCAAGCGCCGCTGGCTCAGTGGGGTGTATATGCTGGGGATGTTGGCCGCCTCGAGGACATCTGCATTGGAGATACAGTCCTGCCAACTGATGCCAAGGATTCTCCGGAGGCAGCGAAGATGGAATGAATTGAGACGTCACTCTTGGCTGACATACGTTGTCCAGGCCTCACTGCCGTAGAGCAAGGTACTGAGGACACAGGCTTGATACACTCGGACTTTTGAATTCCGTGTCAGTGCGCCATTTTCCCACACTCTCTTGGCCAGTCTGGACATAGCAGCGGACGCCTTTCCCATGCGCTTGTTGATTTCTGCATTGAGAGACAGATTACTGGTGATAGTTGAGCCTAGATAGGTGAACTCTTGAACCACTTGAAGAGCGTGGCCGCCGATATTGATGGATGGAGAATTTCTGACGTCCTGTTCCATGATATTCGTTTTCTTGAGGCTGATGGTTAGGCCAAATTCGTTGCAGGCAGCCGCAATCCTGTCGTTGAGTCTCTGCAGACACTCTTCTGTGTGGGATGTTACTGCAGCATCGTCAGCAAAGAGGAGCTCCCTGATGAGGACCTTCGCTCTTAGACGGGCAAGGTTGAACAACCTGCCATCTGATCTTGTGCGGAGGAAAATTCCTTCTTCTGAAGACTTGAACACATGTGAGAGCAGCAGGAAGAAAAAGATCCCAAATAGTGTTGGTGCAAGAACATGGTCCTGTTTCACGCCACTCAGGGTAGGAAAGGGATCTGATGAGGCACCACTATGCTGAATTGTGCCTTTCATATTGCCATGGAATGAGGTGATGATACTTAGTAGCTTTGGTGGACATCTGATCTTTGCTAGTAGTCTGAAGAGACCACGTCTGCTGACGAGGTCGAAGGCTTTGGTGAGATCTATGAAAGCAACATAGAGGGGCATCTGTTGTCCGCGGCATTTCTCCTGTAGCTGGTGAAGAGAGAACAGCATGTCAATGGTGGATCTCTCTGCTCGAAAGCCACACTGTGCCTCAGGGTAGACATGCTCAGCCAGCTTCTGGAGCCTGTTTAAAGCGACTCGAGCGAAGACTTTCCCCACTATGCTGAGCAGGGAGATTCCACCATAGTTGTTGCAGTCACCGCGGTCACCCTTGTTCTTATAGAGGGTGATGATATTGGAATCGCGCATGTCGTGTGGTACTGCTCCCTCATCCCAGCACAGGCAAAGCAGTTCATCGAGTGCTGAGAGTATAGCAGGCTTGGCACTCTTGATTATTTCAGGGGTAATGCCGTCCTTCCCAGGGGTTTTCCACAGGCTAGAGAATCAGTGGCATCACTGAGTTCCGATTTTATTGGCTGTTCGTCCAGCTCATCCATGACTGGCAGAGACTGGGCTGTATTGAGGGCTTTAACTTACAGAGCATTCTCTTCGAATCAGTATCTTTGCAGTTAAAACTCCCAGACTGTTCTCAGTTGCAATGCCCAGTCCTTCTCCAAAACCAATATCCTCTTTGCTCTTCCGAGCACATTCAACTGATCCTCTCTTAATAACGCAATCTCTTTTGACCCTGTTGGTCTTTTCTCCTCCGCAAACCATGAGCTTTCGAACCGGGTTCAAATCTTAGCAGCCTTTCTCTGTATCCACGTTCTAAGAGTTTAAACAGGATGAGAAGGATTCAGTTGTTGTGGAGGATAATGCAGGTGTTTGGTTGGCTGAAGCTCTTTTCAAGGATTTGGATAGAGATGTTGGTGGCAAAGCCTTCAAGGCTAACAATGGTGAATTGTTTAGCAGATGCTCTTTGATAGAGGCATAACAGGCAGACCCTGACTTAAGAAGCTTGTCTCAGAGGGATGTGTTCTGAGGTACAAGCTGAGAAGGTCCCTGAGTGTTATTATGTCAAGAATTACATTTTGATGAGGAAGTGGATACCTCCCCAGAGGCCCGCTGATGAGGATTGGGCTGTACTCCTCAAATTGTTATCCCTCCTTGCTACTCCAGTGAAATTTTGAGAATTGCCCATGAGATTCCAGTCACAGGTCATTTGGGTATTCGGAAGACTCAGGCTAGGGTAATGATGCACTTCTATTGGTCAAAGCTGCATAAGGATGTGGTTGACTTCTGTCAGTCCTGTCACATGTATCAGATGATTGAGAAGCCACAGCCTTTGCTTAATCCAGCCCCCTTAATATTGATACCTGCATTTGATGAACCATTTCGTAGGATTCTTGTGGATTGTGTTGCACCTTTACCTGCGACTAAGTCAGATCATAATTATTCTTGAGCATCATGGATTTATTTAGAGATACAGCACTGAAACAGGCCCTTCGGCCCACCGAGTCTGTGCCAACCATCAACCACCCATTTATACTAATCCTACACTAATCCCATATTCCTACCACATCCCCACCTGTCCCTATATTCCCCTACTACCTACCTATACTAGGGGCAATTTATAATGGCCAATTTACTTATCAACCTGCAAGTTTTTGGCTGTGGGAGGAAACCGGAGCACCCGGCGAAAACCCACACGGTCACAGGGAGAACTTGCAAACTCCGCACAGGCAGTACCCAGAATCGAACCGGGGTCACTGGAGCTGTGAGGCTGCGGTGCTAACCACTGCGCCATCGTGCCACTTGATTTCCTGAGGCAATACCATTGAAGAAGGTCACAGTGAAAGTTATGATTGAGGGGTTTGTCTAGTTTTTCCCTAGCTATGGGCTGCCAAAAGAAATTCAGTATGACCAGGGGTCAGATTTCATGTCAGGTGTAATGTAGGAGGTCATGTATAATTTGGGAGTGAAGCAGGTCAAGTCATCTGCTTATCACCCACAGTCACAAGGTGATTTGGAGAGATATCGCTAAATCCTAAAGAGTATGATTAGGGCTTATTGTTTTGAGTATCCCCAGGATTGAGATAAAGGGATTTCATTTTTGTTATTCGCAACCAGGGACATACCAAATGAGTCTACTGTTTCAGCCCCTTCAAATTGGTCTATGGGCATGAAGTTAGAGGCCCTCTTAAACTCATTAAGGAAGGATTTTTTGGCACAGGAGGAGGAAATTACCCTCCTAGATTATGTGTCAATGTTCCAAGAAAGACACTCAAAAGCTTATGAGATGGCTAGAGAACATCTCGAGGCTTTTGAGCAGGTAATGAAAGCCCAAGCAGATAGAACAACTAAGGCACATAGTTTTCAACCTGGAAATAAGATGCTCGTCTTCTGCCTGGTGAACTATTGAAAGCTAGGTTTAATGGACCTTACTGTATCAAAAGGAAACGCAGTGAGGTGAACTGGTACATTGGTACATCAGATAGATGGAAAAGTCAAAGGGTGTGTTGTGTTAATATGCTGAAGAGATACTATGACCATGAGCATAGTCAGTCAGTAATGTAGCACAGGTGGTAGAGAATGTAAATGGTGTTACTGGTGCACCTGATGAGCCAGATGATGAGTTTGAAACTGAATGTTTCCAGATTGAACCTCTTGCGATGAAGCTAGCGAACACAGTGGTGTTAGAGGATCTGGATGAGGTGCTACAACAAGGATATACAACCTTTTCACATGGGGGTGGGGGGGGGGGGGGCACATTACAATTTCTGTCCTGCATAGGGGGCCGGTGAGAAAATTTCAGAAAGATAAAGGCATAAAAAATTTATCTTGCTGTTAATCAAAACAACAACAAATGCCCATTTTTGTGAAGAAGTTTCAAATGAGAAGTCTAATTTATTGACTTACTTTCTCATTACTATGTTGAGCATTGATTTAGTGGCATACCTGGCATTGTTTTTGCTTGCATAAGTACTCAATCTCTCCCCGCATCCTTGATATAGCGATGCGAAGTATTCGGATAGATGTCCATCTGTCAGGAGTGATCTTGATCTCTTTCTCTCCCCTCTCCTGTCTGCATCTATCTCTCTCCCCCTCTCTCTGTTTCTCTCTCTACCCTCTCTCTCCCTCTCCCCCTCTCTGTTTCTCTGCCTCTCTCTCTCCCCCCTCTGTCTCTGTCTTTTTCCCCCTCCCTCTCCCCTCTTTCTCTGTCTCTCTATCTCCCCGTCTCTCTCTCTCTCTGTCCCTCTCCCTCCTCTCTCTGTCTCTCTCTCTCCCTATCTCACTTCTCCCCTCTCCCTATCTCACTTCTCCCCTCTCCCTCTGATTCTTCCCCCCCCCATCTCTCTCCCCTCTCTCTCTGTCTCTCTTCCCACTTTCTCTCCCCCCACTTTCTCTGCCTCTCTGTCTCTCTCACTCCCCACTCTCCGCTTGCCGCTCCTCACTCTCCGCTCTCCTCTCTCAGTCCCTGCTATCCACTCCCCGTCTGTGCACTCACCATAAATCTGAATAGTAGAGGCATGTTATGAATGCTGCCTCTCAACTGGATGTGGCCATGTTGTGTTAGAGCGGGATCCTAACAAACCTGTAGCTGCCTGCTGAGGTGTCTGACATTCTGGCATATACATCTGTGGGCCGGATGGAAACCTTTGGAGTGCCGGATTGTGGCCCGCGTACCATATGTTGGACAACCATGGGATACTGCATCTACCTGAGCACCCGAGGAAAGACATAGCTGAATTTTTGAGGGATTATAAGCTTATATGTGCAGATAGGTCGTCGTACTTCTCTGGCTATTCATGAGGTTGATGCAGAGGAAACTAAACCAATTAAACAAAACGCCTACAGACTCAATCCAAGCAAATTGGCCTAAGTCAGGGAGGAGGTTCAATGCATGTTAATATAGTTCAACGCAGTCAAAGTAGTTGGATTTCTCCTGTTGTTTTTGTAGCAAAACCAGATGGTTCTCAAAGATTCTGCATAGATTACCGAAAGGTTAATACGGTAACTAAGATGGACTCCTATCGGATCCCAACGCTTGAGGATTGTATTGATAGGGTGGGGAACTTGGCCTTTGTTAGCAAGATTAGTTTACTCAAAGGATATTGTCAAGTCCCCTTGGTCTGATGAAGCCAAAGAAATACCTGCTTTTGTAATACCAGATGGTCTATTCCAATGTAAAGTCATGCCATTTGGTATGAAAAATGCACTGGCTACATTTCAAAGATTAACCAATCAAGTGTTTGCCGGGTTGAGTAATCGCATTGTGTACATCGATGAACTTTTGGTGTATAGCGGCACGTGGAGTGATCATGTCAGACCTCTAAGAGCTGTATTTGAGAGCCTAACCCTTTCATAAACCTGGCAAAGACAGAGTTTTCCGAGGCCAAAATTACTTATTTAGGACATATCTCAGCAAGGCCCAGTAGAAATCAATCACCAAATAACCTGAAAGTAGTTGATAATGCCTTTAAATAGTGCTGTTGGGGGAGGGTGGGGGTGGTGTTCCCTCTTGCTGAGCACATGTTCAGCTATGTGTGCATGTCTTTAGCTGGAGCATTGAGGTTGAAAATGCCACAACTGGTGTTAAATTGGCATTCCATGCTGGCTGACATCACAGTTTGCCTGCTCTGCATACTTCCAGCGCTCGTTCCCAATACCTGTGCTAACGCCTTCACCAAAATGGCGTCTGGCCCAAACTTCATAAATATGTGTGCTTGGCATGGATGCCATCTTTCTCTCAAAACTACAATCATAGCTTTGAAAGTACAGCGCCACGGAGCCTAGTTTTGAGGCTTGTGTGTCTCAGTAAGGATCCTTTGATCTGATTATTGCTTGCCCTGCTCACACTGGTCCCAAGTTCCCTATGTAGAAGGCACTGTGCTGAAATAGGTCCCTAATTTCTTTAAGTTGTTACACAAAAAACCCAGTAAAGGTTTGTGGGCAGCTGTAAGTATAATGAACACAAGTGTTGTTTGTTCACCACTGACTGCAAAATTAGGGCCACTATTCTCCATATACATATATACACAAATATATGTATGTATGTGTGTATTTTATATATATATATATATAAATAGTGTTCTCATCTCGACTGTGCTGTCTGGGGAAGGTGCTTTCCTACAGGGAAGGGAAAGATTTGAGTATGTGTTGATTGATTTGAGTTTCACTGTAATGGTTTTATGACATCTGAACCCCTTCATGAGTTACTACCTTGTAACACAATTAAGACTATGCATTAAGTTAATTATAATAGATGCCTAGGGATGACATTCTGTAAATAAAAATGAAATGAGTTGGACTCAAAATGGGCTTTCTCCAAGAAATGTATTCATGAGTCAGGATATCTACTTATAAAATATAACATTTGTACCTCAGTACATTTAATCATTCATTGCATCAATTAAGTGCAACATGCTAACATGCTTACTTTTGTATGACCTTTTCCTACACTTAATTAGTGTGTGAAAGATGATTGATGTACTGGAATTGTAATACTCAGTGCACTCTGGTCAGAACATGAGTAATTGGGAACATTAATGCATGCATCAGGAATTCTACGCAATCGTTGTTGTTTAATACATTTGATTTCCACATTTAAATCAGAATTGTGTACAGATAAGCTTTTTGATTATTTAGAAATAAGAGCACACAGTTTCTCTTGATTACATAAATATTTTTTTTATCAGAAAAATACTTTTTAGAAGCTCAGCTCTTTTTATAGAATATTTCGATTTCCAAATACTTATAGGGAAACCATCCTAAGGATTCAGATTGTGGTCAAAAACACTCCATATATCATCTGATAGCGCAGATAGCTGAGGTGTAATATTTTTTATTCATTGAACATTTTATCTGTCTGCTTATGCAACTGTTCCATGCTTTCTCAAGCATGCATTTATCATGATACTGCAGAGATAGATAAGTAATTCAGTTACTTTTGAGTCATTTGCAAATCTTGGCATTTAATAGTTATAACATAGTTTGCTTTTTAATTTTTCATGACATAACCAATCCAATTTGCTTTATTGTCATTGATCATTCTGGAAGACTAATTCTGTATCTGTTAGGATTTCATAGTGCTGTTGAAAATGAACTGATTGAAATGAATGGTTCTCTTAGGTTTTTGCTTGCTTTCCGCTGACCTATTTTAAAGGTGTTTTTATTATCTGCAGAGGTCCTAGATGGAAAAGAGATAAATAATACAGCCCGACAGTTTTTATTGAACTGGAAAGCTTTTCGAGAAACCAAGAAAAAAATTGCCAAGGAAAAGATAGAAGAGCAGGTGGTCCAACAGAAGTTAGGTAAGTTGTATAGAAGAAAATAATTGTTTTAACCACCTTATTCTCAATTAAACATTGGAAATCTGACTTTGAAATAACAGTATCAAAATGCAAATATTTTATTTTGAGCACATTATATTAATTACATCATATCACATGCAAAGCAGTTCAAGAGAAAATATATGGCCAACCTTATGAAAACAATTTGCATCTTAAGACTTTCCTTTAAAGCCAAACTTTTTTGTATATTTACAAGACTTTTTGCAATTACTTTTTCCACAGTTGTATTAATGCTTCCTACTTCCAGACATTTGGATGACTTATTTTCTGCTTAGCTAATGCTCACTAATTTCATCTCAAGGTAAAACAGTGAATAGACTATTTGTTGTACATTGTCCAGTGAGGCAGACAATTTACCCCGGTAGACAAATAATTCACATTTTATTTTCCATCTGCTCAACCAAGCATAATTGTAAAATTTAATGCTAAATACCAAGAAAACTGAAGTAAAATGGACAAATTAAATCTAGATTATTGAGATGAAAGTCTCTCTCTGCTGGTTGTGAGGATTTCAAATGTAAGCATTTTGAGTTCGTGGATGGGGCTACAACATCTCCAACAAAAGAGAATCCAAACAATTTCTCTCGACATTCAAAGCCATTAGCATCACTGAATCCCCCACCATCAACATCCTGGGAGTTACCATTGACATAAACTGAACTGGACCAGCCATATAAATACTGTGGTTACAAGAGCAGGTCAGAGGCTGAGAATTCTGCAGCAAGTAACTCGCTTCCTGACTCCCCAAAGTCTGTCCACTATCTGCAAGGCACAAGTCAGGAGTGTAATGGAATACTCTCCACTTTCCTGGATGAGTGCAGCTCCAACAACATTCAAAAAGCTCGACACCATCCAGGCCAAAGCAACCCACTTGATTAGCACCCCATCCACCACATTAAACATACACTCCCTCTACCACCAACGCACAGTGACAGAAGTGCGTACCATATACAAGATGCACTGCAGCAACTCGCCAAGCCTCCTTCAACAGCACCTTCCAAACCTACGACCTCTACCACCTAGAAGGACAAGGGCAGCAGATGCATGGGAACACCACCACCTGCAGGTTCCCCAGCAAGTCACAGATCATTGTGACTTAAATCTGTAGCATGTTCCTTCACTGTCAAAAACCTGGAAATCCCTTCCTAACAGCACTGTGGGTGTACCTACCCCAGATGGACGACAGCGGTTCACGAAGGCAGTTCTTCACCACCTTCTCAAGGACAATTAGGGTTGGGCAACAAATGCTGGCCTTGTCAATGATGCTCACATCCCGTGCATTTTTAAAAAAAAACTCCTGACTTGTGCCTTTTAGATGGTGGACAGGCTTTGGGGATTCAAGAGATGTTACTTGCCTCAGAATTCCCAGCCTCTGACCTGCTCTTGTAGACATGCTATTTATATGGCTGGTCAAGTTAAGTTTCTGGTCAGTAGTAACCCCAGGATTTAGATGGTGGGGGAATTCAGAGATGGTAATGCCATTGAACTTCAAGGGGAGTTTGTTAGATTCTATCACTTGCCATTTATCAGCCCAAGCCTGAATGTTACCCAGGTCTTGCTGCATATGGACATGAACTGCTTCAGTATGTGAGGAGTCATGATTAGCACTGTGCAATCATCAGCGAACATCCCCACTCTTCACCTTATGAAAGCGGAAAGATCATTGATGAAGATGGTTGGGCCGGACAGTACCCTGAGGAGCATTAATGTCCTGAGGCTAAGATGTTTGGCCTCCAACATTTTCCTTTGTGCTAGGTATGACTCTAACCAGTGAAGAGTTTTCCCCTGATTCTCATCGACTTAAATTTTGCTAGGGCTCCTTGATAACATGCTTGGTCACATGCTGCCTTGATATCAAGAGCAGTCACTCTCGCCTCACCTCTTGAATTCAGCTATTTTGACCATGTTTGGACCACGGCTGTATTGAGGTCCAGAGCCAAGTTGCCCTGGCAGTACCCAAACTAAGCATTGGTGAGCAGGTTATTGTTGTGTAAGTGCCACTTGAAAGTACTGTTGACGACACCTTCCACCATTTTGCTGATGATTGAAAGTAGACTGATGGGCGGTAATTGGCCAGATTGGATTTGTCTTGCTTTTTGTGGTCAAGACATATCTGGGCAATTTTCCACTTTGTTCGATAGATGCCAGTGTTGTAGCTGTGCTGGAACAGCATGGCTGGGGGGTGGCTTGTTCTGGAGCACAAGTCTTCATCACGATTGCCAGGATATTATCAAGGCCCACAGCCTTTAGTGTATCCTGTGCTTTCAGCTGTTTCATGATATCATGTGGAGTGAATCGAATTGGCTGAAGACTGGCATCTGTGATGCTGGGGACTGTTTATTCGTTTCATGGGATGTGGGCGTCACTGGCAAGGCCAGCATTTGTTGCCCATCCCTGATTGCCCTTGAGAAGGTGGTGAGCTGCCTTCTTGAACCTCTGCAGTCCATATGGTGCAGGTACACCCACAGTGCTGTTAGGGAGGGAGTTCCAGGACTTTGATCCAGCATTAGTGAAGGAACGACAATTTATTTCCAAGTCATGATGGTATGTGGTTTGGAGGGAAACTCACAGCTGGTGGTGTTCCCATGCATCTGCTGCCCTTGTCGTTCTAGGCGGAAGATGTCGCAGGTTAGGAAAGTGCTGTCAAAGGAGACGTGGTGAGTTGCTGCAGTGCATCTTGTATATGGCACACACTGCTGCTACTGTGCATCGGTGGTGGAGGGAGTGAATGTTGAAGGTGGTAGATGGGGTGCCTATCAAGCAGACTGCTTTGTCCTGGATGGTGGACAGGCTTTGGGGAGTCAATAGATGTTACTCGTCACAGAATTCCCAGCCTCTGACCAGCTCTTGCAGCCATAGTTATTTATGTGACTGCTCCAGTTCAGTTTCTGTTCAACAGTAACCCCCAGGATGTTGGTAGTGGGGGATTCAGTGATGGTAATGCCATTGAAAGTCAGGGAAAGGTGGTTAGATTCTCTCTTGTTGGAGATCGTCATTGCATGGCTCTTGCGTGGTGCGAATGTTACTTGCCACTTATCGGCTTAAGCCTAGATGTTGTCCAAGTCTTGCTGGATATGGACATGGATTGCTTCAGTCTCTGAGGAGTTGCGAATGGTGCTGAACATTGTACAATTTATTTATTTTTATTTATTTAGAGACACAGCACTGAAACAGGCCCTGGGGCCCACCGAGTCTGTGCCGACCAACAATCACCCATTTATACTAACCCTGCACTAATCCCATATTCCCTACCACCTACCTACACTAGGGGCAATTTACAATGGCCAATTTACCTACCAACCTGCAAGTCTTTGGCTGTGGGAGGAAACCGGAGCACCCGGCGAAAACCCACGCGGTCTCAGGGAGAACTTGCAAACTCCGCACAGGCAGTACCCAGAATCGAACCTGGGTCGCTGGAGCTGTGAAGCTGCGGTGCTAACCACTGCGCCACTGTGCCGCCCACATCAGCTAACATCCCCACTTCTGCCCTTATGATGGAGGGGAGGTCATTGATGAAGCAGCTGAAGATGGTTGGGTCTAGGACACTACCCTAGGGAACCCCTGCAGCAAATGTCCTGGGGCTGAGATGATTGACCTCCAACAACCACAGCCATCTTCCTTTGTGCTAGGTATGACTCCAAAATGTGGAGCATACCACCCCGATTCCCATTGATTTCAATTTGGCTAGGGCTCCTTGATGCCACGCTCGGTCAAATGCTGCCTTAATATCAAGGGCAGTTACTCTCACCTCATCTCTGGAGTTCTGCTCTTGTTCATGTTTGGACCGAGGTTGTAATGAAGTCTGTAGCCAAGTGCCCCAAGTGAAACCCAAACTGAGCATCAGTAAGCAGGTTATTGCTGTGTAAGTGCAGCTTGATAGCACTGTCGACAACACCTTCTATCACTTTGCTGATGATCAAGAGTAGACTGATGGAGTGCTAATTGGCCGGATTGTATTTGTCCTGCTTTTTGTGGACAGGACATACCTGGGCAATTTTCCACATTGTCAGGTAGATGCCAGTGTTGTAGCTACGCTGGAACAGATTGGCTCGGGGCATGGCTAGTTGTATAGCACAAGTTTTCAGTACTACAGCCAGGATGTTGTCAGGACCCATAGTCTTTGCAGTATCCAGTGCCTTCGGCCATTTCTGGCATCTGTGATGCTGGGGACCTCAGGAGGAGGCCGAGATGGATCACCCACTCGGCACTTCTGGCTGAAGATGGTCACAAATGCTTCAGGCTTTTCTTTTGCACTGATGTGCTGGGCTCCTCCATCTTTGAGGATGGGGATATTTGTGGAGCCTCCTCCTCCTCCAATTGTTTAATTGTTCACCACCATTCACAACTGGATGTGGCAAGAATGTAGAGCTTCCATCTCTCCATTGGTTGTGGGATCGCTAAGTGCTGTCTATTACATGCTGCTTCCACTGTTTGGCATGCAAATAGTCCTGTGTTGTAACTTCACCAGGTTGACGTCTCATTTTTAGGTATGCCTGATGTTACTCCTGGTATGCTTTCCTGTGCTCTTTATTGAATCAGGGTCGATCCCTTGGCTTGATTGTAATGGTAGAGTGAGTGATATGCTGGGTCATGAGGTTGCAGATTGTGGTTGAATACAATTCTGCTGCTGATGGTCTACAGTACCTCATGGATGCCCAGTTTTGAAGTCGCTACCGCTGCTGGCTACCTTCTAGATTTCTGTACATAAACTATAACTTCTGCCTCTACCTCTCTTCTCTTTCCCTTTTTTCCTGCAACATGCATTAATGTGTCCCATGCCATTAAATCTGCCATTGCTGCAGGGTTCAGTTGCTCCCGGATATGCTAATGACTTCCCTCTGCACAACCCTAAACATCCTCTACCATGTTCAGTGAGGTACCTCTTCACTTCTGTTGCAGAGCAGCAACCCCAATTGCATTATCACTCTTTCTCAGCAAATGAGAACATAAGAAATAGGAGTAGGAGTAGGCCATTTGGCCCCTCAAGCCTGCCCCAGACCTCAGCTCCTCATAGCCCTCAACTCCCCGATATTTCAAAAATTTATCTATCTCCTCTTTAAATACTTTCAGTGATCTAGCCTCCACAACTCTCTGGGGTAGAGAATACATTCACTACCCTCTGAGAGAAGAATTTCCTTTGCATCTCAGTTTTAAATGTGTGACCCCTTATTCTGTAACTATGACCCCTAGTTCGAAATTTCCCCACTAGTGGAAACATCTTCTCAACATCTACCCTGTCAAGTCCCCTCAGAATCTTATGTTTCAGTAAGATCACCCCTCATTCTTCTAAACTCTAATGAATAAAGGCCTAACCTGTTTAGTCGTTCTTGATAATTCAACCCCTTCATCCCAGGAATCAGCTGAGTGAATCTCTTTTGAACTGCCTCCAATGCCAGTATATCCTTTCTTAAATACGGGGACCAAAACTGTACATAGTACCTCACCAACACCCTGTACAGTTGTAACAAGACTTCCCTATTTTTAAACTCCAACCCCCTAGCAATAAAGGACAAAACTCCATTTGCCATCTTAATTACTTGCTGCACCTGCATGCTAACCTTTTGTGTTTCATGCACAAGAACACCCAGATCCTTCTGTGCTGCACTTTTTTGGAGTCTCTCCATTTAAATAATAGTCTGCCTTTTGATTCTTTCTACCAAAGTGCATGACCTCACACTTTCTTACATAAACTTCATCGGCCAAGTTTTTGCCCACTCACTCAACCTATCTGTATACCCTTGCAGATTCCTTTTGTCCTCATCAACATGCCCTCCCACCTATTTTTGTATCGTTAGCAAATTTGGATTCATTACACTCTGCCCCCTCCTCCAAGTCATTAATATAGATAGTAAATAATTGAGGCCCTAGGACTGATCCTTGTGATCCATTAGTTATGTCTTTCCAACCTGAAAAAGAGCCATTAATCCCGACTTTCTGTCTTCTGTGAATTAACCAATCCTCAATCCATGCTAATACATTGCCCCCTATACTGTGAGCTCCTATCTTGTGCAATAATCTTTTATGTGGCACCTTATCGAATGCCTTCTGGAAATCCAAATACACTACATCTACCAGTTCCCCTTTATCAACTCTGCTTGTTATATCTTCAAAGAACTCTAGCAAATATGTCAAACATGATTTCCCTTTCACAAAACCATGTTGACTCTGTTTGATTGCATTAAGCTTTCCTAAATGTCCTGCTATTTCTTCCTTAATAATGGACTCTAGCATTTTCCCAATGACTGATGTTAGGCTGACTGACCTCTAGTTTCCTGCTTTTTGTTTCCCTCCCTTCTTGAACAGGGGTGTCACATTAGCGGTTTTCCAATCCACTGGGACCCTCCCAGAATCTGGTGAGTTCTGGAATATTTTGACCAATGCCTCCACTATCTCTGCAGCCACTTCCTATAAAACCCTTGGATGCAGGCCATCAGGTCCTGGTGACTTGTCTGCCTTTCGTCCCATTAGTTTGTCAAATACATCGTCCCTCGTGATAGAAACTGTTACAATATCTTTCCTCCCATTAGCTCCTTGCTTATCTGATATCTGTGGCATGTTTATAGTGTCCTCCACCGTGAAGACTGATGCAAAATATTGGTTTAAATTATCTGCCATTTCCCTGTTCCCCATTATCAATTCTCCAGTCGCATCCTCCAAGGCTCCCACGGTCATTTTAGCTACACTCTTTTTATATACCCGTAGAAGCTCTTGCTGTTTGTTTTTATATTTCTTACTTTTATAATCAATTTTCTCCCTCTTTATTAGCTTTTTAGTCATCCGCTGCTGGTTCCTAAAAAAAATTCCCAATCTTCTGGTGTAACACGCTAAACCTCCTCCCTATTTCATTAATCGCCCCCACCCTGTCCAGTTCCTGTGCTGGAGCTCCATCTGCTCCATGTTGCACTCCAGAGTTTTTATTTCCTTCCCAGACATGACCTTATCACAAATGAATATGTAGTCTCATAGGCTGATGGAAACCTGTCACTTGAACAGTGCCTCTTTTCTCTTAGAATCATAGAATGATTACAGCACAGAGGAAGACCATTCGGCACAATATGCCTGAGCTGATTATCTGCAAGAGCAACTTAGCTAGCCCCACTCCCCGCACTTTCCCCATAGCCCTTGCAAATTTTTTCTCTTCAGATGCTTATCCAACTCCCTTTTGAAAACCATGATTGAATTTGCTTCCACCACACACTCATGCAGTGCATTCCAGATCCTAACTACTTGCTTCTTAAAAAAGTTTTCCTCATTTCGCTGTTGATTCTTTTGCCTTTCATCTGAAATCAGAGTCCCCTGGTTCTTGATCTTTCCACAAATGGGAACAGTTTCTCTGTATCTACTCTGGACCCCTCAGGATTTTGAACACCTCTATCAAATCTCCTCTTAACCTTCTCTTCCTTGAGGAGAACAACCTCAGCTTCTCCAATTTATCCATGTAACTTAAATTCCTCATCCCATGAATCATTTTCCTAAATCTATTCTGCACTCTCTCTAAAGCCTTCACATCCTTCCTTAAGGGCAGTTCCCAGAAATGGACAAATGCTCAGTTGAGACAAACCCAGTGTTTCATAAAGGTTCATCATAACTTCCTTGCTTTTGTACTCTTAAGCCTCTATTTATAAAGCCCAGCATCCTGTATGCCTTTTTAACAGTTTTCTCAATCTGCCTTACCACCTTCAATGATTTGTGCACATATACCTCCAGGTCACTCTGTTCTTGCACCCCCTTTAGAATTATACTCTTTATTTTATATTGCTTCTCCTCGTTCTTCCTATCAAAATATATCACTTCACACTTCTCTGTATTAAATCTCATCTGACACATGCCCCCCACATTCCACCAGACTGTCTACCTCCTCTTGAAGTCTGCCACTATTGTCCTCACAATTCACTATACTTCATCTGTAAATATTGAAATTGTTCCCTGTACACCCAAGTCTAGGTGATTAATATATATATCAAGAAAAGCAGTGGTCCTTGTACTGACCCCTGGGGTGCCTCACTGTATACCTTCCTCCGGTCTGAAAAACAACCGTTCACCAATACTCTGTTTCCTGTCACTCAGTCAACTTTGCATCTATACTGCCACTGTCCCTCTATTCCATGGGCTTCAACTTTGCTGGAAAGCCTATTATGTGGCGCGTTATTCAATGGCCTTTTGGAAGTCCATGTACACCACATCAACCAAATTATGCTCATCAACCCTCTCTGTTACCTCATCAAATAACTCAATCAAGTTAGTTAAACAGGATTTACCTTTAAAAAAAATTGGTGCTGGCTTTCTTAATTAATCTGCACTTGTCCAAGTGACTGTTAAATTTTATCTCAAATGAGCATCTCTAAATGCTTTTCTACCACCAAGGTTAAACTGACTGGCCTGTAGTTGCTGGGTTTATTGTCCCTTTTTACGTTATCTTTCACCATGGCTTTGGCAGCATCTTCCTTGGTAAAGAGAGATGCAAAGTACTCATTAGCTATGCCCTCTGCCTCCATGCATTGATCCCCTTTTTGGCTCTGTATCAGCCTGACCCGTGCTCTTAGTACCCTTTTATTATTTATCTGCCTGTAGAACACTTTTGGATTGCCTTTTATGTTAGCTGCCAGCCTCTTATCATACTCTCTCTTTGCCTCTCATTTCCTTTTTCATTTCCCCTCTGAACTTTCTACATTCAGCATGGTTCTCACTAGCATTATCAAACTGATATCTGTCATATGCACACTTTTTTTGCTTCCTTTTATTCTCTATCTCTTTCATTTTCCAGGGAACACTAGCTTTGGTTGCCCTACCCTTTTCCCCCTCATGGGAATGTACCTTGACTGTACCCAAAGTACCTCATCTTAAAAGGCAGCCCATTGTTCTGTTATGGTTTTCCCTGCCAATCTTTGATGCCAGTTTACCTGGCCAGATCTGTACACTCACCCCACTGAAATTGGCCCTCCTCCAATTAAGTATTTTTACTCTGGATTGCTCCTTGTTCTTTTCCCTAGCAAACCTAAACTTTTTGATACTATGGTCACTATTCCCTAAATATTCCCCAACTGACATTGATCCACTTGAGCCACCTCATTCTCCAGAACCAGATCCAGCAATGCCTCCTTCCTCATTGGGCTGGATCAATAAAAATTCTCCTGAACACACTCCAGAAACACTTCCTCTTCTCTGCCCTTTACACGATTACTATCCCAGTCTAAATTAGGATAATTAAAGTGCCCCATTATCATGATTCTATAGTTTTTGCATGTCTCTGTACTTTCCCTGCATATTTACTCCTCCATATCTTTCCCTCTAGTTGGTGGACTATAGAATACATCCTGCAGTTTAATGGTACATCTACTTTTTCTTAACTTTAACCAAATAGTTTCTGTTATTGACCATGCTTGGACATCCTCTCCAGCGTTGTAATATTCTCGCTAATCAATACTGCCACCCACCCCCCCTCCTTTTTTTCCTTCCCTATCTTTCCTGAACATCTTTTATCCAGGAATATTTAGTACCCACTCCTGACGTTTTTGAGCCAGGTGTCCATTATAGCCACAACATCATATTCTCATGTGGCTACCTGCGCCTGCTGCTCACCAACTTTATTTACCACGCTTTGTGCATTTACATACTTGCACTGTAAATCTAATTTAGACCTTAGTGCATTCCGTCTTACTCTGACCCCACCTAATACCTTACTATTTCTTACTCAAGTGCTAGCTGTCTCTCCCAGTCCTTTGTGCGCTTTGTTTCTTTCTAATGCTATATCCTGGTTCCCATTCTCCTCCTAAGTTAATTTAAACCCTCCCCAACAGCAACACCAAACCTCCTCATTAGGACATTGGTCCCAGTTCCATTGAGGTACAACCTGTCTGACCCGTACAGGTCCCACCTCCCCCAGAACCAGTCCCAATGTCCCAGGAATCTAAAGCCCTCACTCCTGCACCATCTCTCTAGCCACACATTCATCTGCTGTATATCCTCCTATTTCTATATTCGCTAATGCTTGGCACCGGGAATAATCTGGAGATTGCTATCTTTGAGGTCCTGCTCACTGGTGTCCTTCCTAGCTCCCTAAAATCTGCCTTCAGGCCCTCAACCCTCTTTCCACCTATGTCATTGGTACCTGATATGGACCACAACCTCTGGCTGCTTACCCTCCCCCTTCAGAGTGCTTTGCAGTCACTCAGTGGCATCCTTGACCCAGGCACCATCAAGAAATCATGTCTGCAGCTGCAGAAACGTCTGTCTGTTCCCCTAACTATCGAATCCCCTATCACTATTGCTTTTCCAATCTTTCTTCTGCCCCAGGATATACAGTAAAAATATACGACTGCGACAAGTAGCGAGTACCATCGAGGTCGAGCAAGGTGGCTGGCATGCGCAAACAGTTCTTTTTTCTTCATACTCTTTTCTTCTCAGTGCCTCATGTCTTCACAACTTATTCTACTCAAGAGTGTTAGCATAGATCTACCCTTAGGAGCTTTTCTCCACTGCCTACTGTACTGAAGCCTCCCAAGGTTTCTTACTTTTATACCTTTTTTCAGGGGTGGATCTGGATGGATTATTGACAGGGTCTGATGGTCATATAAGGATTTACTTTGTTACAAAATACCCAACAAAATGTTGAATTCTTGGTCTAAACCATGGGGTGAAAGCCCACCTTTAATGTTATCCACCTGCCATTAACTTCTTGAGCTTGCACCCATACTGTCTGTCCTTGATCAATCAGGCCCTTACATCATCCTTTCCTTCTCTTATCTCAAGCTGATCAGTCCCATCTCCCCAGAAACATTCCGTTTCCAGCCATCAATCTTACCCAGAAGTTTCATTATTTGTATATGTCTTATTACCATTTATTTATGCCCAACACTTTACATCAGGCCTGTTAATAACCTGTGGTAATGGCCATTCAGTTCTTATTCCTTAATGGTTCACCACCCAACTGACCGCAATTGTGTTTTGTTAAAAATGGTGTGTTAGTCCCTGAGTGCTTTTAGGACAAATGATAGGTTTTTCTCAAAGGTTAAAAAATAATTATTTTTACATAATTCCTGAAATGGTCACAACCTCGCCCACACGTGCATTTACTCACACACGTAGACAAGATAGATTGAGAGAAAAGGGTAGGATGTGGTTTAAAGTCCAAAGTGAGGTAAGTGTTTGTGGTTTACAGTAAACCTGTTGAATCTTCTCAGGAGGAAAGTCTTTTTCAAGGTGCAGGCCTTGGTGTTTAGAACATAGAACATATAACAGTACAGCACAGTACAGGCCCTTCGGCCCACGATGTTGTGCCGAACCTTTAACCTATTCTAAGATCAAACTAACTACCTACCCTTCATTCTACTATCATCCATGTACCTATCCAAGAGTCGCTTAAATGCCCCTAATGTATCTGCTTCTACTACCACCGCTGGCAGCGCATTCCACGCACCCACCACTCTCTGTGTAAGGAACCTACCTCTGACATCTCCCCGAAACCTTCCTCCAATCACCTTAAAATTATGCCCCCTGGTGATAGCCCTTTCCACCCTGGGAAAAAGTCTCTGACTATCCACTCTATCTATGCCTCTCATCATCTTGTACTCCTCTATCAAGTCACCTCTCATCCTTCTTCGCTCCAATGAGAAAAGCCCTAGATCCCTCAATCTTTCTTCGTAGGACATGCCCTCCAGTCCAGGCAGCATCCTGGTAAATCTCCTCTTCACCCTCTCTAAAGCTTCCACATCCTTTCTATAATGAGGCGACCAGAACTGAACACAATATTCCAAGTGTGGTCGAACCAGGGCCTTGTAGAGCTGCAGCATAACCTCGCGGCTCTTAAACTCAATCCCCCTGTTAATGAAAGCCAACACACCATACGCCTTCTTAACAACCCTATCAACTTGGGTGGCAACTTTGAGCGATCTATGGACATGGACCCCAAGATCCCTCTGTTCCTCCACACTACCAAGAATCCTGTCTTTAAGCCTGTATTCTGCATTCAAATTCGACCTGTTTGTAGTCTTGAATTGGTTGAGGTGTTGTCAAGCTCTAGGACAAAGCTGGTGGTGTGGACTTTGTTACCTTCCCAGATGGAGAGAGTCTCACAGTTATGTTGTGATGTCTCTCCTGTGGTGGCTGTTCAGTTCTTGTTCAGCTGGGTTCTTCTTGCTTGGCTGGATCTGTTGCACGGCCTCTAGCTGGACTGCTTTCTGAAGGTGTTGGATTGATCTTCCTTCTCTCTTCAGAGGGTTACCTTTTTAAGGTAAATATCCATCACATTAGAATTTTTGTTAGGAGACACATGGCCCCCTCCCCTGGTGTGACCACACAATGGACCAGGATGTAATAACCATAGCTATTGATTGATGTCTGAATGGGGACGGGTCTGGTAACATGATACTACTTCACACCGATTTATTTTGATATGGGCAGCAAGTCTGTCTGTCTCCAAACTCCTTTGTTAGTTCATGTCGATAAGAGTCATTAATATGCAATAGTGCTCCTTTCAATTTCAAAGGGGTTCTCCCCAGAGCTATTCAGATGAGGTTAATTAGTTCCATCTTTTAGACAGGTTTGTTGATTTCCAGTACAGGGGAGGTCATGTGACCGCTACTCCATTTTGACTGTGATACTAGTGTCCATGTTCCGGTGGTTTTGTTTAACGGTTGACTTTTAAAATTCATAATTCTTCCATTTCATTGTTTATTTCATCATGGCTAGGCATATTGCTAATTCCTAACAAAGCTGAATGCTAGTTGGAGAGTGAGATGCACTCACGGGACTCTTGCATTACCTGCTTGGTCCTGCTTGTCTGTCAATCAGTTATCCATTCCCTCTCTGCCTGCATACCCTTAAGCTGCAGGCAGAGAAACTTGTTTGTACATTCCAAATCACCAACGTCGCACACTGACAAAACGCCATTTGGCCTTCTCCCCTTAGTCACTGGCACTCTTTAACTGCCACTCTTGCAAGCCACATAGTCACAGCTTGCTGAGATCTCCTTTCTATTCTTTTTCTTTAGCCCCTGCACAGAGTGGCTTCTCATTCTTGGTGATCTCAATCTCCACCTGAACTCCGAGCCCCACTTCACTGACATCTTAGCCTTCCTGCCTTCATTCAATCTCACCATGCATGTAAACATTCACTCCTATTCCCATGCATATATCCACTATCACTCAAGGCCTATCCATCCATGAGAGTTTTGTCATTGACTAGGTTATTTCCCTCACCATCTAGTTCTCCCTTCATGTCTTCCCTCTCTCAGCCCACTCAAGGGGAACACAAAAGTCCTTCCAGTTCTCTGTCTTCCAACTGTCTTCTTTCTGTCTTGCCCATAGTACCAATATTACCTTAGTCAAAATTACCAATGGCTTCTCCTTATCTGTATCCATGGCTTCATTTCCCTGCTTGTTCTTATTGTGCCATTCACAACAATCCATCTTCCTCAATAGTCTTTGCAGTCCACATCCAGGTGACTCCCCAATTCTAGTTTTACTCCTATTTGCCCCAATGGAATCAGTACATCTTCAGCAACAGTTTGACTTCTTACATATTTGCCTCTGGGTACCCCACAATTCCATACTTGGCTTTTTCCCTTCCACATTTATAGCCTAAAGATATTATCCGCAGTCAGTGTGTTGATCATCTC
This sequence comes from Heterodontus francisci, assembly GCF_036365525.1. Taxonomy (NCBI): domain Eukaryota; kingdom Metazoa; phylum Chordata; class Chondrichthyes; order Heterodontiformes; family Heterodontidae; genus Heterodontus; species Heterodontus francisci. Next base: position 115,361,353 of record NC_090375.1, on the reverse strand, counting down.
CAGCTTTACCTCTCATAAACATTCACAATTTCACTACCATCTCTGCACTGTCCGGTAGCCTAACTGACATTAAGTCATGGATTAGCAGAACTTTATCCACTTGAACATTGGGAATCCATCTTATTTACCTCCTGGCAAAATCTCAATCCTCTTGTCCCTCAGATCTCCCTCGTTGGCTGCTCAGTTGAGTTCAGCCTGACAGTGTGCAACCTTGGTGTCACAAACTTATCTTAGCTGTCACTAAGACCATCTACTTCCAACACTGTAACATTACCTACCTTCTCTTCCTTCACAATCTACCCTGCTGGAACTATTGTCTATGCTTTGGTTATCTCGATTCAACTTCTCAAGGGCAATTTTAGATGGGTAATAAATGCTGGCCTAGCCAGCGACGGCCACATCTCATGAACGAATAAAGAAAGTGCCCTCCTCATAAGCTTCTCCGCAGACCATCTCCAAATTTTTCAAAACTCCACTACCAGCATCCAGCTCTTGCTGAGTTCTATGATGCACTGAATTCAAAATGCTTTTCCTTGTATTCAAATTGCCATAGACCAGTTGGGTCTGTTTCTGTGCTGTAGATTCTAGCTAATTCTTCCATAGCTTGATCCACCCTACTAATGGAATGTTGCGCAATTTTCTTCCCAGCCTACTTCCTACAATCTTCTAACAGGACTCCTGTTCATCTCCAACTCCACCCCCACCCCCCATCATTGCAAAGTGGCATTCCTCATTTGTTGACAGCTTTCTACCGTATAGGTCCCACAGACAAGAACTTTCTCCCTAAACCTTATCATCTCTTCTGAGGTTGGGGTTTAGGTGTGTTAAGAGTGTAGAGGAAGTTTCAATCTGTATGTGGCCTTTGCTCCACATGATTTGGAAGAACTCTATGTTGAAGTCCTAGACAGATATATAAAAACGTACTGTTCCCATTGCTACCTTTTGTAGCAAAAAAATTAAGCACAAAACTTTGCAAGAGTGCTTTCCTTAATGCTATTCATGAATGATATAGAGGTGGGCGCTTTCATAATATGTTTTGTCGATTTTGTTAAGCTATGTGGCTAAGTGGCCAACATTTCATAGTTAGGCCAAGTCATCTGCTGAACCATCACATCCTGCAGGAAAATGTACAAGTTCCTGCACTTATTGGCCAGAATATTCAGTTCTGTTTCGCCTGTTGTTTGAGCAGTACTGGTGCAGTTTTGATTCCAAAATGGTGCCTGCGACTCATAGAGTCTGTCATTCACGGCACAGAAGGAGGCCATTTGGCCCATGGAGTCCATGCGGGCTCTCCACAGAGCTATGTTGTCAGCCCCACTCCCCTGCTTGATCCTCGTAGCACTGCACGTCTATTTCTCTCAGGTGGCCATCCAACTTCCTCTTGAAGTTATTGATTGCTTCCACCACTCTTGTGGGCAGCGAGTTACAGGTCATTACCACCCGCTGCGTAAAAAAGTGCGTCCTCAAATTCCTGCATCTTTTGCCCAAAACTTTCAATCTGTGTCCCCTAGTGCTTGTACCATTTGTTAATGGGAACAGCTTTTCCTTGTCTAACCTATCTAAGCCTGTCATAATCTTGTACACTTTTATTAAATCTCCCCTCAATCTCCTTTGTTCCATGGAGAACAAACCCAGCTTTTCCAACCTAACCTTGTAACTAAAATTCTACATCCCTGGAACCATTCTGGTAAATACTTCTCACCCTCTCAAGGGCCCTCATTTCCTTCCTGAAATGTGGTGACCAGAACTGGATGCAGTACTCCTGTTGGTGCCTAATCAGAGCTCTATCAAGATTCAGCATAACTTCCTGCTTTTGTGCTTAATGCTTCTATTTATGAATCCCAAGATCCCATATGCTTTACTAACCACTATCTCAATATGTCCCACCACCTCAAAGATCGATGCACATGCACCCCTGGGTCCCTCTGCACACTCTTTAGAACTGTGCCATTCAGTATATATTTCCTCTCCCTATTCCTTCTGCCAAAATGCATCACCTCACATTTATCAGTATTAAATTCCATCTGCCACCTGTTTGCCTATTCTGCTAGCATATCTATGTCCTGTTGCAGGCGGTTCATATTCTCACTGCAGCACCTCCAAGTTTGGTTTCGTCAGCAAAGTTTGAGATTCTACTCTGTATTCCAAGATCCAAGTCATTTATATGCAAAAAAAACAGTGATCCCAGCACTGATCCTTGGGGAACACCACTGTCTACCATCGTCCAGTCTGAAAAGCAACCATTTACTACGACTTGCTGTTTTCTGTCCATAAGCCAATTTTTTTTATCCAATTGGACACTGACCCTCTTATTCCATGAGCTTCAATTTTTTTTAACCAGCTTTTTATGTGGTACCTTATCAAATGCTTTCTTAAAATCCATATAAACAACATCCACTGCTTTTCCTTCATCAAGCTTCTCTGTTACTTCATCAAAAAATTCAATTAAATTTGTCAAGCACAATCTGCCTTTTACAAATCCATGCTGGCTATCTTTAATTAATTCAAACCTCTCTAAATGTCCGTTGATATTTTCCCTGATTATAGTTTTTAAAACTTTACCCACCACTGATAAACTAAGGTGGCCTGTAGTTGCTAGGACTCTTCTTACACCCTTTCTTGAATAAGGGTGTCACATTTGCCACTCTCCAATCCTCTAGCACCTCCCCCGTATCAAGGGAAGATTGGAAGATTATAGCAAGCCCTTTCACTATCTCCACCTCCACTTCCTTTAGCAACCAGGAATGCAAGCCATCTGGACCAGATGACTTATCTATCCTAAGCATAGCCAACTTTTTAGTACCTTCCCCCTCTCAATTGTTATCCTATCCATTGCCTCTACTCACTGCTTCTACTGATATTTTGTCAGCCTCCTTACTGAACACTGATACAAAATATTCATTAACTATCTTATCCTTGCCCTGTGCCTCTAAGCATATATTACCCTCTTTGTCCCTTATAGGCCCCATTCCTCCTCTTACTACTCACTTACTATTTACATGCCAGTAGAAGATCTTTGGGTTCCTTTTTATGTTGACTGCCATTCTATTTTCATATTTTCTCTTTGCCAGTCTTATTTTCCTCTTCACCTCCCCTCTCAATCTATTGTATATGGCCTGGTTCTCACCTGATGAGTTCACCTGACATGCATCATTCACCCCCTTTCTTTGTATCATCATCTTCTCTATCTCCCTCATCAACCAAGGAGCCCTGTTCTTGGTTCCCCTACCTTTCACCCTTGTTGAAATGTTCCTAGCCTGTACCTAAAGCATCTCTTCCTTAAAGGTAACCCATTGTTCCAATATAGCTCATCCTGCCAGTCTTTGGTTCCATTATGTCCTGGCTATATCCCTTCTCATTGGGTTGAAATTAGCCCTCTTCCAATCTAGACAATTCTACCTTATTTTGTTCCTTGCTTTTCTGCATTAATAGTTTAACCCTTATGATCTGATGATCACTCTTACCCATGTGCGCCCCACAGACACTTGATCCACTTGGCCCACCTCATTTCCCAGCACCAGATCCAGCAATGTCTCTTTTCCAGTTGGGCTGAGAACATACTGATCAAGGAAGTTCTCCTGAACACATTTTAGAAATTCATCCCCCTCCTTACCCTTTACTCTTAAAAAAAAAAATTATCCCAATCGATATTTGGTTAATTAATATCCCCCAATATCACCACTCTATAGTTCTTGTACATCCATGTGATTTCCCTGCAGATTTGCTTTTCTATCTCTCTCTTTCTCACTATTTGGAGGCCTATAGACCCCTAGTACTGTGACCATACCCTTTTTGCTCCTCAACTCTAACCAAATGGATTCTGTCCTTATCCTCCCTTTCCAGCACTGCAATGCCTTCCCTAATCAGGACTGCCACTTCACATCCTTTTTTTCTTACTCTATCTTTTCTGAACACTTTATATCCTTGTATATTAAGTGGCTCGTCCTCGCCACTTTTAAGCCACCTTTCTGTTATTGCCACTACATAATATTCCCATACGGCTATTTGTGCTTGTAGCTTATTCACCACACTTTGTGCATTTACACACATGCATTGTAATCCTGTCTTTGTACACCTTGTTGTCCTTCTCAGTCCACTCCCACCTAATACAGAACTACTCCCTTCTCTCATACTGTCTAACACTCTCACTCTGAACCCACCTAATACTTTGCTATTTCCTACTCTAGTGCTATCTGTCACTTCCAACTCTCAGTGTACTTTGGTGTTCCTCTCTTGTATTATCTTTTAGTTCCCACACCCCTGCCAAGTTAGTTTGAACCCTCCCCAATAGCACTAGCAAATCGCCCCACAAGGAAATTTGTGCCAGCTCTGTTCCGGTGCAACCTTTCTGGTCTGTACAGGTCCCACCTTCTCCAGAAATGATCCCAGTGCCCCAGGAATCTAAAGCCCTTGCTCCTGCACCATCTTTCCAGCCAAACATTCATCTACACTATCCTTCTATTTCTATCCTCACTTGCGCATGGTACTGGAAGTAATCCGGAGGTTACTACTTTTGAGTTCCTGCTTGACTCTTGCGCAATCCTTTGGTGTGGGCTGCGCCAGATGTCATCTTGGGCAGAGCGTTTGCATGGGTGCAGGGAACGTGTGCCAGAGGTGTGCAGAGTAGGCAGATCGTCAGCATTGTCAGCATTACATGCTGCTTTGACGCCATGCTACCATTTATGAGCTCAACAGTTCAACAAACACCCTCTCTTAAACATTCACAGCTGAATATGTGTTCAACAGCGGGAAGGACCTCTCCCACCAGCACTATTTAAACGGTTCATCAACTATTTTCAGGTTAGATGCTGATAGATTTCTATTGGCTGTTGCTGAGTTTGTTTGGTAGTTTGTTCTGTTATTTAAAGTTGCTGAAGCCTACAGGCAGCTAAATTTAAGCATTCTGCACAAACTACTTGTTCCCAAACAAGGGTGCAGTCCAAGCATCCCCTTTGGACTATAGCATGTCATGGAGAATGAGAAGAGCCGATACAGAGCAGGGCAAGCTGCTGGAACAGGGAGGGAAGAAAATCTCTCAGCAGGGGGCTATATCCTCCCAGGATGTACAAGGAACAATTCTCATACCTTAACCTCAGCGACGAACAGTGTATCAGATGACTCTACTTCACGGAGGACGTCTTCAGTGAAAATTGCCACCTGCTGCAGCCACAACCGCCATGTCCGAACAAGCAAGGATGGCTGTGAAGGTGACTGTGGTTATGAACTTTTGTGCATCTGGCTCCTTCCAAGCTGGAGTGGTGATATTTGCAAACTTCCCAGTTCGCCATTCACTGCTGTATAATGGACTTCACTCAGCAGAATATATGTCAAGATTTGTTGTGCATGCTGCACAACCTCGCCATCATGAGGGCACAGTCCTTGCCAACAGCTATACAGCAGCCAGCTAAGGAGAAGGAGGAGGAGAATGAGGAAAGGAGGAGGCAACCAACACAGCCCCTTTCTGGTCAGACTGTCAGTGATGAACTCATCAAACTGCAGTACCAATAAACGCAACCCCAATTCCCCATTCACCAATAGTCCCACACAGTCCCTTCCCTCTATTACTCACCACCTCAGTGTCCTCTTGGCAACAATGCTAAAATAAAAGCCACCACAAATAAAACATTCCAAACCATATTTATAAATCAAACCATCCAATATTGCATTCAAAGGTCAACTAATCATCATTGAGAATTCCCTTTGTGTCTGTCTTCTGTGTGCCTTTGCCTCTCCTAGTAATATCCCAATGGTTGCAGCAAGCCGGTGGAAGGCTGCTGATTTTCAGTGGGGAAAACTGCAAATGGCCTTGGAGGACAGCCTCACACAGCTGTGGCCCTAGAAGGACCGGCTTCGAACTGTGCCGTCTGTAAGACCCTCTACCTGGTCTAATTGGTTCTAGCCTTTACTCTGGTTATCAATGGCACACAACAACTTGGATACTGTTCCACTAGATGTGATACACCTTTATTAAACCACTAAGCAATAGTACATACGATAATACCAGTTGCTTAGCAGTCCTGCGAGCCAGAGTCCGTCTTGGTGGTCAATCCGCCAACGAATCCTCCATGCACGACTTCCGGATGGCTGACCACACTACCCTAACCACTGCAGCAAAAATGATCCTGTGGGCTCTTCCTTTATACCTTTTTCACTATGGCCCTGTTCCATATAAAGTAAAACCTGTTTTTAACTCCTTCAGTTGGTCTGCAATTACCTCACTGTTCTTTGGAAAAACAAGGTATATGGCTACAGACTTGGGCCTCATGTAGGAGTTTCAAGGTCCAATGCTTCAGATAACAAAGACAGTTTCTCTGTTTTGTTATTTCTAGCACTGTTACCAATCTTCAGACTGGTACAGACAACATTTTTTTTAAAGCTCTTAACGAGCAAGGCCTGGATCCTTGCCTGGATGCCAGCACTTTTGCAGTTTAATTAGTTTTGCAGACCCTGCTAATTCTGACAAGGCAATGCCATGATCAGAATTGACCAGCTTGCCTTGCGTTTTCAAGCCCACAATACAGTTCCTTAGATGTTTTCGGTCTGGGTACAACAATGCTCCATGTGTTGTCACCACGAGACGGACTCCACACACTCAGGACTCCACCACAACCATCTACATTCATTAATACAAAAGAAATGAAAGAACAGTTACATGGTTGAAAAGTGATTGTAAATTGAAAGGTAAAGTAATACATTGGCTTACACATCTCAGCTGGCTAGCTGACGGGTAACAGCAAAGGCACTGGTAGAGTGGCAGTAGTGGGAGGATGAATGTTGTCATCCTGAGAGAAAAGCAGGTTTGTGCTCCACTGCCGCTTCCTGGAGTGGCACCTCAGCAATCCTAGCAACGCCTTGAAAATTGGTATCCGCAGCTATGATGGCTCAGTCTGAGCCTACGTGGCAGCAAGCTGAGTTTGTATGTGAGAGCAGTCTGATCTTGGGTGGCAGCAAGCTGAGTTTCCATGACATCAGGCTGAGCTTGCACTGCAGCACACTGATGTTGGGTGGTTTCTGCTTGTGCTAAAACTGAGGCTGCATCATGGATGGGGTCCACAATTGTGCACGTGAACCTGGCCACAACTTCTATGCTCCAAGCATTGTGCTAAACCCTTTTTCAAGTTGGAGTCCGACTCCTCCATGCTCATTGACATTGACCACAGGCTTTCTGGCAGGCCTGCCAATACACCAAACATTTCAGTGTGCATACACATCAATCTTCTGTCGGTCACCCCAACAAAGTCTTCACCTGAATCCTCTGCAGCAGAACTCGTGTGCAATCGCACCCTCTAGCAAGCTGGTGCCTGCATTGCCCTTGTCCTCTATCCTGGCTGCAGGCCACTTGTGCCCAGTGTCTCACCACATGCAGATCCTGCCTCTAAGCTATCCTTTAAAGTACATGCAGTATCAGTATTTGAGCTGGTGGCTGCGAGTGTGAGAGTGAGTGATGGTGTTTCTTCTTCTTCATTGCCTTTCTGGTCGTCCACTTTGTTTTTCTTCTGGCATGGCCTGGCCAGCTTGCATTCTTGGGTTTCTGAAAGGAGAAAGGCTCAAAAAGATTGGTAAGGGCGGCAAAGTGGCGCAGTGGTTAGCACCGCAGCCTCACAGCTCCAGGGACCGGGGTTCGATTCCGGGTACTGCCTGTGTGGAGTTTGCAAGTTCTCCCTGTGTCTGCGTGGGTTTTCTCCGGGTGCTCCGGTTTCCTCCCACAAGCCAAAAGACTTGCAGGTTGATAGGTAAATTGGCCATTATAAATTGTCACTAGTATAGGTAGGTGGTAGGGAAATATAGGGACAGGTGGGGATGTTTGGTAGGAATGTGGGATTAGTGTAGGATTAGTATAAATGGGTGGTTGATGTTCGGCACAGACTCGGTGGGCCAAGGGGCCTGTTTCAGTGCTGTATCTCTAATCTAAAAAAAAAACTAGGGTTGTGGTGAGTGGATGAAAAGAAAGCAGGAGATACATGCTTACACCATTGCAGCTTATAAATCAGCAGAGATGATGGTATGAGGGAGAAGTGGGACGTGAGAAGGAGGATTCGGTATGCCACCAGTTAGATGCTGCTGCCTTCGGTTTAGCTCCACCTTGTTCTGCAAGAGAGGGAGGTGGTCAGTGAGTGTCATGCAATGTGTTTGGTTTTGTAACTGTCATTGTTGAATACCTGGCAATGTGTGTAAGCTGTCACACATCGGTGTGAGGCTTGCAGCAGTGCTAAGTGTGTGAGGGTGCGGTGAAGCTATGAAAGTTAGGTATTAGCCGTGATTAATAGCGATTGTTGGTAGGTGAGTCATGGGGGTATGGCGAATTGAGCAGTTTCAGAGGCTAGTGGTGCAGGTGGTGGGATTTGGCATTTGAAAAAGCATTGATTGACCTTGATCACTTGTATAAGTTCATTGAATTTCTTGCAGCACTACATCCTAGTCTTTGGGGCTAGACCTCTGGCATTACCCGCGGTGGCTACCTGGTCCCACTATCGTCACAATATCTGTCTGGAGGGCTTCCTGGCCCCCTGTGGATCGAGGACATCTCTACGGCTCTCCACCTCCTGCACCGGCCTCCTGTCCAGTGTCTCAGAACCTTGGAGCATGCTCTCTCTTGTTTTGCACCATTAGTCTTCTTGCAGGTCAGGCTCTCTTCCTAAGCCACTTCAGCATCTGCTGCAGCCAGAATGCACCTTGCCTTTGCAGACTAGCTTTAAGTACTGCAGGCTAGCTTTAACAGGTACTAGCCTCACACGAACTCGGGGCCCCTGATGAGGCATGCAGAACCTCAACAGAACGTTTAGCACTGGGCTGCATGCTACAATCATTTAAATTAGCAGGCTGTGCATAGTTTGCATGCTGCCTCCATTGGCAGAATGGGCATAGGTTAATCAAGTCCTGACTGCAGTGAATCTACCAGTTATTAAGAAAATCCAAGTGATAATAAATACAACCTATAATTAGCTTTTATAGCATCTGAACAAATTGTGATTTTTTTTAAAGAAGTGTGCCCTTATGATTTAATTTACATTGACAAAGACAAATTTATTGCCTATCCCTAGTTGTCCTGAGAAAGTGATAGGCTGCTGCCCGAACCATTGCAGTCCTTGTGGTGATGGTACTCCCATGATGGTGTTAAATAGGCAATTCCATGATATTAACCCAACAACAATGAAAGAATGGTGATTATATGTTCAATTCAGAATAGTGTGTGACATGGAGGACCACTTTTGTCCTGGATAGTGTTAAGCTTCTTGAGTTTTGTTCCAGCTGCACCCATCCATGCAATGTTGAGTATTCCATCACACTTCTGATTTGCGATGGCTTTTAACATGGATAAATATAAGGCTATACACATTGAAACAGAAACCATTGAACATATATGCAGGATGGGATGTTTGTTGACAAGATAGAAAAAAAACTTGCCTGTGATTGTTGACTGTTCACTGAAAGCAGACAGTCATGTCAAAGAGGCTAATTGTGAACTGGGATGCATTTTGACCATATTGACTGTAAGGTAAAATATCTTATCCTGATATAGATTTTTGGTGAGACCACAGTTGAATTACTGTGTGCAGTTTTGAGTACTTTGCCTTCAGAGAAGACAACAAGGATACTTCTTAAACTTGGAGCCCTAATATATGAAAGGACTCACAAGAATTAAACTTGTTTTCATTGGAGAAGAGGTGACTTAGCGGAAATATTATCCAAGCCTTTTAAATGGTGGGATGAATACTTGCGTATACGCAAGCATCTTATTTAACTTTGTGATGGAAACTACACCAGCTAAATGGAAACTTATTAATTTCGTCATATGGAACACTATTTGAACTTTTGACTGGACGTTGAAGATAATTTGTTTAAAATGACCACAGAGCTGAACAGCTAAAGCATGGTTACACGTCTGCATTCTGAGAGACAGTTGCATAGAGAGACAATGGAAATGCTCACTGATTCAATTAGCGAGATGGGTTTTGTCAATAGTGGTGATCAAAAGACATTTAGAGCCACTGACTTTGTAAGAGACAAACCTCCACCGCTGCCCCCCCCCCCCACTGAGTGTGAGTGGAGAACTTTTGAAATCAACAATCCTCACAGATGATGCTGTTTCAAACAAAGTGTTGGTCACATGATTAACCTGCTGGCCAACCTGGGGACATTTGAATTGTGCCTCACAGAAAGGTTTGGGCAGACTGCAACTGAACTCAAAGGAGAAAGCACCGCGCTGTCCCTGTCTCTCTCTCAAGCAAAGTCCCTGGGGCCCATGGAAGCAACTTAAGCCTCAAGACAGAGGACCTCTTCAGCCTTCTGGTACCAGTGAAACAAGTTTGAAAGTGTACACTGGGCCCCAGCGAGAACTGCAAGACTTAACTCCAATCAAGGACTTTACATCCAAACTAAAGACAGTAACTGACTTCTATTTACTACTCCAACCACACCTGCCCCCTTTATTCTTGCTCCCCTTCTGTATCTATTTGTGTGTGTGTTTATCTCGTATGCATTCTAGTGTGGTTGCATCACGTATTTTAGTAACTTTAAACGAGTTAGAGTGGTAAGGTTAATAAACTTGCATCCTTTTTGTTTAAACCTAAGAAAGCCTGTCTGATTGGTTCATTTACGATTACAATTAGAGACCAGTGAGTAAGCATTCACTGAGGTGGAGCTAAAACACTGCCTTTTTAAAAGTTAAACCCTGTTAACGGCCAAACTAGGAAAGGGGCCAGAGGGGAGCCTGAGACTCGTTCCTCACCCGGTCGTAACAGAAATTTGGGGGCTCATCCGAGATTGGACCCACAGACAAGCGAGAAATTGAAAGTGGGAAATCAAATTGATCCCAATCAAAAAAGAGAAAATATTTCAATACAGGTTTTCTTGTGGTTGTGTGTACTAGAATACTAACATGTCCACAACTGAAGCCAGTAACTCCCCAAGCCAGGGTGAAGTAACTTGGGATAAGTTAAAAGCACTGTCGATGGAGGAGTTAAGAAATATGGCTGAGCAGTGTGGGACCACTGTCCTTGCCAAGGCTATGAAGTCCGAACTCCTAAGACTAGTGGCCAACTATTTTTCCCTCGAATCTGAAGAATCAGAGACAGGGTTAGAAATGGACTCCAACAGGGTATTGCCAGCAAAAATACAATTGAAACAGAGGAAACTTGAATTAGAAGACAGGGAAAGAGAGACAGAAAAAGAGAGACAGGGGAAAGAAAAAGTGGGAGAACATAGAGAGAAAGAAGGACAGGAGAGAGAGAGAGCGAGAAAGAAATTTCCAGAAGGAACAGGAGGAAAGAGAGCTGAGCCAGTTTAGTTAACTAGGGGACGACAGAGTAACCCCAGTGAAAACATGGAAAATACAAGTAGTGCGGGGCTGTGTGCTGAATTTTTAAAATTTTCCCAATTAATTCCAAAATTCAATGAGGGAGATGTGGAAGCATTTTTTGTATCTTTTGAGAAATTTGCAAGGCAGTTAAAATGGCCGGCTGAGAGTTGGACTCTCCTGCTGCAAAGTAAGCTCACCGGAAAAGTCTATGAGGTTGATTCCCTGTAGCCAGCTGAGAGTTTATCAACTTATGAACTGACAAAGAGTGCTGTCCTTGGGCATATGAGCAAGCACCGGAAGCCTACCGCCAGAAGTTCTGAACCCTCAGGAAACAAGCTGATCAAATTTAGTTAGAGTTGGAGAGAAGTAAGCAGCTGGCTTTTGACCAGTGGCTGAGGGCTCTTGAAGTGCAGCCCAGCCATGAAAACCTGAGAGAGATAATTCTGCTCAAGGAATTTAAAAACTCTCTCCCCCCTCTCCATGTGGAGGAAGAAAAAGTACATAGAGTGAGGCAAGCCACAGTTCTGGCTGATGTGTTTGTTCTAATATACAAGTTAGTTCCTCAGGGGAAAACCTTTCCTAGTCATCCCCACAAATCTGAAAAGGACAAAGCGTGGGAAGGTGATAGGAGCCCAAGCAGTCTTGGAAGAGAAAGAAAAGCAGGACACACAGGGGGCCCTCCTCCAGCCAAAAAGGATAATGCTGTAAGTAGGAGTGAGAACTGGAGGCCTGTGTGCTTCCATTGTAATAAGGCAGGTCACCTCAGAGCTGACTGCTGAAAAGTATGGGGAAAGCCTGTCGGGTTAATCAGGGCACACCCGCTCAGTGAAGGAGAAGGGACCCTGATGGAAAGCGCAGCAGAACAAGCTGTGGCTTTGACTGCAGCAGCAGTGACCCAGAAAAAATACTGCTGTGGGTGCAGGAAAATTTAATGAGATCCCTGAAGGTTATCAGGATTTTGTGTCTGAAGGGAGAGTAACCCCATACCCCTCAAGTGGGGTCGTCAAGCCCTTAGTAATCATCAGGGATACAGGGGCCACGAGATCCCTTTTGCTGGGAAAAGGCCTGACCTTTCCCCCAGAGAGTGCAGTAAATTCCAGAATGGTGGTGAATGGTATTGGAGGACAGTGTACCTTTACAGCAGGTGCACTTAAGAGTGCAATCTAGTTTTGGGACCGGTGACTTTGGGAATTGTCCCTAGTTTGCCTGTGGACGGGGTTGACCTCCTAGGTAATGATCTGGCAGGGGCGAAGGTGGTAGCTTCCCTAGTAGTGAAAGAGAGACCGAAGGACGTCAGAGAGACAGGGCGGTGGCAGTTCCCCTGAATGTGTAGTGAATCGGGCCATGACCAAACCAGCTTCCCCAGAGGAGACTGAATTGGCACTGCAGACAGATGACCATGAAATTTGTTTGTCTGAAACTTTCTTTGGAAAGTTAGAGGACCCAGGGAATGGATGAAACAGATCTTCCCTAGATGAGGCTCAGCAAGCCGACCAAATGTTGAGAAAGTTAGCACAGGCTGCCCAGACTGAAATTGAAGCAAAGGGAGTCCCTGATTGCTACTATTTAAAGAATGAGGTATTGATGAGGAAATGGGGTTCTTCTCACAGACCTAAGGGCAAACAATGGGCAATGATTCACCATTTAGTGGTGCCGCAGAGGTACCGAAGAGAAATATTAAGAAAGGCCCATGAGTTGACAATGGCTGTACATGTCGGTATACGAGAAAAACAAAGCCCGTATAAGACAGCAGATTGACTGGCCACAACTCCGCAAAGATGTGGTTGAGTACTGTAGGAGTTATAACAATATTAGGCAGGAACTGAAGAATTTAGATTGGGGGCGGCTGTTTGAGGGTAAATCAACATCTGACATGTGGGAGTCTTTCAAACGTCAGCTGATTAGAATCCAAGACCAGCATGTTCCTGTGAGGAAGAAAGACAAGTTTGGCAAGTTTTGAGAAGTTTGGATAACGCGAGATATTGTGAGCCTAGTCAAAAAGAAAAAGGAAGCATTTGTAAGGGCTGGAAGGCTAGGAACAGACGAAGCCCTTGAGGAATATAAAGACAGTAGGAAGGAACTTAAGCAAGGAGTCAGGAGGGCTAAAAGGGGTCATGAAAAGTCATTGGCAAACAGGATTAAGGAAAATCCCAAGGCTTTTTATACATACATAAAGAGCAAGAGGGTAACCAGGGAAAGGGTTGGCCCACTCAAGGACAGAGATGGGAATCTATGTGTGGAGCCAGGGCAAATGGGCGAGGTGCTAAATGAGTACTTTGCATCAGTATTCACCAAAGAGAAGGACTTGGTGGATGAAGAGCCTAGGAAGGGAGTGCAGATAGTCTCAGTCATCTCATTATCAAAAAGGAGGAGGTGTTGGGTGTCCTGCAAAGCATTAAGGTAGATAAGTCCCCAGGGCCTGATGGGATCTACCCTAGAATACGGAGGGAGGCAAGGGAGGAAATTGCTGGGGCCTTGACAGAAATCTTTGCATCCTCATTGGCTACAGGTGAGGTCCCAGAGGACTGGAGAATAGCCAATGTTGTTCCTTTGTTTAAGAAGGGTGGCAAGGATAATCCAGGAAATTATAGGCCGGTGAGCCTTACGTCAGTGGTAGGGAAACTATTAGTTATTCGGGACAGGATTTACTCCAATTTGGAAACAAACAAACTTATTAGCGAGAAACAGCATGGTTTTGTGAAGGGGAGGTCGTGTCTTACTAATTTGATTGAGTTTTTTGAGGAAGTGACGAAGATGATTGATGAAGGAAGGGCAGTGGATGTTATCTATAAGGACGTTAGTAAAGCCTTTGACAAGGTCCCGCATGGCAGACTGGTACAAAAGGTGAAGTAACACGGGATCAGAGGTGAGCTGGCAAGATGGATACAGAACTGGTTCGGTCATAGAAGACAGAGGGTATCAGTGGATGGGTGTTTTTCTGAATGGAGGGATGTGACTAGTGGTGTTCCGCAGGGATCAGTGCTGGGACCTTTGCTGTTTGTAGTATATATAAATGATTTGGAGGAAAATGTAGCTGGTCTGATTAGTACGTTTGCGGACGACACAAAGGTTGGTGGTATTGCGGATAATGATGAGGATTGTCAGAGGATACAGCAGGGTATAGTTCGGTTGGAGACTTGGGCAGAAAAATGGCAGATGGCGTTTAATCCGGACAAATGTGAGGTAATGCATTTTGGAAGGTCTAATGCAGGTGGGAGGTATACAGTAAATGGCAGAACCCTTAGGAGTATTGACAGGCAGAGAGATCTGGGCGTACAGGTCCACAGTGGCAACGCAGGTGGATAAGGTAGTCAAGAAGGCATACGGCATGCTTGCCTTCATCGGTCGGGGCATAGAGTATAAAAATTGGCAAGTGATGTTGCAGCTGTACAGAACCTTAGTTAGGCCACACTTAGAATATTGCGTGCAATTCTGGTCGCCACACTACCAGAAGGAAGTGGAGGCTTTGGAGAGAGTACAGAGGAGGTTTACCAGGGTGTTGCCTGGTCTGGAGGGCATTAGCTTTGAAGAGAGGTTGGAAAAACTCGGATTGTTTTCACTGGAACAACGGAGGTGGAGGGGCGACATGATAGAGGTTTACAAAGTTATGAGCGGCAAGGACAGAGTGGATAGTCAGAAGCTTTTTCCCAGGGTGGAAGAGTCAGTTACTAGGGGACATAGGTTTAAGGTATGAGGGGCAAAGTTTAGAGGGGATGTGCGAGGCAAGTTTTTTTTACACAGAGGGTGGTGAGTGCCTGGAACTTGCTGCCGGGGAGGTGGTGGAAGCAGATACGATAGCGACGTTTAAGAGACATCTTGACAAATACATGAATAGGAAGGGAATAGAGGGATATGGGCCCCTGAAGTGCAGAAGGTTTTAGTTTACGCAGGCATCAAGATCGGCGCAGGCTTGGAGGGCCGAATGGCCTGTTCCTGTGCTGTACTGTTCTTTGTTCTTTGAGTTGCCACATGTGCCAGGTTGAGGGGAAACCCCAACCTGTAGTGAAAGCTGCACCCCAAATTCCTGTATCGGCTTTTGGGAAATCCTCCAGCAGAGGGCTGGTGAATTGTAAGGAACCCCTGCCGAGAACAAAAGGGGACAGACTGGCACAGTCTGGCGAAAAGTTAGAGAGGAAAGGGGAAAAAGGGACAACGAGGACAGGTTAAAGGAGGTCCGGGAGGATTCCCAAATGAAAACCCCTACTGTCTGGTCAACCAACCCCAAAATGTTGCAAAAATTGGACCCTACATGCTCCTGTGTAATTGCAGACACCAGAAACACCCCACCAGAGTTGCTAACAGCATTTACAGAAAACTGCAGGGACAAAGAAAGTCCCCAAGACGGCAGAGAAACCGTGAGGGTGATGCATCACCTAGTCAAAGCACCGCAGGGGAGTGCAGTAGAATCTGGACAAATATCTGCAAGCAGGAATGTCCCAGTGGACAAAGGGAAGATTAGCAAAGAATCCAGGAGAAAGTCAGGAGAAAAGGGAACCAACAATACCCTGCAGTGAACAGCACTTGCATGACTCACCAGAGCACTGAAAGTGAGGTCAGAGTGGATCCACCCACTGCCGCCTCCCATGATCAAAGCTCCAAACCAGGGCTAATTCAACCTAACCATCCCCCTGCCAACCCCAACAGGAACAAAGGCACCCTAAACAATCATGGAAATGTGAAAACTTCAAACCTCCCCAAAAATCAGATGCAAATTGGGATCCCATTCCCAACATATTGCAGGCTGATAGTGAAGAAACTTTAAACCCCTTGGGCAACACATTACTATCTCAGATCCACCTCAAGGGCAAAGGGGCAGTCCAAAGCAGCACTACTGCAAGGAAAGACAGGCTGAAACAATTTTAAGATTTCTTAATGAATGAGAATGAATTAGAGAAATGCACGTATGCTTTCCTGTACTTTCTCTTCCTTATACTTTATAACGAAATCCTCCCCCACATTTCATTCGGCGAGAGGTGGAGGTGTGACGGAAACTACACGAGCCAAACGGAAACATATTAATTTCGTCATATGGAACACACTTTGAACTTTTTACTGGACATTGAATATCCCTTGTTGAAAAAGACCACAGAGCTGAACAGCTAAAACATGGCTGCACGTTTGCATTCTGAGAGACAGTTGCATAGAGAAACAATGGGAGTGCTCACTGATTCAGTTAGCGAGATGGGTTTTGTCAATAGTGGTGATCAAAAAATATTGAGAGCCACTGACTTTGTAAGAGACAAAACTCCACCCCCCTCCCCCCACTGAGTGTGACTGAAGAACTTTTGAAATCCACAATCCTGCAGACAATGCTGTTTCAAACAAAGAGTTGGTCACATGATTAACCTGCTGGCCAACCTGGGGACTTTTTGAATTGTGCCTCACAGAAAGGTTTTGGGGCAGACTGCAACTTAACTCAAAGGAGAAAGCACCACTCTCTCCCTGTCTCTCTCTCAAGCAAAGTCCCAGGGACTTATGGAAGCAACTTAAGCCTCAAGACAGAGGACCTCTTCAGCCTTCTGGTACCAGCGAAACAAGTTTGAAAGTGTGCACTGGGCCCCAGCGAGAACTGCAAGACTTAACTCCAATCAAGGACTTTACATCCAAACTAAAGACAGTACCTGAATTCCATTTACTACTCCAACCCCCCCCCCTCATCTTTATTCGTTCTTCCCCCGTAACTATTTGTGTGTGTGTGTTTATCTCATATGTATGTTAGTGGGATTGTGTTCTGTATTTTAGTAACTTTAACTGAGTTAAAGTCCTGACAGCCCCCCATTTTACTTTCATTTTTAGTTGTTTTTTCTTTTTTTCTTTTTTCCTTTTTTCTTTTTTACATTTTTTACAACTTTTTTTGCATTTATTTCATTTCATCTTAGTTTGTTCAGTTTGCTTACGCACTGTTTTTTTTCATGTCTGCACTTGCTGCTGTTCAATATTCAGTCCGTTAACACCTTTTCTGTACTAATGCTTTGTCTTTCAACACACCATTAACATATTGTTTGCCTTTGCTCCATGACCTTTTGGTCAGCTATGTGGCCTTGTCCAATCTACACCTTCTCCTTTGTTATCTCTTGCCCCACCCCCACCTCACTTGCTTATAACCTGTGACATTTTTAATATTTGTCAGTTCTGAAGAAGGGTCACTGACCCGAAACGTTAAGATCATGATAATGTTGGACTAAGAAAAGCAACTGGATTAGAATGTATAAAATAAAATGTAAGATTAATATTCTGTTAGAATAGAGATAATTTGTGTATAGGAGGATTCAATAGTTCATGGTATGGATTGTTCAAACACTGTTGAAGGACTGGACTTTATGAGCTAAATTGTCTTTTATAAATGTATATGTGCTTATTGTGTTGAGGTGCTGTACATATATTGGTAAAACGGGAATAGATTAAGTTGAATATACTATGGATTTGTTGATTTGAAGTAGACAAGCCAATGCTGATTTCTGTGAACTGACACACTCATGTAAGTTGCGAAAAGAAGAATATGTTGTAAAAAATGTCTTAATTTTTGTCATCTTCTGTTGATCAAAAATAAGTTAATCTATTTTCTCTTTTTCTACAAGATCATCCACAAATAATTCAGCACCATGCATCTAGAAACTATACCTCTCCTGGTATTCGTAGATTCAGGAAACCTGTTGATTTTCTTATGAAGACTCTGAACCTTGCAGACTCTGCAGATGATGGAAAAGGTGCTTTACCACCAGCACTCGAATCTAAGGGTATGGGTGATGGTACAGAAGGAATCGGGTAAGGTCCCAATGTCTTCTAAAATGTGCAAAATATGCAACAATGAAAATTAATTTGGTAGAAATCAATCCAGCATCTCTGTAACATCCAGTTCTAATATGTTATATGGTCAGCCCCTTGCGCTAGAATTATTTAGGTTAATGTTTCTTGCTAGATAGGTCCAAGTGCGATAAAACTAAAATTGTATTAATCCATTCTAATATTCTTTAATTTTAATGTAGGTTTCCTAAATAAAAGCTTTGAAATTTGTCAGGCAGACCCCCTAGCAACCAAGACTGAGGCACCCATTATTTCGCCACATGAACATTAAAACTTAAAATTGCAAGCCTTTGACTGGAAAGCCATTTTTGTATAGTAACTAGCAGTGTTGGAACAAAAGGGACCCTGTCGTTGCTTCCCCAATACACAGGAGAAGTGGTCAAACCAGTTTTAGTCACATGACTAGCTGGCTGGAGTTTTTTGAATTTGAACTTCCAGCAAAGGATTTGAACTGAGACAAAGCCATGTGCTCATGGAGTAAAGATCTCTCCTGGAACTGAAGCAAGAAGACCTCTCTCCTGCCTGCTTCCATATCCTTCCCACCGAACTGACTTGTGAAAACACGTGAAACTCAAAGAGAAAAGTTTCCTACGTGAAGACTACTGAGCACCAACGGAAAGCAAGACCACTTCCAAAAGGACTCCAGTGAGCTCGAAGCACCGTAACAATATATTGCCTCAATCCCCTCTCTACTATATTTTCCTCTTTTTTCTGTTCCTTTCTGCATGTGTATATCGCGTGTGCATGTTAGCATGGGTGCATTGTATATCCGTTGGCGTGAACCGTATTAGTGTTTAAGTTTAAGGTTTAATAAATTTAATTTTTCTTCTTTAAACCACAGAAAGCCTGTTTGTGCTCATTTCTTTGCTTTATATAATTGGAAAGTTGTAAACAAGGATTCACAAAAGGGGAGCTCAAAACACAGTGTGTTTAAAATTAAACCCTGTTACAATATGTCAAGGTGAAGATAGTAACAGACCCCTAGACACCTTTTGCACCTGGTCGTAACAAATTTGAAAAGAAATACAGAGACATTTTTGATGTGGTTTGATTTTAATATTCAGTCAACTGAGGACCTGCTGCTAGGACTGCAGATTTATGTTTAGAATTTAATAACTGAATATAATGGGCTAAATTTTACAGACCCTCCCCCCCGCCTCCCCCCCCCCTTGATGTCGGGGGTCGTGGCAGGGGGGCCAGAAATGCCTCCGCGAGCGGCCCGCTATGGATTTCGACGCCGGGAAGGCCCGGCCCCATATTGCCGGTGGCGGGGAGGCCTCGTTGTGCAATCCCCAACCCCACCCCGCTGCTTGACGACAGGAGCCCTATTTCAATATGTAAATTAATGTAATTACATGAACTAATGACCATCGCGCTCCCACTGTCCATCCCAGACCAATATTGGTGCCGGTGGCCGGCACTCCTGTACCTTCAGATCCCTGTCCAGGGATCCGAGGCAGAACACTGGTGGGGAGGGGGGAGCAGGTAAGTTATCCAGTGCGGGAGGCAGGGGAGCGGGGTCAAACTCATCTGATTGGTGTAGGGGATGGTGGGAAGGGTTACAGTGCACAGTTTATGAACTTTGGTGGGGGGGGGTGGGTGAGGAGGTCAGGTGGGTAGGGGAAGTGTTTTGAGGGGGGGGAGAGGGCAAGTAATGCATTGCATGGTTATTGGGTGGGGGGGAGGGGGCACATTAAATATTTTAAAAATTGTTTGTTACCTCATCGGGATGAGTGGTCCACCCTGGCCATTTAAATGAGCCGCCATGCTAAATAACGTGGCGGCTCCACGACGTGCAGTTCGTGTGGGTGGACTGCCATTGTTTACGTCCACTGCCATGATCGGCAGCGGCACCATAAATTTTAGCCCAATGGCTCTGAAATTCTGTAGAGGCTCTTCAGGTCTTCATTATAATTTAATTGGGGGAATCTAAGATTCTCCCACTAAAGTTATAGCAGGTCACCAGGAGAAACCCCATTTTCAGACACAATGGGCGGCACAGTGGCGCAGTGGTTAGCACCACAGCCTCACAGCTCCAGGGACCCGGGTTCGATTCTGGGTACTGCCTGTGCGGAGTTTACAAGTTCTCCCTGTGACCGCGTGGGTTTTCGCCGGGTGCTCCGGTTTCCTCCCACAGCCAATGACTTGCAGGTGATAGGTAAATTGGCTGTTGTAAATTGCCCCTAGTGTAGGTAGGTGGTAGGGAATATGAGATTACTGTAGGGTTAGTATGAATGGGTGGTTGTTGGTCAGCACAGACTCGGTGGGCCGAAGGGCCTGTTTCAGTGCTGTATCTCTAAATAAAATAAAATAAAAATAAAATGGGTCTAATTTATTTAGAATAAAACAGTTATGGGTCAACATAACATTAAATAATTCAATTTTGTATTGGAATATCTAGTTTTTCTTAGCTAAACAATGCACACTGTAGTAATTCCCAGCATATTAGGAGTCTAATATACAGGTGTTCTTTGGATATTGTCTCTTGTTTATCTATTTGGAAACTGTTTATTACTAAGATCAGTTAATGCACATCAAGCCACAAATGGACATTATGACAATTTGTATTACTCCTAAAGTGATAAGAAAATAAGTTTTTCTCTGAATTGAAGAAGATTATTAATATAGTTTTATCCTTGTCAAAGTCTAGTTAGTATTCTACTTCACAAGTGTTGAACAAAAGCTTCCACAATTTCGTAAAAGAGGCACTGAATGTTAAAATCAATTTCATGTTAATCTGTGGTGTACCTGCTCTTTATTGTCCTGTCTGCAAGTTACCCATATAGTTAAAAATAATCAATGGAAGTGATAGGTTCTGAAAAAAAACCCTGTAGTTTTTCTTTCATATGTGAATGCTAAAATTCTTTGCTAATTTATGCGTGAGACTGATAATTTGCATTAATTTATGAGGTAAAGGGAGCAATTGCTACCTATCTTTAAATATAATCTCTCCATAATGTATATATTTTGTGTTAATAGAAAACTGGAATTCATATTTATGGAGATATCAATTTTATATCATGAAACCAAATTCTTAATACATTGGTTGCATGTTTTTGCTCAGAATCTTATTTTAGATTAGGTAACTGTCTTGATTACATGTTCAGTGTGGAATGCGGTATGCCCAACTTTAGTCCTGTTTTAATCAACTTTGCATTGATGTATGTCTTTGACCTTTTGACAACTAGTCGCTTTAGATGGTTCAGTAAGAAAATGTAAACATTAGTTTGTTCCTTACATCAAGAATGTTTGGTTGGGTGAGGGTGAAATGGAAAAGATTAATATGTACTTAATGAAGTTTGGAAAATTGAGAGTACAATTAAATAATTGTATGAATAATAGTAGTTAAAAACAGGTTTTACTTAAATACTTATTTCCTTCCTTTTAGCCCCCCCATCAATAAGATTGATGAATAGCCTACTGTTTGTAACTTCCAATCCAGTCTCAAAGTTTTTTTTCCCAGCAAATAAACAACATTTTCTTTTCTGTTAATGACCTAAAGGTTGTATCATTAAAGGAAAAAAGTAGACTTTCCGTCTCGGACCAAGAATTTTTTAAAAAAAGTTTTGTTCACTGACATTTCATAACAGAGGTCTGCCTTGCTTGATTAATTTTGGTCATGCCTCCTGAGGGGAAGAAATGAATTGAATTTTCCTTCTGGCTGTTAGGTTTGTGGATTTTATTCACTGAAATAGTGGTTGTTCATACAAAAAAATTCACAATTTCTGCAGTCAGTGTATAATTCATCATATTTGGAATTCAGATAAATACAATTTTTTAGATTAACTTATTTTGCTTTAAGCAATATAGACATTCTATTCAAGTTGCATGATTTACATTTGTTAAAGTAGTATTATAATCAATTACAGATAAGTGAATAATGATTTTCTACAAAATTGCATCGAGCTTCAGTTATTGACAGTGTTTGTCAAGGAAAAATGATGCATGTAATAAGTCTGCCATATATATATGATGGCTAACTGTACATTTCTAGAAATCAATTTAGAAAATGGGGAAAACCAGTATAGATATGTCAAAGCCCCACACAGAATAGAGTTGCACAATATCTTGACAATTTCAAAGGCATTGGAAAAATAACTAAGCCTGATATATTTCATTCTTTTCATACTATAGTTTTAAAATAGTCAGGTATTAGATGAAAGATTGTTGAGCTAATGAAAGTTATGAAATATATCCCATGGGAGAGGATGATGTAATTTGTCCTGTAAGCATAGTAAATTTGTGGTCTGAATCGAAAATGGCTGTAGACAGAGATGATTCAAATTTGAATTTCGATTTATTTAACAGAAAAATTAATGTATCAGTGAGTTATCCATAGTAAAATATCCTTGTTTGCCACTACTATGAGGATATTGTTTTTAATATCACACTGTTCCTCATCACAGTGAACCAGTTCTCCTTTCCTTCAGTGGTTAGTGTACTTCATTCATTTATTCTCTCCAGGGATATCAAACTATGGGCCTCAACATCTCCCGTAATACTCTTCCTCCAAAAATGCCAACAAAAGCAATTTATATTTGTGTAGCACCTTTTACTTACAAAAATGTTCGAAAGCACTTCAGAGAGGAGAAAATGAACCTTTACAGATGGGGTTGGATCTGACCTCTTGCACATACATATTTTTCATTACTCCACCATTGGTGACCGTGCTTAGAGTTGCTTAGGGCCTTCGGCTTTGAATGTCCCTCCTTAACCACTCTGGCTGTCTAATTCTCTCTCTCTGTCTTCTTTTAAGATGTTCTTTAAATCCTACTTCTTTGACGAAACTTTTCATCACCCTAATAACTTCTTAAGATCAGGCAGCATCTGTGGAGAAAAGGAACAAAGTTAACAATGCAGATCCATCAGAACGATGAAAGCATGGCTTTGCTGCTGAGTATTTGCAGCATTTTCTGTTTTTATTTCAGATTTCCAGCATCCACAGTATTTTGCTTTTCTGATGTCTTCTTATGTGGTTCGGTGTCACATTTTGTTTGATAATGCTTCTGTGAAGGGCCTTGGGACATTTTACTATTTTAAAGGTGTTATATAAATGCAAGTTCTTGTTGGAACTGAAACTTTGGTTAAAGATTCTCTTCAGAGAGCTCAAGGAGAGATAAAGTGCTACAGTATAGAGAAGTCAAAGCAGGCCTTTGCAACTTTAACCAGGTTGTTTTTTGTGCTCTGGGAAGGTGGAAATAGGATTGAAAAGTTCAAAGAAAGGTGAGTACTCAGCTGGGAGGCAATGTCATGTTTAAGGAGCTTAGATAAGATTGGGTGTACTTGGTCGTAGGCATTTGGGTCAAAGGGCAGCATTTTGAGTGCACAGTGATGGTGGTTTTGAAAGGAAGAGGGAGCCATTGAACAACGTTGGTGAGCAATAGGGCCAGGAAAGGTAGTTGAGAGGTCAGGATTTGCATGGGAAGCAAATCAAGGAGGCAGAAGGCTGGTCTTGTAGAAAAGAAAGGCTTGGACGGTGCAGGAATTGCAGAGAAGTTGCAAAGTGATGGATGGACAATGTTAGCATGAATATGGTGTTGGGAGATGATCGCTGGAGGAGCAGAAGGAGATAGCTACGCAGATGATTTTGTGTCAAGGAAATCTATGAACTCACACAGTGTTAGAGTTGATTATGGAAGGGTCAGAGGGAAGAAAGGCCATTTTTCATACATAGATAAATGGAATTGTAGCTTGTTCTTGCCTTCCAGGATGATTCTGGAGTAATAGGAGCATTTGGGCATAAAGAGGGCAGTGTGGTAGGTCTTGGTATGGTCCAGACAAATTTTACAGCAGACAAGAAGACCTGTGTGCTCTACAGTTTATGACTCATAATGTTAAGGATGTAAAAGTGTAATCTGTACTCAGAGCAACAACTGAAAGGAAGATAGTGAGTGTTTTAGTATGGACAGGAGCGTTGAAACAAGAAATGAGAGAAATGTTTACCAGGCCAATAGTGGCAGCATTGTGATGACGGTGCAGGGTTAAGGAAAGGGTAGCGAGGAGATCAAGAATGAATTGATGAAGCTGAATGGAGCAGTTTTTTCAAGAGTGAAGGGCAGTCATGTTTCAGGTTAACGGAGATTTGGATGATAAGCAAGATAAGGAAGTGATCGGAGATAGCTGTGTGTGATCAAATCCTTGGAGGTGGTGAGGCCACTGGATACTGAGGCTGAGAGAGTGGCCATGGGTGTCAGTGAGGGAGTTGTTGTGAACGGTGAGATTAAGGGGGGTATGAGGGTGGAGAAGTCAGAAGCAAGAAGAATTAAAGTGGAGGTTGAAATTAATAAGTGTTTCTAATCACTTGGTGCACAGTCTGAAAGGGGAGAAAAAATGTAAAATCTCAGTAAGCGACTTGGGAGGGCAGTAAAGGACAAGGACTTTGAATGAAAAGTGGGGAGATGGATGGAGGGTGAGATGCTTGAATAAAGGAAAGGTGCCTGAGGATTATAGGGGAGAGCCAAAAGTGGGACTTAGTGATGAAGCTCCCATTGATATGGCAGGAGATTAGGTGGGGCACATGGTGGTATGTAGTCTGTCAATCTACCGAGTTTTTATAATGAAGGCTAACTACACATCATCAGGGATAGGCACTGACATGTTGCACAACAGACATTTGACAAAATTATTGACTCAGCCACGGACATGGGAGCGATTAATCTACATATGAAATATATAGCCACTCTAATGCCATCATTAAACGTCCAATTAGTCCAATTCAAAACATATTTCGTCCTATAAATAAAGTAGTTAAGCCAACAAACAACACTGGAGAGCAGCACAACTGTATTGGCTAGCTAGCAAGAAAAATAGTATGCAATGCAAATGTGAATTACTTTTGTTGACAGAATAGGGGTGGTAGATGGACCTTATCAGATGACCTCTGTGGATTCACAGACAAACATAAGAATTAGGAGCAGAAGTAGGCCATTTGGCCCTCTAGGCTGCTCCACCATTCAAAAAGATCATGGCTGATCTGTTTGTGTCTGGAATTCCACACTCCCATCTACCCCAGATAACCTTTGATTCCCTTGCCTAACACTGTGTCATTCAATAAACCATGAAACTCGAGGAGAATTTTGTTATTGTGGTTATTGTTAATGATGGTTTCTGACATGGTGATTGAAACATAATAAGTTTTTACTGCCTTCCTTAACAGTTTTTAAAACTGCAAATGCAGCATGGATTTTGTTAAGGAATTGTTGACAGTTCATTAAAGCTATCCGTTATCTTGGATTTACTAATTATTGTATATGGGTCAGCAGCATCCCATTTTCGCCAATATCACTCAGTCCCCTTACATTGTACTCTTGTATTCATCAGGAATTTGGGTGGCGCAGTGGTTAACACCGCAGCCTCACAGCTCCAGGGACCCGGGTTCAATTCTGGGTACTGCCTGTGCGGAGTTTGCAAGTTCTCTCTGTGACCACGTGGGTTTTTGCCGGGTGCTCCGGTTTCCTCCCACAGCCAAAGACTTGCAGGTGATAGGTAAATTGGCCGTTGAAAATTGCCCCTAGTGTAGGTAGGTGATAGGGAATATGGGATTACTGTAGGGTTAGTATAAATGGGTGGTTGTTGGTCGGCACAGACTCGGTGGGCCGAAGGGCCCATTTCAGTGCTGTATCTCTAAATAAAATAAAAAATAAAAATAAAATAAATAAAATAAAATAGATTTATGGTGTTGACTCCTTGGATTTTCTTTCCTGTTTTCCCCTCAATACAAGTTCTGGAACAATGTGATTCCAAATAGATCACAGCGGAATTGTGACATTTATATAGAAGCAAAAGTCCGGCAACTTTCAACGTCACTGAGCTTGTGTCCCAAGTGAAAGTAATGCGTGCCAGAGCATAGAAGTCGGGACATTCTCTAAGTGACTTTTGCCATTTTAAAATGAGTTTACATAACACAAGCCTTTTAACGAGGTTATTTTAACACAGGGTTAAAGACTTGGAACACAGGTGTCCAATCTTTACCCGTGGGAGGCTACATTACACTTTTTGTCTTACATCGGGGACCGATGAGACAATTTCGGAAAGATAAAGACATTAAAAATGTATCTTCTTAGTAATCAAGACAACAACAAATGCGCATTTTTGTGAGGAACCTTTAAATGAGCAGATTAATTTATTGACTTACTTTCACGTCACTATGTAGGACACTGATACAGTGAGATGCCTGGCATTTTTTTTGCTTGCACAAGCAGTCAATGTTACCCCACACACTTGTTGAAACGATGTGGAGCATTCCGGATAGATGTCAATCTGTCATGTGTGATCTTGATTGCTCTCCCTCCTCTCTCTCTCTGTCAGTCTCTCTCCCCCTCCCTCTCTGTGTCCTTCCTCTCTGTGTCCTCCATCCTTCTCTGTGTTGTCCCCCTTATCTGTGTCGTCCCCTTCTCTGTGTCATTCCCCCCTTGTCATCCCCGCTCTCTGTGTCCCCTCTCTCTCTCTCTCTCTCTTTTTCTCTATGCTCCCTCCTTTCACGCTCACTTCCCCCTCCCTTTCTATTCTCCTGCAATCTCTCTGTTGCCCCCTCTCTCACTGCACCCCTGCTCTCTGTCTCTCTGTCCCCCTCTCTCTCTCCCTGCCCCCTCTCTTTATCTCTGTCTCCTCTCTCTCTCTCTTTCTGTCCCCTTTCTCTCTCTGTCCCCCTCTCGCTCACTGCCTTCACTTTCACAGCCCCTTCTCTCTCTCTCACTGCCCTCTCTGTCTCCTCTCTCACTCTCTCGCTGTCCCCCTCTCTGTATGCCCCCTCTCTCTCTGCTCCCCTGTCTCTCTGCCCATCTCTCCTTCCCTCTCTCTCTGTCCTGACCACCCCTCTCTCTCCTGTGCCTTCTATCTCTCTCTGTCTCTCTATCTCTCTGCCCCCCTCTCGCTGTCCTCTCTCTTTCTGCCCTCTCTCTCTCTGCCCCTCTCTCCTGCCCCCTCTCTCCTGCCCCCTCTCTCTCTGCTCCCCCGCTTTCTGCCCCTCTCTCTCTCTCTGCTCACCTCTCTCCCTGCCCCCTCTCTCTCTTACCCCCTCTCTCTCTTACCCCCTCTCTCTCTTACCCCCTCTCTCTCTTACCCCCTCTCTCTCTTACCCCCTCTCTCTCTCTGCCCCCTCTCTCTGTCCCCCTCTCTCTGCCCCCTCTCTCTGTCCCCCTCTCTCTCTCCTCCCCCCTCTATTTCTGCCACCCCACCATCCCACCCTCCCCCCCCCCCTCACCACCCCGACCATTGCTGAGAGTGGGAACAGCAGCTTCCAAACTTCGGACAACTTTGTGATTTTCGGGGGACTTTTTAAAAAAAAAATTGGAACATGCTGGAAAACCCTGAATCTGTCTATAGTTTGGAAGCCACCGTTCCCACTCTCAGCACCTGTCAGCTGTGACTGTGAAAAGAAGTGTTAATGAGCAGTGCATAAAGATCTGAGCTTAGAAATTCTGTTTCATCTGTGAAAAATCTGATCAGAAAGAAGAAACCAGTGGAAAATTTCTCACCCCTGAAATTACCAGTCATGGACCTCAAAATTCTTTACCACAGACACCAGTACTGACATGTTGCCAACCCCTGTTCATCATTTATCTCATCTTCCCTGCTTATCAAATCTGCTTTTTATTCTTTTAGATCTCCCTGTGCCGCTCAGCAAAACATCAGGCGCATCAAGGCAGTACCTCAAGGGGATAATGCTAATAGCATAAAGCATTTAATAGCAAGGATTAGAGGCCTGGAGTTTCCACTGATTGTGCTGTTTTTTCATCACAATTCAGCAGAAATTGGCACAAAATATTGTGAATATTGAGCAAGATTTGCGTTAAGTGCAACTCAAATTTCCTTGATCTTTTGCACTAGTTTTTAAAAACAGCGCACTGAAAACAGGCCCTGCCCATAAATCTGGCCATGTCCCAGGGTGAATTAATCACCATTGGGAATTTCTGCTAAATGCGCTCATTTGCAGACCTTCAGGAAGCCTTTAAAAATTAAATGGTTCTTTTGGGCCCAAGGATGCTGAAAGGTATATTTTAAATCTTTTAAAATGTGAGTTATGTTTTAATTTACTAAGAAACTGACTAATGCACCCCAACATAACTAGAAAATAGTTTTACATATTTAAAAAAAAAAAATGAATTTCAGTAATTTTAAATCTGGTTACCCAGAAGTGATGTATTGACACTGTTTAAAAATGCTTATTTTTTGTGATAAACCTATTTTCATCTGTTTTAATCAAACTTCAAGTTGCCACTTTTAAATGTATGAAGGAAAATTTTTTCAAGCAAATTTTTAAAAATCACATTTTAAAACACTGCCTGGTTATGCTGATTCATGGCAGATGTTGTATTTGGTGATACACAAATGAGGGGGAAAAAGAAGCTTTTCAAAACAGGTTCAATTTGCGCCGCAATTGTACCCAAAGCAGAAATTCTACTCCTATATATAAAGCCACAATGTAATCGTGAAGCTATATAAAACATTATTAAGACCACAATTTGGAATACTGAAATAAAAACAGAAAATGCCAGAAACACTCAACATGTCTGGCAGCATCTGTGGAGAGAGAAACAGAGTTAACATTTCAAGTCTGTGACCTTTCATGTTCTTTCTTTAGGAATGTGCAAGCTTCCACTTAGCACAATTCCACTGTAGCATGCTCAAATACAAAACTAGAATTTAATTCACCTGCACTGCCTTTCACGGTGGTTAAATGAGGAAAATTGGCTGGAATCCTACACTGCCATAAATGCACGAGGTTTGTATCGATATGTATTTAAACAGGGGTGCCAGGATGCAGTAGATGTCTTGGAGCTGATGAAAAGGGCACTGCAATATAAAATAAAGTTTATTTTGTCATTTCTTGACCATTTTTCTTTTCTCCCCCTAAGCCTTTGCATCCACTGATGGAAGTTATTTACTTTCCCCCAGCATCAGTGGGAATCCTGCTATCTGGTGTGTCTGGAAGAAAAGGAGGACCTACAGAGGAATCTGAGGCAGACCAGAATGCATGGAAGACACTCTATGCCCATCCACCAGTATCCATATCTGCAGAAAGAGGTGAAAATACCTTTCTGACTCTTTTTTCCAAAGGAACCCAGGACAGCAGGCCAGGTGCCTCTCTGCTAACCTGGACATTAAGACAGTTCTCCATGATCACCATCAGGTTATTATGCCAGAGCCTGCACAAATGATTGGTGGCATCTGGCATGAACAGCCAATCAGGCAACACTTGTTCTTTATTACTCTGGCATTTTTTTCATGCAGTACCACTCAAAACACAATATTGTGTAATTGGGATACTGACAAGTAAAGATCTAGCAAAATAGTAAATCAGGCATCTTAGTGACACCAATTAAAAATGCTTATTTTTTGTGATGAAACAAATGCAGAGCTGTGTCATCTGCTACAAGGATGCCTGCAGCTACTCCATGCAGTGATATTAATGGTCAGTTGTGGTGGAAATTTGGCTGCACAACTTTGCATTCAAGCTGCAATGCTGACCGATAGGGATGGTACCCTGAAATGTTAGAGAGAAACCTTCCTTGCATCCAAATCATTCAGCAGCACCTCCACATTATTAGCCATCAAGCAGGGTCATGTGCTGGACTGTTCCATTATCAGATGACAGGCGCATATTTGAACTTTTTGCTTTCTTTGATTTTTGCCTGTCTCTTTTTAAGTCCTCTGCCTCTCCAGCCTAGACAATGCTGATTAAGAGCTGGGATGCATTTTGAGGCTCTTGACAAATTTTTTTGTCCCCTATTGACTGCCCCCCCACCCCCTGCCCTTTTCATTACCTTTGAATTTGTCCTTGATAGGATGGATGGAATTTTAACGGGCAAGTGAAAGTGGGATCGGGTGCATGCAGGAGACATATGGAGTGTCTCTCCCATGCCTGTAACTTGTTCTCCCTGATTATAAATGTCAAAAAAACTGTGATCATGGGACAAGGTGTTGCATTTCCACCCCTGATCACACTAAATAACAGCCCACTGGAAGTGTTTAGCAAATTCTGCTACCTTGGGTTCACAGTGACAGACAATCTGTCCCTTGATGCAGAGGGAAAGCAGCTACCACCTTTGGCCGACCTGCAAAATGTTTATGGGATAACACCAAGCTGACCCTTAGGACCAAGCTGATGGTTTATAAGGTCTGTGTTCTCGGCACCTTGCTGTATGACTGTGAAACATGAGCGACTTACAGCTACCAGGAAAAGAAGATCAATCATTTCCATCTTTGCTGTCTGCGTCGCATTATAGGTATATCCTGGCAGGACAAAATCACAAATGTGATTGTCCTCTCAAAGGCAGAGCTCCCAAGTGTGTTGGCACTAATCAAACAGAGGCGGCTTTGGTGGATCGGATACATCGTAGGATGGAAGACGGTTGCATACCCAAGAATGCTTGCATGCGTGACATGAAGGCCGTAAATGTCGACCATCGCACCTGGGAGTTACTAGCTGGTGAAAGAGGGAAATAGTGACACATCCTGTGGACTGATGTGCACTACCACAACTACCAGTTTCTGCAGCAGCTTGGCAACAAGTGCCAATGTCAAAAATAACAACTCACAGCATCACTTAGCAGCTTCACGTGCATTACTTGTGGCAGAACCTGCCTCTCAAGGATTGGCCTTCGCAGTCATTAGCAAAGGTGCACCAGGAGAAGACACCCCACCTAAATGGATTGTTTGCTGTGTGTTCATCATCATTCGTAGCTGGAAGGATGCCAACCATCCTTGATAGGATGGATAGAATTTTGACGGGCAAGGGAAGACGGGATCGCATGTAGGAGTAAAATCTCCTAAAAGTGAAGTTGAATCAGGAACCCGACTGAAATTGACATGCTGGGAAGAATATATAGTTTGAAATTGACAAACTTGTAGTTAATTACAGTGAAAGGCTTGTGCTAACAGGATTACTTCAGTCAGCCTGAAATCACTAATTCAGAGGCAATTGCAACTTTTTACAGTTGCTTTCAAGTGCCTTGGAGTTTACTGACCTGCATCTTAATTTCTTTGCTGTCAG